>NW_020174373.1:2633468-2656789 GCF_003031525.2 Neophocaena asiaeorientalis asiaeorientalis | reverse complement strand
GAGCCCCCCCACCCCGGAGAAAAAAAAAAAAAAAAAAAAAAAAAGTGGATGAGGTGGCCGTAGTCCTTACCTGAAGTAATAACGATCATACATTCCAAAGACTCCTCAGTGACTTTGTGATTCTTAAAAAAATATCTATTTCTTGGGGCCTTTAACTGGGGTCATATCATTTGCATCTTCTGGCTCCACAGGGTCAGGCATTGAAGAGTGGGATGATTTTGTACAAATCTAGACTTCATTTGATTCTGAGGACGTGATTGCCTGCTAGGTCCCCATGTTAGACGCAGAGTCAAGGAAAGCCAAAGACCGCTTGAGGGATTTGCCTGGTAAAGATAGACAAGCCACTTTTGAGGCAGACAGTTTATTCTTTTATTTTATTTATTTATTTTGTTGAAGTACAGTTGATTTACAACGTTGTGTCAGTCTCACGCATAGAGCGAAGTGATTCAGTTATACATACTTATGTATCTATCGTTTTCAGTTTATTCTTTTACCTAGACAGAAAAAGAATAAGCTGAAGCTTCCAGTTCCTCGTAATTCTTGCCCTCCACACCAAAAACTCACATAGAGATTTCACCCATTATCAGTGGTGTGTGTTCTGGCTACATAAAGAAGCTTTTGATCACAGTTAACACTAGGAAAACCACTGAAAATCTTCCAGACTCTCCTGGCAAGAATGTGTGTGTGTGTATTCTCTCTCTCTCTCACACACACACACACACACACACACACACACACACACACACACACAGGTTTATTGTTTATTTTTTTTTAGTACAACTATATTTCAAGAGGGGTCTCAGGGCAAACCAAAGCCAATTGCATTTTCAACACGCGTTTTCTGAATAAAGATGCATAAAAAACGTCAAGCATAATTCGATACTAAGTTCCAGTTTTAAATACATTGTCATTTAATCTCAAACTCACAGAGACTGTTAGGGGGAATACGTTCTATCAGGTAAAAGTGCTAATAAAATTGGGGGAGATTGATGTAAATCTAATTGGATCTGTCTATCATTCCTGTGAGCAGAAATATTTCAGTAGCACAGTTCATAACAAAAACTGCTTATGGGGGCTTCCCTGGTGGCGCAGTGGTTGGGAATCAGCCTGCCAGTGCAGGGCACACAGGTTCGAGCCCTGGTCCGGGAAGATCCCACACGCCGCGGAGCAACTCAGCCCGTGTGCCACAAGTACTGAGCCCACGAGCCGCAACTACTGAAGCCTATGCTCCTACAGCCCGTGCTCTGCAGCAAGAGAAGCCACCACAACGAGAAGCCCGTGCACCACAACGAAGACCCAATGCAGCCAAAAAAAAATGCTTATGGAAGTCTGTGCAGTGCCCTGAGATTTTAATAAGAAGCATAGACATATATCAGACACCTATAAAGTTTTAGATTTATTTTGATTCCTACCAGGCAAAGTGTGAAATCAGTGCTTCCTAATTCCAGCTAAACAAGAAAGGAAAATTATTATTCATATTTTTCCCCATCTGCTTCCAAAGCCAGTCAGAGAGAAAGTAAACATACCCCACCCACGAAAAGAACCCACTGCGCTTACTATTCCCATTATTGCAGTGAGGCATTTTGAAGTGCCAGAATGTTAGAAAGAATTAGACCTATTTTTAGTGTAATCGCAAAAATATGCCTTTAATTTTCCTGAAATGACAATCCAAGGTAAATTAAGCGGCAGAATTCTTTTTTTCCTTTTCTTTTTTTAAAGTATAGTTGATTTACAATATTGTGTTAGTTTCAGGTGTACAGAAAAGTGATTCAGATATAGTATATATATAAACATCTATATTTTTTAGATGATTTTCTATTATAGGTTATTACAAGATATTGAATATAGTTCCCTGTGTTATAAAGTAAATCCTTGTTGCTTTTCTATTTTATGTATAGCAGTTTGTATCTGTTGGTCCCGTACTCCTAGTTTATCCCTACCCCCTTCTCCGTTTGGTTACCATAAGTTTGTTTTCTGCGTCTGTGAGTCTGTTTCTGTTTGACATACAGATTCACTTGTAGTATTTTTTAGATTCCACATATAAATGATATTATATAATATTAGTGTTTCTCTGACTTCACTTAGTATGGCAGTCTCTTGGTCTATCCATGTTGCTGGAAATGGCATTATTTTCTTCTTTTTTATGGCTGAGTAATATTCCATTGTATACATGTACTACATCTTCTTTATCCATTCCTCTGTTGATGGACAATTAGGTTGCTTCCATGTCCTGGCTATTGTAAATAGTGCTGCCTTGAACACTGGGGGGCATGTATCTTTTCGAATTAGAGTTTTCTACAGATATTTGCCCAGGAGTGGGATTGCTGGATCATGTGGTAGCTCTACGGTTAGTTTGTTGAGGAACTTCCAGACAGTTTTCCATAGTGGCTGCACCAATTTACATTCCCACCAACAGTGTAGGAGGGTTCCCTTTTCTCCACACCCTCTCCAGCATTTATTGTTTGTAGACATTTTGGTCATGGCCATTCTGATTGGTGTGTGGTGATACCTCACTGTAGTTTGAATTTGTGTTTTTCTAATAATTAGTGATGTTGAGCATCTTTTCATGTGCCTTTTGTCTATTTGTATTTCTAGAAAGATTCTTCTTAAATAAATATTTGCTTTGTGTTGCCTGAAGCAGATTTTCCTGAGTAGAAAAAGCCCTTGTTTCTTTTTCAGAGCATCTGTTGGCCATCTGTATGTCTTCTTCGGAGAAAAGTGTATTTAGGTCTTCTGCCCATTTTTCCATTGGGTTTTTTGGTTTTTTGTTATTGAGTTGTATGAGCTGTTTGTATACCAAATCTCAGCTTTTTAAATCATCCTTTATTTAGTGCATGGTGCTTTGGGTTGGAAATCTTGAGTGTCCTCAGCTGGGAGGTTCTTGTGTCTGGGATCAGCTTGCAGGTCACAGGTGCCCACTGGGCAAGGTCTTTCTCAACAAGGATGCTCATCTGTGCTTGACCGACACACGTGGATTATGAACTCCACAGGTGTGGGGACCTTGGGGTCCCAGGCTTGGAACTGGTCCATCATCATTTTTTTTCTGTTGGAAAAACAAATCATAAAACCTTTTCAAGATCCAAATGGTGGGAACACAAACTCACAAAATCACAGGGAGGATTGTAAAATTGGGGAACTTTTGCCAATCAACTACATCCTATAACTCAGTGATTCTATATCTCTTTATATATTCTGGGGCAGAGATCTTCAAATTCAGACATAGCTTTCTGAACTTTTTTTTTCAAAGTATAACTCTGCTGATGACTTTATGGCAATAAATTTCCTTACACTCCCCTTGTAGGTGTTGTTTTTTCTAAGGCTTTCTGGTCACCAAAACCCTTCCCCCACGTTATGAAAGAGTGGCCTTCAGGGCTGGTCACAAACGTGCCCTTCCTGCATTGCCATGGCACGTATAAAAAAAAAAAGAGAGATAAATCATTCCAAATGCTGGTTTCAGGGAATCACTTTATTGAAGGTTCCATTAGACAAGCTTCCCAGATGTACACATATTTTTGTTAGTCATGTAACTTGGTCTTGTTTAGATATTCTGATTTCAGGGAGAAGCAGACATGAAGGAGTAGGTCAGCTATGCTGATTTCTTCAAGTGCAGAAGTTGAACTTTTCTGTAGGCGCCAAGTTTTCAAGCAGCACATACATTGGATGGACCCACAGATAAAATGTTTCATGTTGTCTTTGAGATTCACTGTGCTAATTAATGTGAACGTGGAGGTTAGAGCACATGTTATGATTTATGTGTGGAGAGTGTGGACTGAAAAATGCACAACCTAAAAGTTGAGAATTACGTTTTCTTTGGCAGACTTTCTGAGAACCTAAGTGTGGGGCACAGCAACTCAGATAGCTCTGAGGGGCTGCCCCAAAGAGGTAGGGGAGGAGCCTGGATGTATAGGAGTTTTTGCAACAAAGACCAGGAAGTCAGAGCATCAAAAGATGACTGTTCATTAATGAAAACCGGACATCTCAAGTTAATGGATTTAGCATTTTTCTATGTATGGGAAGATGCAAGAGTCTGGGCTGACTGAAGTCATTCCTTTGATATCCCATTAACTGTCTTGGGCGAGTTTCCAACTTGTCTCCATCCTGAATCCCATCTGGATGCCAGTGGCTGAGGGCTTGATGGCTGCAGCATCCTTTGTTTACTGATATGGTAGGCGACATTCTTCATCCACAAGTGTTTATCTCTGTTACAGCCCATCATCAAGGTGTAGGGGTGACAGAAGAGGTATCCCAGTGGGGTTCCTGCCCTGCTTCCCTCTCCTGGGGTCTTGACTGCCCCTGTTCCCCTTCCCCTCCCACTCAGAGCAGCCCACCTCCTTTGCTTATAGAAAGTGAGCCCTCACCCTAGCTTACTTATTGGTACCCACCACGTCCTTAGCCAGCAAGCACCTTCCCATCATAGACAACTCCCAACCAAGAGAGTAAATGAATGAAGACATTCATCAGCCCCATCCGAGTCATCCTGTGCAAGTCGATCTCAGATGCAAGGAGGTGCAAGGAGTGACCTCCTTCAGGATGGGTGTGTCTACCTCAGCTGCCTCTCCTCCCCGGGCCGGGGCCAGCGTACTTGAAGTGTCAGTACATGTTTGCAGGAGGAATGGGTGTGCCAGTGAATAAACTAATGAGGACAGCTTGAGGTGGGGCAGGTCCCAGTCAGTTCATTGCTGGAGTGAACCCAGGGTATCTTAATTGCTTGCTGGTCTCCTACCAGGATTGACTACATTAAAGAAGTGGTCCTCCGTGGCCCAGTGGCTAACTAATCAATCACATCTGTGATGGCCAAGAAAGCATTTCTCTCTCCCATTCCCCAGTATACAACTTCCTCTGTATGGAAAACAATGCATTTAGCCAGACAGGCTCTTTTTAAGATGTTTCCTTGAGATAACAAGATTAAGAAGGACTTGGAATTTGCCCTTGGAAGGGACCGAAAAAAAAAAATAATAAATATGAGCTGATAAATACATTTTAATAGGATATCTTGCATTAAGAGCAATAATTGGAAAGGTTTTTTGGGGGTTCTGTCATTTCTTTATATTGTGTAGATAACGTGATCACATAACACCACTGGTGACTTTATTTCATGATTTGCACACTTTGATGGCGCCATAACTTAATGTATGTTAAAAAGAACATTTATAAAATTAGTTTCCTGCCTCAAAATGTTAACTGCAGCATCTAGAAGTTTTCTATAGACTTTTATTTTCTCATTGACTCTGGTTGGTCTACGTTTTCCGAATTGTCTACAAAGGGTTCCTGTTACATTTATGATACAAAGTACTGTTTTAAATAGTTTGACTTTTGAAAATGATTTAGATAAAGTACTGAAAGGGAACATCAGAAGAACAGGTATAAAAAACCATGGACATCTTTCAGGACTTGGGACATTGAGATCTTTTATTTATAAAATCATATTTAAATTTTAATAATGGAATATATTTGTTTGAAGTTATTTCAGTATTCCCTTTAATATTTAGAGCCATTTCCCCACTGAGGTTTGTTGGAGATGCTAATTATTAGATGTAAAGGAATATTGTTCTGGTCTTTTGGGGACCAGGAGAAAACTCATGGCCTGTCTGGACTTTGAAATGCCTTTTCAGCAGCCGCGGGATGGGTTTACTCTGGAATAAGTTACAGCAGAATCTTTTTCCCTGTGTCCTCCAACACCTGTGTTTACAAAGTTCATGATTGTAACTAAATGAGATACTCAAGAGAACTCAGTTGGTTTTTAGGCCATTTATTTAGTTATAATTGAGGGAACAAATATTGCAGCAGCTTATGGAAAAAAGAACAAAAGGGTGGGAAATTCAATATACAAAGAACATTAAAGGCGATATCTAATTATGTTTCTGGGTTAGACTCTACTCTATAAAATTAATTTAAAATTGTAGTTTGGCAAATAATTTCCAGCAAAATCTCAGCAGGTGTTTTTTGCTTCCGTCGACAAGCTCATTGGAACGTTTGCCTGGAGTGGCGGAGCACCTAGAAAAACCAAACTATCTTGAAAAAGCAGAAGAAAGTTGGAGGACTTGCCTTTCCCTGTTTCAAAACGTACTCTAAAGCTCGGACAGTAGGGTACTCATGTGGATAGAAATATCGAAGGGGGGACTTCCCTTGATGGCACAGTGGTTAAGACTCCAAACTCCCAATGCAGAGGGCCCGGGTTCCATCCCTGGTCAGGGAACTAGATCCCACGTGCCAAAACTAACAGTTCACATGCCACAACTAAGGAGCCTGCCAGCTGCAACTAAGACCAGGTGCAACCAGATAAATAAATTAAATAAATAAAATAAATATTAAAAAATAGAAATATAGAAGGGGATATAATTAAAGAGTTCAGAAACAAACCCTCACGTTTATATGCAATTGACTGGCAAGAGTAGTGTCACAGCAATTCACTGAGGAAAGAGTGTCTTCAATACGTGGTGCTGAGACAATTGAATAAAGGATGCATTTCAAACCTTCCGTCATATCATATGCCAGCATTGACTCAAAATAAATGAAAGGTATAAGAAGTAAAACTTTTAAACATCTAGGAAAAAACATGAAATCTTCAGGGCCTTTCACTAGGTGGAATTTCCTAGATGTGATATCAAAAACACACGCTTTAAAATAAAACCAGTCGGTAAGTTAGACTTCATCAGAATTAAAAAATTTTGCACTTCCGAAAGCACCATTGAGAAAATCAAAAGAGAAGACACAGACCGGGAGAAAAGATTTGCACATCATCTTTCTGGCAAAAGACCTGTCTCTAAAAAATATAATTACAGTTCAAGAGTAAGGAACAAAGAACCCAATTTAAAAAACGGGGAAAATATTTGAATAGCCATCCCGCCAAAGATAGTACAGGAGAAGATCCTTGGCGTGATTAAGTCATTAGCGAAATGCAAATTAAAACCACAGTGAGGCACCGTCTGACACCTCTTAGGATGTATATAATCAAACAGATAATAACACGTCTTGGGTAGGAGGTGGAGAAAGTGGAACCTGCATATACTGCCGATGGGAATATACGGTGATGCAGCTGATTTGGAAAACAGTCTGTCAGTTTCTTAAAGTACTAGACATAAACGCGCCATGTGACATAGCAATTCCACTCCTTGATGTACATGCAAGAAAATATACATCCATAAAAAATACTGCATATAAATGTTCATAGCAGCGTTATTCATACCGGCCACCAAGTGGAAATAAGACAAGTGGCGTGTCAGTCAGCAGATGAGTGGATAAACAAAATGCGGTGTAGCCATACAGCGGACTGTTATTCATCTGTGTGAGTAATGGGAAGGAAATACTGATGCACGCTACAACACGGGTGGACTTTGAAAACATTATAGTGAGTGAACGAAGCAAGACAAAAGACTACATACTATATGAACTTATTTATGGGAAATGCACAGAAATGGCAAATCTAGACTAAGTCACCAGTTGACTAAGTGAGACTGAGGTTAGGAACACGAAATGCCGGCAGTTGGGCACCAGCGATCATTTTGGGGTGAAGGAAATATTCTAAAGTCGGATTATGTTGATAGTTGCACAACTCCATACACTGACTAAGAACACAATCCTTGAACTTTACAGCTTGATGAGTTGATTTTATGATTTAAAATTATACCTCAGTAGAGCCCTTAAAAATCACACTTGGTTGAACAAAGGCATTTGGTAAAGAGTCAAAGAGACTACCCTGGATTACCATTTAATCAGTGATGTATCTAGGTTATACCAATTTTCAAAGCATCGTCGATCTTTAGAACGTCTTCCTCCATCTTTGGAGGGAAGTCTCCTTGAATACTAGCTCTCCTCCTGCCCCGGGGAGAATTTCAGATTATTCAAATTTCACGCATTGCTGGTGAGCCTGAAGACATTGAGAATTGGGTCTTGGGAAAGAGCTCTGGCGTTTAACTCACCCCAGACTTTGCAGAAAGGCCTTTGTTTGGGTTTGAGCCAGTCCAGCGGTCATGCGCCTGAGTTTCCAGCGGCAGCTGGGAAGACAGAAAGTTTTATGAGAAGAAAATCCAGAAGAAGGCAGGGATATTAGGACAGGCTCGTGGGAAAGGCAAAGTCCAGGTATGGAGTCCTAATTAAAGACCTTTCTTAATGCCGACTGCTGTGGGAAGGCTGGTGCTCAGCAGACTTGGTCAAACTTTTCTATTTTTATTTTTTTGCGGTACGCGGGCCTCTCACTGTCGTGGCCTCTCCCGTTGCGGAGCACAGGCTCCGGACGCGCAGGCTCAGCGGCCATGGCTCCCGGGCCCAGCCGCTCCGCGACATGTGGGATCCTCCCGGACCGGGGCACGAACCCGCGTCCCCTGCATCGGCAGGCGGACTCTCAACCACTGCGCCACCAGGGAAGCCCCGGTCAAAGTTTTTAAAGGGACACATTTTCTGGGAGGGAATCAGCTTCATCAGACAACATTTTCTCTCCCCTAATCCATTGCATGTGTTTTGACTACACCTTTATTTTTCTAGTGTCTTCTCTTTTTTAATGAAAGAGGTGACCTGTTTCTCTACAAACTTAGAAAATCTTCAAAAAATTGAAATGTTTTTCAGAAATGAGAAGGATTTTAGTTCTGTCATCCGTGTAGCCTGTTTCTCTGAGAAGGGCATTTCTTACACGCTTCTTAACATGATTTTGCCATAAATTTAGCCCATGAGATAGCTTTGAAATCAGTTTTATATTGATAAACTCTGACCAAAACAGCCCAAAAGACAATGGAGCTAAATTGATGAGATTTTTTTTTTTCTTTTTTAGTTTGTTTTAAGTTCTTTCAGCACGGTGGAATTCTTGGACGTGAATTGATTTCCATGTTAAGCTGATGACTATAATAGGCAGACACGTTTGTGTCATGGTACTTTCTAAAAGATGGGACTTGAACGTGCTGTAAGGAAAACAGGTGGTCTCCTAGAAGACTCCATTCTACTTTCAAGTAGATGACGTGAAACTGGTAGTAGGCTTGAGTTTCAAAGGGTCTTGGGCTTTTCTGTTCCAAGCTCTTGTCAATGACTTTAGATTAGATTGGTAACTTGAAGCTGTCTACAGTGGGAAAATTTAAATCTCAAAAATCAACAAACACAAGGGATCCGGTTTCCACCTACCATCCCAGTTCTGTTTGTTTATCCACATGAAATTGACCATAATCAACCCGTACTGAGCTATAAAACCAGCAAGGGCAGATCTTGGTTTCAAAATATGTTTAAGCCCCTCTGAGGTATGTAGAACTGAAGGAAGCTTTCCAGCCACAAGTGTTGTGGGTGATAGTGACTAAATTTCCTCTCCCTTAACCCATGTATCCGTGGAGGAAGGCAAAGACCATTTTAACTGATGGCCACAATTCGAGTTATCCAGAAGTGCCATAGGCATACCTGTGGGCTGTGCCTGTCTATAAAAAGAAGGCAGTTGAGCTAATTAAACACCTCAAGTGGTATTGAATGTTTTAGCTTCTTGTATCTGGAAAATAGAAAAACCAAAATGGCACACTGCATACGGAGAGCATAGGAGAGTTTTGTTTTTTACCCTTTTTCCGTTTTTTTTTTGGCGTGGTTAAGGGACCCTCTGTTCATTTTGCCTACATGGAAATTTCAAGGCGGTTTATGTTTCAGGTCATCCAGGTAGGTGACTTCATTTATTTATTTATTTATACAAATAGCAATAACATTCAAGCAATATTTATTAAGTGTTTCAAACACAGAAAAAAATTATTTATACTGTTTTATCTTGACTTCAGAAATACTTACTGAAAGTGGTAGTTTGTTTACAGTAGACAAAAGGAATAAATAATGTGCAGTATTCTAGCTACTGGGGATAGGTGAGTCTTCATGATTTAAATAAAGTAGCAACATTTCTGATTCTTATTATAACTGTTGTGCTTTTAAATTCTTGTGCATGAAACTAATGTTGGTTTTAAGATATTTTGATTAAAGTGCTTTTATGTTTATTGTTTAAATGTGTTTCTTCTTACATTATGGAATTTCCTAAGCAAACTGTATCAGTGACATTTCAAAAATTTATCTAGATTATAACATGTTAAAGCTAGAGGAACATTTGAATACTTCATATGCATTTCTTTATAAAATGTGGGAAACCTTTTTTAAAATAATTTTCTCTTTTTTTCAACTCACATTAGTTTGTTTTTTTTGCAGTAGTATCATTTTAACCCTCACGCTGCATTTTCACAGAGTATCTAATAGTTTTTGCAAGTAACATTTTGAATTTGTTCTTCTTGACATATTTATGTTTATATGCATTTTGCATCTCCCTATTTCATGTTTTTGAAATCCAAATGTAACAGATTTCAACTTTTTGTATGACATTATTTTTTTTTCTTTTACTGGGGTAGTATCTCTCTTTCTTCTGACTTTTTTGCAAACCTGTTGTTTTTGAATTCTCTTTTTTCCCTTTATTTTCCTTCTCAATATGACACCAGGAGCCAACACAAAGAAAAACGCTGATGATATAACCAGTAATGACCGTGGTGAAGATGAAGGTATTTTTTGTTTTTTTTCAAAGCTCGACCTTGGTGCATGATTTTATATCTTTCGTTCTTTTTTTTTCTCTTTTTTTCATCTCAACCTGTTTTTCCTCCCTTATCTGAAGTGAGTACACTCTTGTGTGCTTTATTTTCTTCTTGTTTGGAAACCACTGTCATTTTTAGTCCCAGTGACGGTGTAGATGACTGCAAATCACCTGGGACAACATGTATAAATGTTTCTCAGTATGAAGTGAGTAACAAAATACAATTTACAAGGAAACTCTTTTTCTTTTTCTTTTTTTTGGCTTGGTCACAGGAAGAGAAAATGAAATTTAAAAACATGCATGTATGCTTTCTTTTCTTCCTTCCAAATGTTATTTTATAATTTTGTATTTTGGAGCTTTGGTCTTCTTAATTTCTTCTGTGGACAGTGAGACATCTCAGTAGAACTTTTCAGGGGGCTGGCATTTCTGTTTTTGTTTGTTTTTAGTGTTTTTTTTTTTTTTTCAAACATACTGATTCCAAAATGGGGTTTTCAAAGAATCTTCTCTGGCTCACAGTAAAATACATGAAAAAGTGTCTTAAAGAGAAGTTGTTTCTTTCAGAACTGCCTTTTATCAGCTTTAAAGAAAAAAAGGGGGGGGATGGAACTGAAATTTTTCAAAAAGTTAGCTCTATGCATCTTTGTCTTCACACCACAGCTGCTTTAAGAACATTTTTCCCCGAAAAATGTTTAGCTGCTGTGGAGAGTTTCTTCTTGAAGGATCTCAAATTGTTTGACAGATTATACACTAGAAGTAAAGTGATTTTTTTTTTTTAAAGATGGAAGCTGACATGACATCTAAACCATCATTAGCACGTTGTATCCTCTTCCTTCAGCAGAATAAATGGTTTAGAAGAAAAGAAAAAACATGTTTCATGTCAGCCTTTGCTGGCTCTAAGGCTGTGTAGGCTGGGTGAAAACATGTTTTTCCCATCTGAGTAGCAAAATGCATGGATCTCCATTTATTTACCTTAAAACGTTGAAGGCCCTCGATGGACCTGCCTTGGAGTATCATACCTGCACCTGAAGCAGCACCTAGCCTCTCCTTTATGAGGCCTCAGGACACCTGTAGTTTTGTCCATATCCCTGTATAGCCAACTATGAGTGTTAGTTTGCATCTTGCTTTTTTCTGGCTTTTCAGTGTGTTATTCCCTTTTGACCGTTAGGATCTGTTTTCCCAGTGCTCACCAGTCACCTTTATTACTGTTAACAGTAATTTTCCTTCTAGTTTTTTCCGTCTAGTTTTCCTTTAATACCAAGAAACTACGATCATCTTCTTAACTTTGCACGAATCTGGCATCTGGTTATTTCTTCCTCAACCTCACGAGAACCTTGTTCTTTGTGTCTCGGAGGTAAGAGCTGCTAACCTAACGTTTTCTGTGAGGGAACCCCGTAAAGCAGCCCTCAAAATCTCAACTTCTTCCCTTGCCACAGTGGAGTAGCGTGCCGCCTCCTGCAGAATGGTAACATAAATAAGGGCTAACACAGCAAGTCAGAGTCCAGAGAGAGGGGTGGATAGTGTAAAACGCCAGACCCCTGTAGGGACGGTGATTTATTTAAAAATTCCATGTAGCATATGATGAGTGAAGGATTAAAAAATGATTTTTACTTCCTATTTAAGTTTTTTTGTTTTTTGTTTTTTGGGGTTTTTTTGCGGTACGCGGGCCTCTCACTGTTGTAGCCTCTCCCACTGTGGAGCACAGGCTCCGGACGCGCGGGCTCAGCGGCCATGGCTCACGGGCTCAGCCGCTCCGCGGCACGTGGGATCTTCCCGGACCGGGGCACGAACCCGTGTCCCCTGCATCGGCAGGCGGACTCTAACCACTGCGCCACCAGGGAAGCCCCCTATTTAAGTTTTACAGGAGAAAATAGTGTTCTGCGACAGATGAAATAACTGCAGACACAGGGGCAGCTTGACACTTTTTCTGCACTTGACTGTGACCACTGGGTTTCTTTTGCCTTCGGGCTGCTCTATGGTGGCACCCAGGAGCCTGTTCTGAGATCATGATCGTAATTCATTTTATACGCAGCCACCATCCAAAGGGTGGTTTGTTTCCTTAAAATTCCTTTCTGATAGTTCAAAAGTGTCTCCATGAATCAGGGAAAAAAAGTTTTTATTTAAGAAAAAATGAAAATAAATGTACATGGATACATTTGGTTTTCTTCTGATACACAGATATTTAAATGACACACACATATATATGTATATACAATACATAAATATCCAGAAATCATTAGAATCAAGGTCAGGATTCTTCAGCATTCAAGGTAAAAAAGCCCAAGGAATGATTTCCACCAAACAAGTTATTTCATCACAACTTTTCAGAAAGTAGGCTCTACAAATAGACATATGGCCTCCAAACTTCTGTTGTCACAGAACATTGCAAAATAGGATTTTCACATCATTGTTAAAGGAAATAATGATGACTCTGGGTACTCTGGTTGCAAAGCACGATGGGAGTTTATATGCCCTGTAAAAATATGTAGCGTTGCCAAACTTTCACCTTGAGGTTGGAATCTTGTGCCATTTTTATCCCAGCTCTCCTCTCTCTCTCTCTCTCCCTTTTTTTTTTTTTTTGTCACTTAAGTTGGGATATTACTGCAATCAGTAAATTAGAGAAAAAACACTTGCTTGGACATTTTGTTTTGTTTTTACACATTTCTGTCCTGTTGATCATTTTTAACCATGTATTTGTTTTTTTGTCATCATGGGCCCTGTATTGAGAGCTTACAGTTTCATGACTAGTTTTATGTTCTCGTTGTTAAGTTGAAAATGAATCTATAAGCTCCTCTTTGACTGAAGATAGAAGTTACAGTAAAAATAAATTATCATTTTGACGTTGATTTCACACTTACTTAGATGATAAAAATATATTTTGTAGTAGATGCCCTTCTAGGGTTTGAGCACTCTTTAGGGAAGATGTATTTCATCTCCATCCTCGCATATTTAGTGTTATAGATACATACAGAAACCTACAACTGCATCCTTCCAATGCCTGCATCATTTCTATGAGTAGAGAATATAACAACATGGACCATTTTCCTTAGGCCATCTTACCAAGAACATACCTAATTTAAAAAGGGGCCATGCGATTGATTCCAGTCTAAACTAGGAAAAGTCACCCACGTCCTTTGCCCTTGACTTAGCATCGGTTAATCAGCATGCTGTTTTATTGTGTTTCCTTACTTGGCTTTTTTTTCCAGACATCCACGATCAGAACAGTAAGAAGCCGGTAATGGTGTACATCCATGGCGGGTCTTACATGGAGGGCACAGGCAACATGATCGACGGCAGTATTCTAGCGAGCTACGGCAATGTCATCGTGATCACAGTTAACTACCGCCTGGGGATTCTAGGTGAGTGATTCCGTCTTGCTGATCACTGCACAGGAGGCCACGAGGAAGTTCTGCTTTCGGTTTGGGGCTCGTTGATTCCAACTGTGTTACTCTAATTCCTAGAAATCTCTACTACACAGAGCTCACTTCATGCTGCAAGATATATTTGTCCCTTAACGTTCACGCAGCGCCGTCTGTTTTTTTTTGTTGTTGTTGTTTTTCAAAGTTTGCACTTTTTAATCCAGGAATTTCATTTCCTAGGATCCGCCTCAAACACATGCAGCCTCCAAGGTGATCAGATGTACATGATACTTTATTGAAAGCACTTTTCTTTCTGTGGGCTTAGCATAACCCTGTGGAAGGAACACAGTTTGGAGACGTGTCTGAGAACGCATTTGGTAATAGGTGATAACTTGGTAATGGTAGATAATGGCCATAGACGTTAGCTTTCTTTTGTGGTTTTGTAGGTGTGTTAACCGGTTAATCGTTTGTCGGAAAATCTTTTACTTAATTCCTTAATGCGTTGTCTGTGTCTGTTGTATCTTGAAGAGTTGCATGGCTGTTGCATTTACATGAGATGGAATACTCCTATTTGAATTTTGTAATTTGATGGCTTTTCATCTTATGTAAATTTTATGATTTATGATGAAAGGACATTGGCCAGGTGCATAGGAATTCAAGAGCAGCTCTCCGTTGTTTCGGTGTTAACTTCGTTTTTCCCCAGCTGGGGGGTTGGAAAAATAAAGAACGTATTTTGAAGTTAATGTTTCGAAGCTTACCTTCTTCTGTGGTTTAGCCTGCTCTTGGTCAGTTCATGAATGAGATTCCTAGCCTATGTAACAACGTTCGTTTTCAAGGCAAAACTGCATTGAGAGGGTGCAGAAAATTGCTCACAGCAGCGTGGCTATGAGAATGAGATCTGTATGCCATAGCATGGTTATGGTAAAAGCTACGACAAATAAAATGGACCAACGGACCTGTTTCAAATAAGAAACTGGGCTGAAATGAAATGTTTTCTCCAAAGAGGCAAGTATCACTAAGAATATTTTATTTTCAACTTGAGGTTTTACTTTTGTTTTGAGCATTGTATTTCATTCACTACTGAAAACATTCACCTATAGAAGACCCCGGAGCAAGGGGATGAGTTGTAGATGACCTTCTAATTTAGAAATGCACATCACCCACAGATGTTTGCAAAGTTGGGCGTTTTGGAGCATCGGTAAAGTACTGGAAATGTCAGGTTTTTAGGATGAAACACAACAAAAAGCCTCAGAGTCTAGAGCCTTCTTGTTTTGTGGTTTTTATTTCCTTTTCTTTTCTCGTCGGTGCTAGGAGCCAGATCTTCGTGGAATGATTTCCGTTCGTGTCGCACAGCAAGGGTGGCATGCCTCTCTGAATGTTTTTCAGAAGCCCCTGGCTAGTTGATTTGGCTACTGGTGTTTGAAACCGGAGATGTTGTTTCTTGATGTTTTACAAAAGGTCCATTCTAAGGAAGAGGTGGGCAAAGGAAGCCACGGACCAGGGCTTGCTGCTAGCAGCCCTTTCAAAGAGGGCAGTGTGGGCGTCCCTCGGTAGCATCACCAGCTCTGGGCGTTGCTTTCTGAACAAAGCAGTGGGCTTTGGGTGAGTCCTTGCTTCAGTGGGATAACAAAGCGTCCTCCTGCCTGCACAACATGGTGGTGACGTGACTTAAAAGGTTAGATTTCAAAAGAAATCGATTTTCTCCCCCGTTTAACGCCAGACTGGTATTAATCAGCTTTAACACAGTGGTCTCTTATCTATTTGGCCCATTTGTGAATCTAGAAAAGTACTGTGGGAATTATACACACCTTCATTCTTTTTTTTTTTTTAAGAAAAGAAGAAAAAACATAGCTTGCTTTGAGAACTTTTCTCATTGAACAATTTTAATTTTACCTTTTGTGCTGAGAGTTAAAAAGAAAAAAAATCTTGGTAAGATAACAGAGGGCTGTGAGAGTTGTGGCCTGGACATAAAAGAAGCAGTTTAGGCTCTCCAAGCCGGTCTATTTACATTCCACGAATGAGTTAGCGTGAAGCTCTGTCCCACAGACCCCCTTTTATCTGATGAATCGCAGTGTGCCAACTTTGCTGATTCTACAAGGCGATAGAGGTTTTTTAAACGGGACTTGGTTTATTGTTATCAGGGATCTTGCATGGGCTACCATCCTTTGGAAAACTGTGCCGTGGCCGTTTACTTTTTGCTTGCAGGACATCACTAGTACCACTCACTAGCACTCTGATAGGAATAGATGTTTTTACCAAAATGTTGAAATAGTGTTGGAGTTTTTTTTTTTCAAAAGTAAGAAATGCATAAATGCTGTTTCTCTGCCCAAGGAATGGAAAAGCGTTGTTTGAGATGATTACCGTTCTTTTACAGAGTAACAAATGCTGTTTTCCTACCCAAAAGAAAGGTTTAGGAAGATGGACGATGGTCAGAGGGAAGCAGGAGGCTGGCGTGGAAAGAACATAGATTTTTATAATGAGATAAGAATGAACTACTTGGTGTCTGTGGTGTGACATTGAGAAGGTCAGCTGATTTTTTCGGAATCTCTCTAAAAGGTGGTCCCGTTCTCTCTCTGGCAAGGTTATTGTACATACCATATAAACATCCTATGGGTTTATGTACGTGAAGTTTCATAGCCCAGCACTAGGAACCAGTAAACCCAGACGGGTGATCATTTCCAGTGTTATTAATAGCCTTGGACATCTTATTAACATGACTGTTGATCCACTGGAAAAAATTGCAACTGGCCAAAACGGTAATGTCTGTCAAATACTGACTTCTAAACGGAACCACCTTAATTAAACAAAAGCGATGATAAGACGCTCGTAATAAGACACAGATGACAGGATCTTCGCACGTGCTTTTTGAACAGTGAATATTTTCTTTAATCGGAACTGCGTCACACAACCTTGCTAGCCATTGAGCATGTAATTTATTATCTAATCCAGGACACTTTGAAAATTGTTAATAATGCTCTTAATGAACTGGGATTATTCCAGGCAAATGGGGATGTACCATCACAGCTATAAAGTAATTATTCATACCCACACAAGATCTAATGAACAAACTGGTGGTCCGTTTATTTTCAAAGGAGATCTCTTTTTAAAGCGTATTTCCTATTCGTCCTGCTGTATACCTTTGTCATTAGGAAAGCATACATAGCTAAAAGTTGAGTTCTATCACATCTCCCTCTATTTTTTTTCGTGGTGATTGTTCAAAGACCATTGCTATATAAGAGGAATCTCCTCGCTGAGGCTTGTTGATGGAAATGCCTGGGATTTATTTATGGGTGGCTCTTACTTTTGCTTTCCTTCATTAATCGTCTCTAATTTGCATCTTCAGTTGGTTAATTAGGCCTCCATTCAAATGCTGATTTTAGTTTCGCTGAGAGGGTATTACTTTTTTGGTTATCCTATGATTTGATGCTTCATGCAGGCTTTAAACTATTTTGCTTCGAAACAATCTTATCTATATGCCTCAGCACGAAACTCATGGAGAGCCCGCAGTGTGGCCGTCACCGGACACTGTAGCTGCCCCTTCATTTAATCCTCATACACTCTCTTGGAAGGGTTCCCTCATCTTACTTTTGGGGAAACAAAGGCTCAGGGGTGATGGGACGGACTCACAGTGGTACAGGTTGTAGGGATTAGAGCGGGGTTGGAGCCCTGGTCGAACAGTATTAATGAGGTGAACTGCCGTAGGAAACAGTGCAGATCTTTATATCAGATCCAGCTTCTCTAATCGCACAAAACGTCAGATGTGATCTAGATACAAAATTGCGATTCGATGCTTACACTGTATTTTTATGTTCCTCAAAGTGGGTCCTCCATCGCTGATGCATTTTCATCAAATCATCATGGATGGTCTACTATGGTGCATGGTGATGTGGTATTGGCCCCAACGATGGCATCTGTAGAATCAAAGCTCTCAGACACAGTAGATCTAAGGCTGTATCAGCTAGTCAGGTGTCTAACCTCTTACGCCCATTCTGTTGCCTTGTTGCTGTCTGTGGCCAATCAATGGAATTAAGACAATTGACCCAGAGAATGACTTTGAAACCGCACAGCCCACATTGGGACTCGAACCTATGGACCGGGACTCAAACTCAGCCAGAACCCGCATTGGGACTTGAACCCACTGTCCTTTGATTGAGATCACACACCTGGTCTCAGAACTGAATGAAGCTCAGGTTCTTTATGTCTCAGTGCAGAAAGAATTCAGTGAGAGACAAAGTGATAGGTAAGAAGTGGACTTATTTAGAGAGATACACATTCCATAGACGGAATGCGGTCTGTCTCAAAAGGCGAGAGCAGGCTTGGGAGAAACACACTGCTCAGACAGAGTGTGGGCCATCTCAGAAGGCAAGAGGCCATGAAATATGGGGTGCTTAGTTTTTATGCGCTGGGTAGTTTCATAGGCTAATGAGTGGGAGTATTATTCCAAGTTTTTGGGAGAGGGGCTGGAGATTTCCAGGAATTGGGCCACCACCCACTTTTTGGCCCTTTACGTTGGCCTTGGAACTGTCCTGGCGCCTATAGGTATGTCATTTAGATGCTAATGTATTACAGTGGGCATTCAATGAGGCTCAAGGTCCACTGGAAGTCAAATCTTGCACCATCTTGGACCTAATTGCTTCTAATCAGTTTATGTCAAATCCTCAAGGGCTATGTCATTCTTTTAGAGGTTCTGCCCTGTCCCCTTCCCTGCTGTTTCAACTTCAGTGGACTTCTCACCTGACAGGTATCTTACAGTCTTTTGAAATGTTGTCCATAGGTTTATATAACTGACTTTTTCAAGGATTAAAAAAGCATCAGAAAGACCTACTCATTTTTCAAGAAGTGTAGCTACCTTCAAAGTTCTTATCTCAGGGAAGGTTGTGTAATGGTGTTTCTGAAGTTGCCTTTCTCTTTAAGGTTATTAATTGTGTAAGACTACTTTCGTTCATGGGTGTCATAACTTTAAATGTAAGATGGAAATGGTTTTGAAATAAACGCACAGCAGGAAGAGCATTTGAATGAAAGGCACATGACTTGAGCTCTATGCGTGCTGTAATGGCTTGGCCACGTGGCATTCTGGTCTCCTTTGTGGGGTCTTAGTCTCCACTGAAATGGAAGGTGGGTGGGCTGGCATTGGGAGGAAGCCCTTTGACGTCAGCCAGAGCAGTTTCACCCTTACCTGTTTGATACATTGCTGTTCCACGTCAGTTTCCGTTCATAAAGGGGGTCCGGAATCACTGGAGGAGGGGCTTGATACCTGCCTTCAAAGACCTGTGATCTGAATTCCAGGTGTGCGCAAGCAGTTTACATCAGGGGTATTTAGTGGTTCTAACATGCCTTAGGTACCGCTGCTGAAAAACGTCGATTTCCGATTTATATTTTTCTTTCACTTGGGATTTAAAGATGTTTACTATTTGGTACTTTCACCATTTTTTCCCCCTAAAAATCCTTTTTTTCTCTTTTTTTTCCTTTGTTTTTACTACAGATTTTCTTTCTTTTTTAAATTAATTTTTATTGGAGTCTAGTTGATTTACAGTGTTGTGTTAGTTTCTGCTGTACAGCAAAGTGAATCAGTTATACATACACATAGATCCACTCTTTTTTAGATTTTATCCCCATATAGGTCATTACAGAGTATTGAGCAGAGTTCCCTGTGCTATTCAGTAGGTCCTTATTTGTTATCTATTTCATATATAGTAGTGTGTATATGTCAATCCCAATGTCCCAATTTATCCCTCTGCCCCAATCCCCCAGTAACCATAAGTTTGTTTTCTACATTTGTTACTCTTATTTCTGTTTTGTCGGTAAGTTCATTCGTACCATGTTTTTAGATTCCACATGTAAGTGATGTCATATGATATTGTCTTTCTGTGTCTGACTCACTTCACTCAGTATGACAGTCTCTCGGTCCATCCATGTCGCTGCAAATGGCATTATTTCATTCCTTTTTATGGCTGAGTACTATCCCATTTTGTGTGTGTGTGTGTGTGTGTGTGTGTGTGTGTGTGTACACACCACAACTTCTTATCCATTCATCTGTCGATGGACATTTAGGTTGTTTCCATGTCTTGGCCATTGTCAATAGTGCTGCTATGAGCATAGGGGTGCAGGTACCTTTTTGAATTATGGTTTTCTCCAGATATATGCTGACGAGTGGGATTGCTGGATCGTATGGTAGCTCTATTTTTAGTTTTCTGAGGAACCTCCATACAGTTCTCCATAGTGGCTGAACCAATTCACATTCCCACCAACGGTGCAGGAGAGTTCCCTTTTCTCCACACCCTCTCCAGCATTTGTTGTTTGTAGACTTTTTGGTGATGGCCGTTCTGACCGGTGTGAGGTGCTACCATTGTAGTTTTGATTTGCGTTTCTCTGATAATTAGTGATGTTGAGCATCTTTTCATGTGCTTTTTGGCCATCTGTATGTCTTCTTTGGAGAAATGTCTGTTTAGGTCTTCTGCCCATTTTTTGATTGGGTTGGATTTTCTTTTAAATCACTCATGGAACACATCTTCCTTATCAAGTCAAAAGTTCATCTATTAAAAAAAAAAAGTTCATCTATAAAGAAAAAAAAATCATCTTTCCTTTCAAGGGTCTCCCTGCTACCCCCTAAGTCCATCCTCTTCCCTCTGTGCTCAGATTTCCCCTGATCAGATTTGTGACCGGGAAGAGCTTCCTTTATCCATCCTCAGAGAGAAACCGCGCATTATTTAGGGATGGAAGAATGCTGTAAGAAGCTAAATGGGTAGACAGGAAGGATGAAGTATTGCACTGAGGGAAAAGATAAAGCGGAAAAGTACAGGAAGTTTGGGAGGAGTTGAGAAAATGGGGGGCAGAGGCCAGGCACTTGATGTGGGACCAGTCACAACCCCAGAACGGAAAGAGGGTGGAAGGAAAGATTGAAAGCCCTTAGAATAAGACCCTCTGTGGTGGGCGGGGGAGGTGATTGGCCAGCCTGGCAGCAGGCTCCCGGACTCATTTCTGCAAAGCTCCCTGATGTGTCTCAAGACGGACTGAGGGTTAGAGGGAGGTATACCCCCTAGATAACACAGTCATAGGATGGACACAGCCCATGGGGGAAGGGAGGGCTGGCGTAGCTTCCCTGATCCTAAAGTTATGCAAAAAAGAAAATAAACAAGATGCTTCCCCCTTGCCCTGCCCCTCCCCCCAGTGTCTTTCATCATCTTCATCAGTAGCTCTCTGTGCATTTAATACCCATTCGGAAATGCTGTAATCTGGACTCTGTTGTTGCTCGTGTGTTGCTAAGAACCAGAACTCTGGACAAAAACATCATAGCCCGGTTTTGTATCAATGATCATTTACTTGGGTTTTCCTCTTCTGCCTCCTGGTGGCTAAAAATGCCCATTGCATTAATTCGATTTGTTCTGCGATTAAGGAATTGGCTTGGTTGTGGATGGAGGATCTCTCTTGCCTCTGGGATTTTGCAGGCACACGGCGGGGGGTAGATATGGAAGCCCCTGCGGTGGAATAAAGACCCTGACATGAGACAGATGCCTTTTATGCAGAGGTTGACATGAGCCACAGAACAAAGAGGGTCCCTCGCTGTGAGGTGACAGAGGGCCACAGAGGAAAGTAAAAGTCTGCAGCAAATAAAGACAATGTGAAAGGATGCGGGGTGGTGATGAAGAGGCAGAAGAGACGTTTTTTTTCAATCTCAAATGCACAAAATTATCGACTAGCGTGTGCCTTATGACGGAGAATTTCCTTGACCTCTTTGTGAACGATTCAGAATTTCTTAAAAGAAGTTGGCCTGTTACCCGTACATGTATAGCCATTTTCGGAAATCACAATGCCCCGATACATTTGATGCTCGGATACTCTTATTATATTTCGTCAGTACATATTTTCCACTTAATTGATTCCAGGGTGTCGTGTCAGTAATAATCGCACGGGGTATACATTTTTTTTTAAAATGCTCTTTTCCTGGACATGTTTACGTCCAAAACAGAGTCTCTTAAGATGATCCATTCTACGTGAAAGAAGCCACTTTCTCTGCTCTGCGTGCTTTCCTCATTTTGCTTTTCACCTAGCAAAAGAAGGCTCGATCATTTTTCGTTGATGAGGATAAAGTGGTGTCTGTCGTAACGGGGAAGAACACAGATGAACATCACTCTGAATGAAGGGAAAGGTGTGATGGGCATTTGAGTATCGGGCAGTGGAGAAACTGGAAGGTTCCAAGGAGGAGTATTCAGTTTAAGTGCCAAGATACATTAGCTTGATTGGGGTGAGCTAGATATTAAGCCTCTGGCAATCATTCCATCAGATAAATGGTTTTAAAACAATGCCTGAAAGAGAAATACCTGCATTCTTCCTATGTACCTTTTCTTCCTTCCCTAGATGTATTCAAGGAATTAATCCTTCCAAGTCAGATCATTGAAAAATCTCTAAAAGGCAATCAGAGTGGGACTTTTAAAGACCACAGAGGCTGAAACACTCCAGGACTATACAAATCGTGGCCTGCAGGTCATTTTTCTTTTTTTCCCCCCGCACATTTGCCTGAAAGTATGGCTTGCACATTTTACAGGAAGCGTGGAATGAATATACACATGTCCACACTCACCACGGCAGTGATACCACAGAAGGGCATATTCTGTTCTAATATAACTCTCCTAGTATTGTCCAGTCATACATCAGTCAGTCATGGGCTTTATGAAAATAAATCCTTGGGGACATAAGGCTCAAAGTGAATGTCTGAGGGATCAAAACGTAACGCAGAAACGGCAGATACGCCGTGCATTTAACCATGTAAAATGTATTTTTCAAATAAGATTACTTAGTAACATATGGATTGGGTAAGTCCCATCTAATGGGTAGGGCAGCTTTTCCTTTGATTAAAAAAAATAATAGCTCTTTGGAAAGAAGTGTGCAATTCTCAGTATAATAAAACCAGAACTATTTTAGAATGGTAAATGCAACATTCCTCTGACATAACAGCCATTAGACATGGATGAGCTGGGGTCTTCATGCAAATAAATCAATTGCAAGACTCTTGATCCCTTTAATTATTTGAGACTGCAGGCACTGCTTTTTGTTGCATTCAGCACAGAGGCTTTTATTCTAGGCTCCGATATTATGGGGGAAAAGGCTGTGTCCTGTGCAGTGGGGCTAGTCGTCAACAGGTGGCTTGAATACACGCATTATTCTAAAGATACACATTTCACTCTAGACAGACGTATGAGATCATCTCCCAGAGAAACATTACCAGTTCTACCAAAGACACCTAAGATTTGGACCGGAGCTGGGAAAACAATTTTGGAATAAAGAACTGTTTCCAGTTTGGATTGAGAAATGTTTTCTGTCTCTCAAAGTGGCTGCTACATCTTTGCTAATATATCCCAATAATGGTTTAGATGACTCAGTTGTGCTTTTTCTTAGGCATATGACAGATAGGTAGATAGATAGATATTGATATAGAGAGAGAG
>NW_020174373.1:2624508-2633416 GCF_003031525.2 Neophocaena asiaeorientalis asiaeorientalis | reverse complement strand
ATAAAATGTTTAGATATATATAGAGAGGTAGGTATATATTATGTAAAGATACACTTAGAGATAGGTGTATATATATTATAGAGATAAATAGAGATAGGTATATATATGATATATGTAGAGAGATATATGTAGAGGGATAGGTATATATATGATATAGAGAGAGAGAGATATGTGGATATACATATATATATATATCCTCTTGTCCCTTCTTTATAACATAAACTTATAATACCATGTAGAAATACCACCCATCTTTTCCTGTAATACTTCTTTGTTAAACCAGGCATAAGAGTTCACATCTTTCCAAAAAAGAATCTTGTGCAAATGGCCTTATCCATTTCTACATTTCTTTTTTCCCCATGCTATCCACTTTTTTAGTTATATGTATTTTAGTCGTATTTATCTGTTTCTCCCCGCTTTATCTCTAGTTAGCTAACTTCCTCGACTTTAATCCTAGTTCTTCACCCCCACGGTTCTCCTGAGGACCACTCATACATTGTTAGCCTTTTCTAGGACAGTCCGAATTCTTTCAGTGGCCTTTGCGGCATCCTCGTTTTTCTTCATCTTCTTGTAAATGACCCACTGGTTCGTCTCCACTCCCACCTTTCGCTGTCTGTGTCCTTTATTTAAAATGGTTTATATACCATGTTGTGCATTGAACATGTACAGTTCCATGGCCTTTAGTATATTCACAAAGTTGTACCACCATCAACACCCCCTAATTTTTGAATGTTTTCATCACTCCAAGGAGAAACCCAATATTTATTCTTCTCAGTCTCCAGGGACTTAGGCAACCATTAATCTACTCTCTCCCTATGGATCTGCCTTTCCTGGGCATTTCATACAAAGGGAGTCATATGCTGTGTGCTCTTTTGCGTCTGACATCTTTCACTGAACATGATGTTTTCGACATCCATCCACGTGGTAGCATATATCAGTACTTGGTTATTATTTATGGCCAAATATTTATTCCATTGCCTGGATATAGCACGTTTTCTTTATCCATTTGTCTTCTGATTTGTATTTGGTTTGTATCCACTTTTTGGAGATTATGAATACAATGCCATGAACATCCACGTACACGTTTTTTGTGGGGATATATGTATTCGCTTCTCTTGGGTACAAACCTAGGAGTAAAATTGCTGGGTCGTAGGATAAAGCTGTTTAATCAGCTAAGTAACTTCCAAATTCTTTTCCAGAAAAGTGGCTGCACTATTTTACATTCCCTCCAGCATGAGGGTTCTAATATCTCCACGCCCTTACCAACACCAGTTCTTGTCTGTCTTTTTGACTACAGCCATCCTAGTGGGTGTAAGGTGCCATTTTTGATGTGCATTTCCCTGATGGCTAATGACATTGAGTACCTTCTCGTGTGAGTATTGGCTATTCGTATATCTTCCCTGGAGAAATGTGTACTCATATTCTTTCCCTGTGTTTGAGTGGGGTATTTACCTTTTTAGTGTTGACTTAAGAGGGTTTTTATGTCTGTTTGCTTGTTTTTTTAAAATGGCGTGTTCTGGATACATGTTCCTTAGCAGATGCAGGACTTGCAAATATTTCCTCTCATTTTGTTTTCTTCCCACTTTTGGGATGGTGCCCTTTGAAACACACATGTTTTTCATTTCGATGAAGTTCAATGTATCTCTTTTCTCTTTCTGCCTTTGCTCTTTGCGTTGCTTCTACGAAGTCTTCACCTAACCTAAGCGCTCACCACTTTATTCCTATATTTTTTTCTAAGAGTTATACAGTTTTAGATCTTGTTTTAGACCAGATCCCTTTTGAGTTAATTTTTTTTTTTGCGGTACGCGGGCCTCTCACTGTTGTGGCCTCTCCCGTTGTGGAGCCCAGGCTCCGGACACGCAGGCTCAGCGGCCATGGCTCACAGGCCCAGCCGCTCCGCGGCATGTGGGATCTTCCTGGACCGGGGCACGAACCAGTGTCCCCTGCATCGGCAGGCGGACTCTCAACCACTGCGCCACCAGGGAAGCCCCTGAGTTAATTTTTTAAAGCATTGTCATGTGGTTTTTATTCTTTTTTCTCTTGCTATATTACATTACTCAATTTTTGACTATTAAACTGCCCTTTCATTCTGCAGTAAATCCCCACTTGGTCATGGTGTATAATCCACTTGACATGCTGCTGGACTTGGTTTGCTAGTACTTTTGAGGATTTTGTTTGTCTGTTTAACTTCTGGTTCTGGGGAAAGAAATGACCTCTAATTCTAAGTATATTGTCGATTTCATGGTTTCTGGACCTCTGCACTACTGACATTGAGAATGGATTTCTCTTCTTGGTGGAGGGTTTCTGTTGTACACTGTGGGATGTGAACAGCATCCCTGACCTCTGCCCTCTAGAATGCCAGTAACACCTCACAGCCCACAGTCATGACAACCAAATATGGCTCCAGGTGTTGCCTAGAGTCCCCTGGTGTGGAGTGCGTGGGAAGCATCAGCCCGGTTGAGAACCACTTACCTGATTTGTACTTCCCTTCTCTGAGAGCAAAGGCGCACAATGGCATTCTCGTTTTGTACCGAAAAATCCACACTTCGTTCTGTGTGGGTTTGTTTCTTCATGTGCATGGTGTTTACTTCCTGTAACCGATTTCTTAGCTCCTTGCCGGCTGGGGTCATAGCTCACATTGTCTTTGTCTCTACTGAGAATTTACCAGATAATAAACATCTTCTGGATGATTTCTCCTAGCAGTGCTCTGGCCTTCACATTGCAAAATGAAATCTCAGTCACAAAGGAGAGTATATTAACATCAACATTTTTTTATTATTATTATTGCAGAATGAGTGAACTCCTAGCTGTCAACATCCAACATCCTAATTTTATGGAAATCGTGCTTATTTCCACTTCTGCAGCTGTTGCTTTTTCGCAAATACTAAAGGTTTCATTTTCCTCGAAACGTGTACTGATGCTCGTGTCATCAGTGGAGGATTTATTTTCATTCCATGTAGGTTAGCTTGAATGGAGACAGTTTTGCTGGTGGTGTGCATTTGACCTTGAATGAAAACTGAAGGTTTTAAACAGTATTTCACAGGCTCTGGACGCGCAGGCTCAGTGGCCATGGGTCACGGGCCTAGCTGCTCCGCGGCATGTGGGATCTTCCCGGACCGGGGCACGAACCCGCGTCCCCTGCATCGGCAGGTGGACTCTCAACCACTGCGCTACCAGGGAAGCCCTAAATCTGCATATCTTTATAGCTTTATCAAATTTTGACAGTTATAAAAACAAACCAAAACAGTAGAGGTGTCTAATAGAGATTTTATTTCTTCAACTCTTTGCATGGGTATTTCAGATAATTATGATCATTCTGAACCTTTAGAACTTCCCTACTAGTTTTAAAAGAAGCAAAAGCATTTTTCCTCATTGACTACAGAACATATGCCTTTGTCCCAGCAATGCATAGGGCCGTATCTCACATTTTCTTCTTAAATTACGAAGCTGTGAATATAAAGCAAAAACTGTTGCCGTGCTGTTTTCTCTCCACATTTTCCCTCTCTTATGAAATCCAATTACAAATGCTCCTTGATGCCCTATCTGGGAGTTGCAAAGTGGGCACAAGCCATCTCTAAGTGGAGGCTCCTAAAAATTAACAAAGAAGATTCATGTGGGGTTTTTTTTTTTTTTTTTTGATTCATGTGGGTTTTTAAGAAGGGATTTTAAATACATCTCAAGTTCTAAAGTGACTCCTGGACTTGTCAAAAAATGAGCGACCTTCTTCTAATGCCTCGCCGTTACTTTTCAAATTCAGGGGCTTCACACACTGCCCTTTAGAGCAGCTTTGGTTTGCTGGAGTCCAGGGTTTGGGAGGTGGTGTTATTTACTTTTTGTTTTCACACTTGCTCCCTGTTAATTCAAAGAGATCACTGAACACGCTTTTCTGGTTTTAGACACTGGTGAGTGCTGATTGTTTCTTGCACAGAGACTTAACCAGGTATCGTGGAAGAATTTGGTACCCTTGCTCTCTGATTCACGGATGCCGGCGTGACCGTCACTGGTGGTGGGACCTGCACTCTGGTGAGGTCCAACTTAGAGGATGAATAACAGGACAAGATGGGGAACAAAGATGCCTAAACCCCATGAGACCTTAGCCCACTGCTCGCGGAGGGGTGATGTTTTTTCTGAAAGGTGACCTCATCTTATTGCTATACCAGCAGACTCTCTGGCCAGTGAAAATAAAAGTGTCCATTATAAGGAAATTAACTTTAGATTTTCAAAGAAAATTTCCTAGGATACTTCCAGAGAATCCTACTTGCGAAGCAAAGATATGTATTCCTGAATTGGGGATGGTAGTTGTTGGGAGAGATTCATTGGAATGGAAATAAACTTCCTTTCCTTTTGGCCAACAGTTATACTCTTCTTTTCTCCAGATTGGCCAAATGATTGGTTTCAATATAAGGGGGTAGTGTGGGTAAGATTGCTAGTAGTGTCTGATACGACTGGCCCAATTCATTAATCTTCCTTCCTTAATTAATTTACATGGAGAGCCTCTTTACTCTGAGAGAGTTATTTTCCAATTTTATTGAGGTATAGTTGACAAGTAACATTATATTCCTTTTAGGTGTATAACAGGACAATTTGGTATTTGTCTGTGTTGCAGAATGTTTAATACAATCAGTTAACATCTATCACCTCATAGTTACATTTATTTTTTTCTTGTATGAGAACTTTTAAGGTCTACTATGGGGAAATAAAAGTTTTGGCACACGTATAAATTTAGAGAACATTAAACATTTTAAGACAGAGGTGGAACTGTAAACATGTATTATTAGTCATTGGAATTTAGTATTTCTTGAATTTGCTGTGGGGTTTCTGTCTGTTAACTTCTGAAGACATCAATGGTGTAAAGTTAGTAGATTAGCCTTTTATCATTTATCCTGAGGCCATCTGTTTGAAGTTCAAATGTGGGAACTTTCCTATCCTTCTGTGGGAAATAAAAATCATAACAACTCAAAATCAGTAATCACTAAACCGATGTAGTAAAGAGTTCTGTGATGTACATAGTACCTAAAAGGTAGGATCAAAATATTTAATGCAGAGGACAGTAGACTCACCAACCTACCAACCCATCAATCAGTTCTTTCGGATGGTAGGCTCTGTATCAGAGTCCTGGCTTAGTGAGCCAGGAGTTAACATTTTGGGTTTCTGGATCGTGGAGGAGATGCGGGGTGGTCTTATAGGGGCAGCAAGCAGGAAACCTTTTTCAGGGCTCCGGGCAGCAGCATTTCACCAGCCAGCAGAGAAGTATTTCCTGATGTTAGCATTCCACACTGCAGCACACTGGTGCTTGCCAGGTGAGTCACTTACGTGTACGTGACAGGTAAGACGACACCTGCCTTACTTTCACCTGGCATTAGTGCTCATGGATTCATCTTACTGAACCAAGACATGAAATTGCAATTCCTTATCCATATTTAGCAATATTTCATTCACTGATTGATTCTCTGTCCCGTTGGAATAACTAGGTATGGGACCCACTTAGACTTTGAGTCTCAAGTCCAAATCTCCATGAAAGTTAAAATGTAACAAGAGAAGTAATAGAAGAAAAGTACAGATGGAGACTTATGATTCAGAGGTGTCTGTTCTCTTAGCAGAGGGCAGATGAGACTGCCTGAGGTCAGGGTTGAATCGAGCTGCAATAGGGACCTCCGGTGTCTACTGCATCGTTCGCATTAAGATGGTTAATTTTGTGTTACGTAAATTTCACCTCAGTACAAGACAAAAAGTTTGAAGCTGGCCCATGCCTCATTGAGCTCCCCTCTATAAAACTGTGTAAAAGGAGCCCAGTTTGAAGCCAGTTCTTAAAAGGAACATATAAACAAACCAAACAGCAAACCAACAGGACTTGGCAGCGCACACCACATTTTATTACGGGGCCGAACTTGACCTTTTTTTTTTTTTTTTTTTTTTTTTTTTGCGGTACGCGGGCCTCTCCCTGTTGTGGCCTCTCCCGTTGCGGAGCACAGGCTCCGGACACACAGGCCCAGCGGCCATGGCTCACGGGCCCAGCCGCTCCGCGGTACGTGGGATCTTCCTGGACCGGGGCACGAACCTGTGTCCCCTGCATCGGCAGGCGGACTCTCAACCACTGCGCCACCAGGGAAGCCCCGAACTTGACCTTTTACACCCCAATGTCTCAACTTGAATTCAGAGCGAACTTGAGTTGCTAATTCTATGCTTTTGACCAGGTAAAGACCTCATTTTAAGAAATTTCCTTAAAACTGCAAACTTATGGAAAAGAGAGAATGTTATATGTACCCATTCGGCAATTACATGTTATAAGCATACTAGTTACAGGGATCTTGGGCTCGTATCTGCATGTTTCATTTTGCATTTGCCTCCACTGTTTTGTTAGCAAGTATAGTTTTAATTTATGTAATGTTCAGAGTCCATATAAATGTAAATCATTCAGAGTTTGCGGAGAAAATTAACCACTTATGGTTTGCATTTACCACTGTTCACCTCCCACTTTAATTCCTTCAGAAATGACAAAACCAGTTGCTAAAGTAGTGATTTTAAATATTTACCAATATATACCACTGGAATGCTTGTTGCTGTTTCTGAAGAAAAGAAATGCAGCGGCATCCTTAGTGATTATTTTAAAAATAAGGAATATTCTTTAAGGGAAAGAATTTCAACTCATCTTTTTGGTAGTCAGTGGTCATTCATTTCTGCTTGTGTTGTAACCTGTTAAAATGATGACTTAACAAAGAGAAGGGAAATTAAATTTGCTAGTTATTTTCTAATGCCATATGATTTCTAGTTACAAAGGCATGCTTAAGCCCCGTACTAAAAAGAGGTGAATAAAATAGGACAGGGTTCAAACAAAATTCATTTGGGAAGGTAAATATGTTTTCAGAATGATTAAGTCTTTTGAGATCCCATTTTGGTGTCGTTTTCTACCATTTCTTAATGTATTCTTCATAACCCCCAGGTTATTCAGGCTTTGAGCCAAATGCCAACATGTTATTTACTTTTGCTTGGGTTGTAATAAAATTTGGGACTCAGTGAAAAGATGATTTTCATTAGTAAAATTGTTATTGGGCATTTAGAGTTGGTGCTTATTTTCTCTTCCTTCTCCAACCACTGGAAATCTTCCTTCACTTTTCTTTCCCCACACTACAGTGAGAGACCAAAGGGTGGCCCTATTCCCATCCCTTAAACCTGTCATTTTCTTATCCTTATTAACCTGTGGGCTTGAAAACCAGGCAAGGACCTTTCCCAGAAGAACTGGCCAGGGCTGGGCGCTGAAGATGACCAAGAACTGTATAATGAGGGCTCCAAGTCAGACCATAAATGCTGCCCTGTTCATGAAGACAGGGAACGCTGCTTAGAGGTGCGCCATCTCACATGCCTTTGTAACACACCTAGGACTCTGGGCACTCGCATAATGGGTATGCGGTGTGACTTCAACCATTTGTTAATATGACCTTAGAGGTCCACGAAATGTATAAATATCATCTGACCATTTTGGGGGGGGGCGGGGGACTCATTTTAGTCACAAATGCAGCACACCAAAATATTGATATATCACATTGTGAGAGAACGCGGGTGTGTGCATCTCTACAGGATCTCCATCATAGCTTCTTCTTAAAGTTTCCAGTATAATTCTTGCGAAGGAATAGTTTTTAAAAAAGTTTTCAAACGTTTAGGTAGTTCGAAAGTAAAATGTAATTTTAAAAGACTGCTCAGTTGTTATTTCGGGCTTTGTGACATTGCGTGGTTCTGGAAACTTGACACCCTTGATCCAAATGCCATATTTGTCACATTGCAATATTGACCCGACTGTGGCAGCATCTAATATAAATCCTGAAACATCTAGTTACATCTTGATACTTTGTCTTGACCTTCTTCTTGTCTGGCTACAGTGAGCCATAAACAGCTGTATTCTCTAAATCTTCGGGGACATTGAAATCTGTGCAGAAAATGACCATCAGGGTTGTCTAATATCTAAAAAGGGTGTGTTTTCATGTAAAAGGTGGTGGAACCCACAAGAATGGGGGAACACACTCCTGAGTGTGTAAGCCACGTACCTCATTGGCCCCAAGAGATGCCTGTTTTGTTTTTTAATTTAATTCTTATTTTATATTGGAGTATAGTTGATTTACAATATTGTGTTAGTTTCAGGTGTACAGCACAGTGATTCAGTTATACGTATACATATATCCATTGTTTTTCAGGTTCTTTTCCATTATGGGTTGTTACGGAATATTGAGTAGAGTTCCCTGTGTATACAGTAGGTCCTTGTTGTTTATCTATTTTATATATAGTAGTGTGTATATGTTAATCCCAAACTCCTAATTTATCTCTCCCCCTCACCTTTTCCCTTTGGTAACCCGAGATTCCTCTTTTAAAAACCCAAACCCTGGGCTTCCCTGGTGGCGCAGTGGTTGAGAGTTCGCCTGCCGATGCAGGGGACGCGGGTTCGTGCCCCGGTCCGGGAAGATCCCACATGCCGCGGAGCGGCTGGGCCCGTGAGCCGTGGCCGCTGAGCCTGCGCGTCCGGAGCCTGTGCTCCGCAACGGGAGAGGCCACAACAGTGAGAGGCTGCGTACCGCAAAAAAAAACCCCACAAAAAACCCAAACCCTAATGAACCAGAAAGAGCAAACAAATTGGCTTGATGTTGAGTGACAGAAAAAGGAAAGCGTATCTTTGCCCCCTCCTCCCTGTCTTCCATTTCCTGTCCCACCCTTCACATCAAATGAAGCACTGCTGTTTTCATTTCCTCTGTGTACCTTGTAGTATTTCTAGGAGTAGATGTGCCTAAAATCCTTCCCTCTCTTTTTGCCTAGGGATACTTTTGGTCTCATATAAATAGACAGTATCCAGTTTGAGAAACATGTGGCCCATCGTAACAAGTGTTATCTTTTTATTCCATCAATTTTTTTTTTTTTTTTTTTT
>NW_020174373.1:2090410-2624442 GCF_003031525.2 Neophocaena asiaeorientalis asiaeorientalis | reverse complement strand
CCCCAGCATCGGCAGGCGGACTCTCAAGCACTGCGCCACCAGGGAAGCCCTCCATCAATTTTATAATGTAAGTGTATTTGCATTTTGAGTGAATACGAATCCAAAAGAAAGACAGCAATTCATTGTCAGTAAAGGTGTTTTTGTGTATATACTTTTGGTGTGCAAGACAGTAGTCTGGGTTTAAAAGAATATTTAATTTTTTAAGTCTCCATTCATGCATTTAACACAAATTCCTGTCGAGTTCATACCACGCACGTGCCAGGCTGGTTAGAAACAGGCAACTGATGGCAGGTGCTCCCTGATTTTAGGACACTTCCAGCTCAATGCAGCAAATAAATAGACAGTTCCTAGTAGTTCCTTACAAGTTCCTTAGCCAATTAATTTTGTATGTCCCACATCCTTTAAGTGAGTGTCCATGGTGTGAAATTTCCCTTTGCTTTAGAATAAGATTTTTTAAAAAAAGAAAATCGAACAGCTTCCACTCTACGAAAAAATAGAACCTAATGTATTGCATCTTGGATTTGTCCTCAATTTCGTTCATAGGGTTTTGGCTCGTCCTAAGTTGAATTAGTAACCAGTTTGCCTTCCCAAGGGCTCTGGCAGGACTTGGTGTTTACCTCAACATACAGGTAGTGGGTTTAATATTGAAAAACCAAGACTCTCAGACAGCTTCCAGGATCAGGTCATTCTACTTGGTTCCGAGAATGGTTTGGGGTGGGGTTTTTTACCCTCGAATGCAACGCATTTCCCTGCAGTGTTCTCAGATGTGCACCCAGCCGCTCTGCCTTTCCTCAGGGCTCCCATTCTGCAGGTGAAAATCTTCTCAAAACTATGATTGTGATCCATGAATCAGCAATTTTCTGTAAGAAATTTGGGACTCTCTTTTCATGAATGTGGCCTGTCTCTTTCTAAGCATAATAAAAAGCAGTTTTAAATTATGCCTTTCTTTTTTAAAAATTATTTATTTTTTAATGAAGTAGAGTTGATTTACAATGTTGTGTTAGTTTCAGGTGTACAGCAGTGATTCAGTTATATATACATACGTATATACGTATATACATATATATAACTATACATGTGTATGTGTGTGTGTGTATATATATTCTTTTTCATATTCTTTTCCATTATGGTTTATTACAAAATATTGAATATACTCCCTGTGCTATACAGTAGGTCCTTGCTGTTTACCTATTTTATATATAGTAGTGTGTATCTGTTAATCCCAAACTCCTAATTTATCCCTTTCCCCCTTTCTCCTTTGGTAACTGTAAGTTTGTTTTCTATACCTATGAGTCTGTTTCTGTTTCGTAAATAAGCTCATTTGTGTCATATTTTAGATTCCACATATAAGCAATGTCATATGATATTTGTCTCTGTCTGACTTATTTCACTTATTTCATGATCATCTCTAGGTCCATCCATGTTGCTGCAAATGGTAAATTATGCCATTTCTTAAGTGAACTATGTTAAGTGAGCCCCGCATATGTCTGCTGGTTCTATATTAACTGTAGGCTCTGTTTTCTTTTCTCTCCATTTCATTTGGTTTATACAGTTCACTGGGTAACGTCTGCATGGCGAAAGGCTCTTGCTGATTTATGTTTGCAACATAAATCTTGCTGGGGTTAAAAAGCGAGGTTTAGGACATTTTTCGGCTCAGAAGTATGGGGATTCATGTGTAAGTCATTTCATAGGTAAGATCCTGGCTTGCTGTGGCAGGCGATTTCCCTAGATCAGACCTCCTCTGAGGTGTCCTTACATACGATACGAGTCAGCACTCAATATGTAATAAATGCGTAGTGCCTGCCACGTTGTGACGGTTAGCTCTTCAGACGCAACCCAAGTGTCCCATCCATCACATAAACTCGTGGGATACCTGTGAAGGGGCGTGAAGAATATATGTGTTTAGTTACCACACTCTGTTCCAAAGTAGAATTGATCTTTGGTCTTAGAAATTGTCTGTCTGACCTAAAGAGAAGAAACAGAACGAAGAAATTTTGCTGACTATACTGTTTATTGGCCATAAACAAATTTTATTGATAATGATCTGGGTTCTTGGTCTATTTAATCAATAGAAATTGATAAGAGGTCAGACGAGGAATTCAGGGAAGGCTTACTGGGGCTCCTGCTGCAGCATGAGGGAGAGAACGAGTAATGGGGGGGAAATGAGCTGGTCGGTTCCTTATATGGGGTGAGGGTAGGGAGGGTGGATCCAGAGGGTGGCTTAGGTGGACTGCCCACCCCCTTGGTGGTGCCCTTTGCAGGGATCGTGCACAGGACCCTGGTTTTGTTCCCAGCTTCTCAAAAGTGGCCGTTGGGTTTTTGGTCTTTTTGCATCTTGTTGTCCATAATTAGCCTCAACTGCACAGGCATATGCAGTTATTTTTAGTCCCTTATAGTTAGTTTCTTTGTATCTATTGCTCGAGGAGACAGCTGTCCAGGTGCAAGCCCTCCTATAAAGGGTCCCAGGTCCCAGCCTGCCTCATTATTAGAGGTGTTTGGTTACATAGAAAAGAATGAAAAAAATCCTACTCTTACTAACATGATTTACTAAAAATAACACAGTAATAAAAAAGAACTTCCAAACTGTGTATCTATTTTTTAGAGAAAGATTCCAGTGAATTGCAAAAAGGTTAAAACAAAAACAAAAGACCCAAAAACTTCCACTTATCAATAACTATTACAGAATTCTTGATATAAAAGCTTTTTATATCGTTTCAATATTTAAGTATATTCCAGATCAATCCATGAGAACATTAGAATTTATATTCTGTAACAGCCAGATTAAACCAGCCTCCTTAGGATGACTCCTCCTTGCTGTTATGCTTAAATGATGTAGGAAAAAGGGTTTATCTCTTTTGATGTTTTCCGCCTTCTTAGAGGTTATGATACATAGTTAAATCTAAATAGGAAAATCTACTGCCTTGGGGATTTCGTCACCATATAACACTAAGATTAATCATTATAATGATGGTTCCTACTCTTTCCCTCAATCCTATTGTAAAGATCTTTGCTTGTGATGCCCCATTCATTACGCAAGACCAAAATAAAGATGCTACTTTCTTTCCTCTACCAAACAGTACAGCAAGGCTCAGAGGGCTTGAGTGCATCCTTGCCGACCACCTGGCTAGTAATCTTCGCAGATACGGTTGGAAGTGTTACTGACCGCAAGTTTCTGTGCCTATTGCACCGTGACACCAAACAAAGTGAAACATGAGAGTCTGGAGTGGAGCAAGGTTTATTGCATGGCCATGCAAGGAGACCGGTGGCTCGTGCCCCCAAACCCTAAACTTCCCGAAGGTTTCAGCAAAGCATTTTTAAAGACAAGGTGAGGGAGGGGCATGGTTAGTTGTTGCAGACTTCTTGGTGCTGGAATCCTTTGCTCTTGCAGCTCTCCACATAGGTCAGGTCAGGTCAAGATGGTCCTGTAAACCTCCAACAAGACACATGGTAGTCTCTGCTCTGCAACTTTTTATCTCTATATGAACGGAAAGTTACACCTTTAAAGTTACACCTTTAGAAGGTCAGAGCCCTGAGAATGGCTCTCCTGTATGTTTCAGGCTAGAGGCAGCATTCTTTTACAAAAGGTGCGGAGCCAGTGTGACTAAGCACAGGCGACAAAGCACCAAAGGAAAAGGAACAGGTCTACTATGGAGTCAGTTTTGTTCTTCCCTATTACAGGATCCAGTTCCAGAGCGACGTGGATAACCCTTAAGATTTGTTGCCTCAGTGGTTGATATCCATCTGGATCTTTTTTAGGCAAAAAAATTCTAAAATGTCAGGGTTTTTATCTCGCTTTCCTAATTAGTCAGACCATTGGGCTTAAAACCACAGAGGTCCTGGAGGATGTAGAGGTGCCCAGTGTGTATTAATGCTCATAGTAGCGTAGTATCCTCTGCAGTGTTGGTGAAGTTCTGGGCCACGGAGGCCACACATTCTGATTCAGTTAAGGGCCCAAATATGAGAGGAAGCTTAATACCGGTTAGAGAAAGCTGAGTGAGATGTCCTCAGCAAGGTGCACGATGTGGGGTGAGTTGACAGCTGTTCATGAAAACCCTGTGTCTCTGCAGACACATAAATGTTTTCTTGGCCCAGGCACAGCGTTGACTGGACTTGGGGATGCAAAAACTGGCTAACATGTTTCTCCAGTGAAAGATGCTCTAATTAGTGCATGTAATTAGCACTGATGCTCTATTACTGCTCTCATAAGGGTAATACCGTCCTCATCATCCACTTTGTAACTCCCAAGAACTTTCCCCAACATTTGCGTGTATTATCATACTTCATTCTTACAAAGATCCCGTGAGGTTAAAAAAGAATGAAATCATGCCATTTGCAGCAACATGGATGGACCTAGAGATGGTCATACTGAGTGAAGTTAAGTCAGACAGAAAGACAAATATGATCGGATATCGCTTATATGTGAAATCTTAAAAAAGGGTACAAATGGGGCTTCCCTGATGGTGCAGTGGTTGAGAGTCCGCCTGCCGAGGCAGGGGACGCAGGTTCGTGCCCCGGTCCGGGAGGATCCCACATGCTGCGGAGCGGCTGCGCCCGTGAGCCATGGCCGCCGAGCCTGCGCGTCCGGAGCCTGTGCTCCGCAACGGGAGAGGCCGCAGCAGTGAGAGGCCCGTGTACTGCAAAAAAAGAAAGAAAAAGAAAGTACGGGTAATTCTATGACAGGTTATCTAAAGAGAGGAAAAGTTAGATGGAGGCAGATGCTATCATTACAAAGAACCAATGAGTGCCGCTCTGTGGTTTAGCACGATGTAGCGGTCCCACGACGTGACTGATGTTCCCGAGGAGAGCAACACAGCCTGGCTGTACCAGCCACGCTGGCTGTCCGCAGTGCTCCGGTTTAGGTGGTAACATCTGGCGAGAGGCCAGGTGTCAGGGGCAGCTGTGCTGTTTCTCGGGTAACCAATAATAAAATAAACCAGATACTAAGGAAGCAGTGTCGAAGTCTCGGCAAAGACTGTCCAGCAGCATCTCAGCTATTAACCTGCAGATTTCCTTTAGGAACCTGAGTGCCAACGTGTTATTTGCAGAAATGAGACCTCCTATATGGTCAGTACCTTCTCTAGAGGAATGCAGTCTTAATCAGACTGTTGTTTAAGATTTCAGGAAGCTGACCAAAAGAGAGTCGTGTAGCTCACGTGCAGGGAGACACCTCTGTGGCTGATCGCAGGTGCTGTGTCTATTCTAGGGTTGAGAGAATGTCTAGTACGGCGGAATTCCTTGTAGAGCCCAGACAACCTCTCCCATAGACCTTGCTTGGGTGGGGATGGTCAACACCAATGTCTCTGAATTTTAGTTGAATTGTTATATTTTCTTTGGCTGGTTAAGACCCATCCACACTGAACAATTTTTTTCTCTGATTTGAGTAATTGTGGTCAAGTCTTCCAAGGCCAGTGGTACCTGGTTAACTGCAGAACAATAGCTTTCTCTGCTGTGTAGCTGAATTCCGTAGAGCAACCTGTGACCCCCATTTCTTGTTTCCTTCCAATTGAAACTATGTAAGTTGTGAGCCGTACTGGGGAGAAGGGTCTGAAATTCACCAAGAGCTGGCAACAGGAATGCAACCTGCAGAGACAAATCGTGTAGCTGAAAGCCCAAGGAGAATGTTCATTCACCTGCATTGCTTCTTGAGTTTAAAGAATGAGATGAAATGCAAAGGGAAAATACAGGCAAAAGATAGCCTGCAATTTATTTGCAGTTGTAAAGCCGTGAATTGTCACAAGTTCAACATTAGTTTTCTAATGTATGTGATTCTAGTTTTTGAGATCCAGCAAGTATGTACAAAGAAACTTTTAGTTTATCTAGCAAATGAAGTCTACGTTTTCTTGTTTCTGATGAGTGAATACAGCTCATTTTTGCTAAGGTTTCAAGAAACACAATAGCTTTCTATTTATTTATTTATTTGTTTATTTTTCTTTTTAAACTGAAGTATACTTGATTTACAACATTGTATTAGTTTCAGGTGTACAACATAACCACTCAACATTTTTATAGGTTGTACTCTGTTTAAATTCACCGCAAAATAATGGCCACATTTCCCTGTGTTGTACAATATATCCCTGAAGCCCATGCATTTTATACTTAACAGGTAGTACCTCTCAATTCCATACATCCCCTCCTACCTCTTCCTCAACCGCTCCCCACTGGTAACCACCAGTCTGTTCTCTATACAGACTGTTTTACATATACATTCACTTGTATTATTTTTTAGATTCCACATATTAGTGATAACATACAGTATCTGTCTGATTTACTTCACTGAGTAGGATCATCTCTAGGTCTATCCATGTTGCTGTAAATGGCCTTATTTCGTTCCTTTTTATGGCTGAGTAATATTCCACTGTATATATGTACCACATCTTCTTTATCCATCCGTCTGTCAGTGGACATTTAGGTTGCTTCCTTATCTTGGCTATTGTAAATAGTGCTGCTGTGAACATTGGGGTGTGTGTATCTTTTCCAATCAGCATTTGCATTTTTTTTTCAGATGTATATCCAGGAGTGGAATTGCCGGATTGTACGGTAGTTCTGTTTAAAGATTTTAAGAGGACCAGGTTGGGAAAGAAGCTGGTGGACTGATTTAACATTTTTAGGTACAGAACTTTATACTTAGGTTTCTTTAGGTTGATAATTAATCCTCTGGCCTTTAAACCACAGCTGGGAGTGTTTACAAAAGCACAGGGGTGTTCAACCTGCAAGCAGGGCTGGCAGGCAGATAGCAGTAGTGGGCAACGAGTAGAAAGAAATATATATGTATTTCTTCTCTTGCAGAACCGACCACACCTTATTAACCAGGAAAGATCAGTGGGAGAACTCAGGGCTGGGTCCGCTGCATCCTGGGGCCTAGCTGAATTTGTGTTTGCTTTAAAGCTCACTGCTAGAAAAAGCTGCTGAGAAGCATTGCCCATAAAAGCGAGAATGTTTGTGAATAGAGGGCAGAGACGTGCAGTAATTTCTATAGCACCGAGTAGGCAAATTGAACAGATTTTTCAACAGGATCTACCTCACAGGGATATAGGTGCTTGCACTTTATTAAAATGGAACCATGGCAATTTAAAATGTGCCATTGTAGCTCTTGGAAGAAAAATCCAATATGCTTTCATTGTATGCCTGAATCGTTGGGGAAAAAACTCTGGAGAAAATGTTTCAGCATCTTCTCCAAACATTTTAACATATGTTTGATACAGAAGCATTTTCATAGGTTGCTGACACATGATACAAAACATGATACAAACATGACACAAAATCACTTTCGTATCTTGGGATAGTGTCAGCCGAGAGTTCTTTACAAATGGTGCCAGTGCTGAGAAATGTGTCTGAATAAAAGTGTTCTTGAAATAACTCTAGGGGACGTGAGAAGATGCACAAGCAAGTTTCGTATGCTGAGTGTTTGTGAAATATCAGAAGAGATGCAGAGAGCTTCAAGATGTAGTGTTCAGCAAAGGTAGATTAAGGCAGCTGGAAAGTGCATCTCCCCTGCTTTATGCCTTTACCTGTGGTGAAATTAGCGCCCTATTATGGCCCCGTGATCTGTGTAATGCTGAGCAGTTGACTTAACCTCTCTGGGCCTCACTGTCTCTTCTGTAAAGTGGAGATGATCAGAGCACTCCTCTGATTATTTTTTATTATTATTTATTTATTTTTGGCTGCATCAGGTCTTAGTTGTGGCACACGGGATCTTTGTTGGGGCGCGGGGGCTTCTCTCTAGTTGTGGCGTGCAGGTTTTCTCTCTCTAGTCGTGGCGTGAGGGTTTTCTCTCTCTAGTTGTGGCGCGCAGGCTCCAGGGCGCGTGGGCTCTGTAGTTTGCGGCACGCGGGCTCTCTTGTTGAGGCAGCGCGAGCTCAGCAGTTGTGGCCCATGGGCTTAGTTGCCCCGTGGCATGTGGGATCTGAGTTCCCTGACCAGGGATCGAACCCGTGTCCTCTGCATTGGAAGGCAGATTCTTTACCGCTGGACCACCAGGGAAGTCCCTCCTCTGATTCTTTGTGAGTGAATCAGAAGGTGCTAGTAAAAACGCCTGCCGCATGGAAAGGCTAAATAAATGCTAGTGATTATTAGCCATATTTTACAGATGTTCAGCTGAGATACGTCATGTGCCCAAATCACATACCTGGTTAGTAGCTGTCAGATGGAAGTGAAGTTCACGTGTGGCTGAAGCTCTCCTTCCTCTTAGTGATCTGAGCAGATCATACAGCATGGAAGCCATTTCTCGTTTTACACTTTGAAAGAGGTCACTTGTCCCAACTGGTCTAGATTTAAAAGACTTTATTCTAGGTAGTTCCTTGATAACTTTTTTTTAATCCCATTCTCTCCCCCGACTCCCAAACCTTTCCAAGTTATTTTACTTTTTCTTGATTCCATTTAATTTATATTTTCCTGTAAGATAAAGGGCATTTCAATTAATCTTTAATTGGGGAAAGACTTCCAATCCAGAAAAGCAACCGAAAAGTTTCAAAATAGGCTTCCAAATTAAAAAAAAAAAATCGAAATAACGAGCAATGTATATTATATGATCTTGATTTCATAGTTTTTTAAGTATTTATTTATTTAAATATATATATTTTTTATTGAAGTACAGTTGATTTACAGTGTTGTGTTAGTTTCAGGTGTACAGCACAGTGATTCAGATATACATATATATACATATGTGTGTGTGCGAGTGTGTGTGTGTATATTCTTTTTCAGGTTCTTTTTCATTATAGGTTATTACAAAATATTGAGCAGAGGTCCCTGTGCTATACAGTAGGTCCTTGTTGGTTATGTGTTTTACATATAGTAGTGTGTGTATGTTAATCCCAAACTCCTAATTTACCCTAATTTACCCCTCTCTATTTATCCCCCTTTATCTCTCTGGATTTCATAGTTTTAAATAACATATATGTGTAAAAACAAGACTGTAAGCTCTATAGCCATATATTCACAGATGATATCTCTGGGTGAGAGTTAATATTTTGCTTTTATCCTTCTTTGAAATTCTCTGTAATTAGAAAAATGCAATACTTTAAAAAGCCCCACACGTGCCCTTTGGGAGAACACTCCCAAGTGCCGACGTTGGGCTGGGCGTTCATCCGATCCCCTCACCTGCTCCCCGCCCTGCCTGCCCTTCTCTCCCCTGGTTCCCTCGACCACCTTCCCACACGTGGTCCGTTCCCAGCATCCCCCTAGCTGGGTCCTTGCTGTTCTCCAGAAGCATCCCTCTCGTGTCTGTCCTCCGCTGGGCCAGTGGGGTGATGCCCTGACAGCCACACCTGGTCCCCAGCTCAGAGCCCTTCGTTGCTCTTCTGTTCCCACAGACTAACCTCTCATGTCCCCATTGCATAGGAGAACTTTCAAGAGCCACCTGCAGGGAAGGAAAATAATAGTTTTGTGCAGGGATGTCCTTTTGGTTAACAGATAAAGAATAGGCAGCAGATGTTGGGGGGTCTCAGGCGATTGTGGAGAAAACACTTGCTCAGGCAGAAGACTTGGAAACATACACACACACACACACACACACACGCACGTATACACACATAAGCACACGTGAATGTGTATACATATATGCTGTAGATATGCTATATAAACATATACATGCTAAATATACATAAATATATATACACATGTATATATGTAAATACATAGCATATACATGCATATATATTTTTTTTCTAAGTTGTGTATATATAAATATATATAAAATTCCCCAAGCCTTTTTATATATGTGTATATAAAATATATATAATATTTTGTTACAAATAGAATGTATATACTGATATCTCTCTATATATACACATACATTTTATATAACATAAATATGTTTTATAAAATTTTATATAACATATAAATATATGTATATGTAATACATATGCCATGCATATGTATTTTATATATTATATATATATATATTGTTTTCACAGAGTCTGGCTCTGTTATTTTATATAACATATAATAACATTTATATATAAATGTTTATATGTAAATAACATTTTATATAACGTAAATGTTATATAACATTTAAATGTATGTAATACATATGCCATGCATATGTATTTTATATATCATACATATATATATAATTTTCACAGAGTCTGGCTCTGTTATTTTAACACAACCCTCTCCCTCCCCCTCCCCCTAAAAAGTGGAAACTGAAAGAAAGGGAATTTCCAGTCCCACATGACTTTTGTAGGATCAACAAACTGGGCTAATGGTGACCGCATGATCATATTACACAGTATTTCCTTTAGGGCTTTTCTAGAAACACACTGTGTGTTTAAGAGGACATTATTTTACTTATCTGTGTTCTTCCAATGTACTGCCTCACTTTGCATAAAAAAAAAAGAGACACGGGTTCTTATTGGTATCTCTGAAGGGCAGGTCCACACAATTCTGTTCCTTGGACAGTGCCCCTGAACTTGTGAATATCCCTCATGACCTCGGACCCAGCTTCAAAGCAATGGTTGTTCATTATCTCCTGAATTGCTTCCTGCAGCCGTGGGCTCTGTGGGATTAGATCCTTTGCCCTCTGTTAATCTTCCAGGACTTCAGTGACCCAGGTGGACAGAAAAGGGGCTGAAATCAAACTCAGCAGCAAAGAAAAACACCCCAGAGACAAGGATGGAAGAGAGGCTATAATCACAGTTGTCAAAACCACACTCTTACCTAAAGGGGGCTCCCTGGACTTCAGGCTCAAGAACTGAGCTTCTGGAACACCTTTAGACATCAGATGAGCTTTATTGATTTCATTTTGATCTTTTCTTCATATCCACAGAGGCGCTGTCTTGAATGAGTCAACTGGGTCCCCCTTTTGAGGGAATCCTTTCAGGAGCATCTGTGGCATTGCTGTGATGGCAGAACCGTTCTTTGTTGGTGACAGGATACCTTTAGCTGTCTATCCCTGTGACATGTTCTAAAGAAACCTGTTCCAGGCTTATAGAAAGTTGAAATACAAGACAAAGGTTTCCTTCACAGAAATATAGCCGTATGGGTGGTGCTGCCTACCTGGATTTGTGTATACAGCTGGTGCCCACTGACCTCTTCTGGGATTATGAGCTAGAGATCAAGGTCTCAGAAAAGAAGCCATGAGGATGGACGTTGGTACAGGTGTTGGGGGACCCAGCAGGGCTCTTTCTGTCAAAAGAATGCAATGTTTTATTTTCATTTTAGCCGCACCCTATATCTTAGCCCTGCCTGATGCTAGCCCCTGCTCAATAAATCACTTTTTTTTAGAATCCCACAGGCCCTATTTTATTTTTTTAAACAGAGCCCCACTATAAGCATTGCACTATGCGTGCAGTTAACATTAGTTGCCTAAGAAGTTTGCTTTATTTAAATCACATCGGGAAGGAGGAGGTGGGGTGGGGACAGGATTAGGAAAGAGAAAAGCAAAAGCATTTTATTCTACCGCCTTCCAACGATACCTTGCCATTAATCATTTATCATCTCATTCTGTGACCCTCTGAACTTCCTCTATCCCTGTGCTGCTTTATGTTCAGATGGAATTGAATCAGTACATGTAGGGAGAATTTTTTAAAAGCGATTTCATTAAAAATTCAATCTGACACTAACATATTAGCCTTGGGCTCCACGATAGACAATAGAATCTCATTCGGGTTTTTTTTTTTTTCTCTCATCTTTTCACATCCGGATGGACTCCTCCTTTTTTTTTCTCTTCCATCTGCTTCCTCAATCATAGGGTAAGTAATTACACCTAACTTTTCAGGAATTCAGGTCAGGGACAATGGAGCAATGAATAATGTAGCTTCTTTGAGGTCGCTCCTCTTTGGTGTTTTACGTGGAGGTCCCCAGAAGTCTGCCATAGCGGCCGCTAAACTTTGTGTCCCTGCCTTGTCCTCAGCATCAGTTCATTTGTCGACTGGTTCCCCAGCCAGCATCTAACCAGGAAACAAAGCCCAGTCCACCCATAGTTCCTAAACTCTGGCCAAGTCTTGCGGTCGGTCAGCGTCTTGCCAGGATGAGGTCAGATCTCTCCAGCTCCTGACAAAGGGCCTCCATTTCCGCTCTGCAAAATGCATTAGCCACTGCACTACATTTTTTTTTTTTTTGCATCAAAGGTGAAAAATGTCAGACATAATCAGCATGCTTTGATTGAGGCTCTTCCAGAGGGTTGCTACCCAAACCTTCCACCTCTCCAATTTCTCCCTGATTCATCTGTTTGTTCCTGCACCCCACTCTTCTTTTATAGTATCAGACTGCCTTCTACACCCAGAAACAGTTTTTTTTAAAATAATTTATTTAATTAATTTATTTATTTATTGGCTGTGTTGGGTCATCATTGCTGCGTGTGGGCTTTCTCTAGTTGCAGCGAGTGGCACGTGTTCTTCATTGCGGTGCGCGGGCTCCTCGTTGCGGTGGCTTCTTGTTGCAGAGCACGGACTCTAGGCGCGTGAGCTTCAATAGTTGTGGCATGCGAGCTCAGTAGTTGTGGCTTGCGGGCTTCAGTAGTTGCAGCACGTGGGCTTCACGAGTTGTGGCACATGGGCTCAGTAATTGTGGCTCCCGGGCTTTAGAGCGCAGGCTCAGTAGTCGTGGTGCACGGGCTTAGTTGCTCCACGGCGCGTGGGATCTTCCCGGACCAGGGCTCAAACCCGTGTCCCCTGCATTAGCAGGCGGTTTCTTAACCACTGCGCTACCAGGGAAGCCCGGAAGCAGTTTTGCACACAAGGTTCCTCAAGCAGAGAAGAGACCAGTACGTTCATGGAATGTTCTTTTCTGTTAAATAGGATTCATGCACTTCACCAAGGGATTTACTTCAGTTTACCAAGTGAGGTGGAGAAGGCCTTGTAAAAATGCAATGAAATTGAGAGGGATTATTAAAAATATATACCTATTCATTGGAGGAACAGGGGCAAAGGAACAGTATCAAAAAGGATCATTAAAAGAACTATAAAATATCCAAATATTGGGTGGAGCCAACATCAGGACATTGCAGCTCCTGCGTCATGGTTTTCATGTTGCAGACAGGTCAGCATGGTCTGCAAGTCCCGTTGGGGCCACTGCATTCTACAGGGCATGGCCGGGAGGTCAGAGGCTCTTCCCACTGAGCCGACGCTCTCATGGTCCCTCCCCGTGGGTTTGCCATGCGTTCAGAGAAGGGACCCGGGATACATGACATCATCCTTATATTACTAGGTCTCAGGGGTAGGTCTGCTGGCAGGGTTCTCCATGGCAAACGACAGAATGCACCCACCGGGTTGGTCATGGTTGGCGGATATGTAATCTTTACCACTGTTATGTTAAAAAGACAGTTCAAAACAAAACAAGATATTCAAGGGACCCCACGGATTGTCTTACTCCAGCCCTCAAGGCTTGGTAGGTATCTGGGTTAAATATCCCGTTAGTAGTTCATTAACTCTCCAACCTCCTGTGGGTAGATTTCCACTAATGGGTTCCAGTATGGTGCAGACCGGCACTATTCAGTATAGCAGAAATGGGAAGCAAGTTTATTCTTTCTACAGCTTACATTTCAATCCACTCTGTGTACTTCTTCCTCAGTTTTGTCTGAAGTACCTGGCAAGAGGCATAGCAGTTCTGGCCACTCAACAGATGGTAATTATCCAGTTCAGTCTATGGCAGTGTCTCCTGCAGTATAACGCTTTTTCACTCTGTTTTCTTGGGCCAACCCCAGACAGGAGAACCATTCCATAAGAAAGGAGAGTCACGTTGGCCCCTTTTCTCATCAACAGTAGACAAGGAATAAGAGAAAAAAAGCAAACTCTGACACAGCCAGTGGAGTTAAAATCTGATGCTGCTGTCTTCTGGGAATGGCAGGTGTCCAAAAGGCGTTTCTGGTTTCCAAGGTCTGGTGGTGGGTCCTACCCACCGCAGTTTGTTTGACTTGCGTTAAATCTCTTGTCTTGAACTCTCACATCCATGGTGGATCTCGTCTCTTGCACTTACCTGGTTTCTAGAAGTAATCCTCTTTCTATTTGACCACAGAACACTTCTACCTAGGAGGTCCATCACCATCACAGCTCCCAGGGGCCCTCTCTCTGCAAACCCTCTGGCACCTTCAATCTCCACCATATTGTTTTCTCTGCCTGGTAAGACCGGAACAAGGCTGATGGCTTAGGACGGCAGAGCCAGACTCAAGTCTCTCAGCAGGTATTGCATCTTTGGACCGTCTCGTTGATTAAGAACCGTGGTTCTCCACCATGGCAGTTGTACCCACCCACTCCACCCCTGCAGTGGTGAACAACAAAAGAAAGCATTTCCCGTTGTCACTATGAGAGCAGAGAGTGGTACAGGCATCTCTGGATGGTGGAGGTGAGGCGTAATGATCGTTTCCTGCAATGTACACGGAAGCTCCACCTACAGACTTACCTGCTTCAGGATGTCAGCGGTGCCGACACCCTCCAAGCCAAAGTATTGTCTTACTCATTTAAGAGACAGTTATTCTAAGCCATTAGGTCTCACTGGGGACAAGTTTGCCTCCAAGGAGACGATTGGCTTTGTCTGGAGATATCTGTGGTTGTCACAACTAGGTGTCGGTCATGGCATGTAGAAAGGGTAGGGAACAAGGATGCTGCTAAACATCCCTCGATTCGCAGAACAGCCCCCAAGAGTAAAGAGTCATCCCTGCCCTAGTGTCACTAGTGTTGAGATAGCTTGGTTTACAATACGAGGATGCATATGGAGGTGTCCATTAAGCTGCTACTTGGGGACGGCGTTGAAGGTTCAGGAACCAAGAGCACAGATTTTAAAGCCACGCTCCCTGATTAAGGAATCCCAGCTTGGGCACTTGTGGCTCTATCTGTGATCTTGCGTAAGTTAGTCTTTCTGTGCCTTGAAAACCTTTGTTTGTTTCTCTAAGCCTCATGAGGTCCAGAACTAAAGATAAGCAGATTATAGGTGTCGGTGCAGTTGACAGGAGTGCCTGAGCAGGAGTGGCCACTTTGGAAGTGTTATTCTATTAATAGCTCTCTGTTTCCAGCTCTGGGACTTCAACTGAAACCTAGGTAGTGGGAAAAGGCTTGTATGAGGATCCCTTACACACAAACCTCTGTCTCTCTGGAGGCAGTCCATCTGTTGTCAGATAATCCGGCGCATCGAGATTTATTAAATTTCTCTTTACCTTCCTCTGTTCGTTAAACAGTATCAGATGGCAAGCCTGAAAGCGAAGGTAAAATAAAGCAGCAAGAAGCCTGTCTTCTCATTGGACATGCAATGGCTAGTGTCTTCATCATCGAATTCAGTTATAACTCATTGGCCTTATCAAGCCGCTGTCGATGTTCCCCTGTCTTGTAAGGATTTCTCATTGATGGCTGGCATCGTGCACTTGTTTCTTGTTATTAGCATGGATGGATAGCATCTCTTGTCTTGGTCTGAATACTGCATCCCAAGGAAGAGATCTTATTTTCTAGCAGGTTTCTCGACTTAACCTGTTTCCATCGTGTTCACAGAGAACACGCTAGCCCGTGGAAACTCCCAGCATGGCTCTCAGCTGCCGGCACCTTAGGGATGCAGGTCTGCCTCTCCTTTTAGAAACGAGGAGGACATCCGAGGTAGGGAGAAACTTCTCCACTCTCCCGTCACTTTTCTGGGCTCTGAGATGGAAGATTCCAGCATGTCTGCGTTGATTAAGCCGTGAGGAAAGCAGACAGGAGGCGCTCCCTACAAAGGACGATGTCTCCTAATCCCTGGCAAAATAAACCAACACATAAAGGACCATTTCCACTTGCTTCTGACTTTCCTATAGAATCTGGGTGCCAGCCAGTCTCACAGGTGACAGCCTCACAGGGAGAAGATGGTCGATGCATTTGTGTTCTTTGGTGCCAGCCCACTCAGGTTTGCTGTCTCGGTGGTAGGCAAACTAGGCTATAACCCAAGGAAGGTCACTCTCGCTGCAATTCAAAATTTTAAAAAGTGTGCACATGGGCCACCTGTGGGCATCTTTGGTTGTACAGTTTGTGCACTATGCAAAGGCAGGAGGCCAGGGGAACAAAAGAGCCTGACATTCAGCCCTAGAAATGCTCTGTAAGCCATGCACCTGTGGAGCTGCGTTCCCTGGCTGGAGGTGTACCTAATCGTAACTCACCCAGCCACGGGTGCCTCGTTGGCTGAAGGCTCCCCTCCCTTACCCTGCACCTAGCAGACTCAGCGTGGTGCATGTCGCTGTGTTAACATGCTTCCCGTCTGTGACCCACAACTCGATCAGTTTGGATTCAGCCGCATCCTCAGCATCTAACTCAATCCCTGGAACCTTGCAGGACTTCAGCAAAGATTTGTTGAACAAAAGAATAAATGGTTGAATTTCATCCTTTTCTATGACCAAGTAGTATTCCATTGTGTGAATGTACCACATCTTCTTTATCCATTCATCTGTCGATGGGCGCTTGGGTTGTTTCCATGTCTTGGCTATTCTAAATGGTGCTGCTTTGAACAAAGGGGTGCATGTATCTCTTCAAATTAGAATCTGCATCTTTTATGGTTATGTAAGTGGCGGAATTCTTTTGTACTGTATCTGTTAATCCCAAACTCCTAATGTATCCCTCCCCCCATCTGTCCCCTTTGGTAACCATAAGTTTGTTTCCTATGTCTTTGAGTCTGTTTCTTTTCTGTAGATATAGGTTCATTTGTGTCATTTTTTTAGATTCCACGTATAAGTGATATCAAATGGTATTTGTCTTTCGCTGTCTGACTCACTTCACTTAGTATGATAATCTCTAGGTCCATCCATGTTGCTGCAGATGGCATTATTTGATTATTTTTTTGTGGCCGAGTAATATTCCATTATATATATATATATATAAACACACACACCCCACATCTTCTTTATCCATTCATCTGTCGATGGACACTTAGGCTGCTTCCATGTCTTGGCTACTGTAAACAGTGCTGCTATGAACATAGGGGTGCATGTGTGTTTTCGAATTCGCGTTTTTTGCCATTTGCAGTAACATGGATGGACTTGGAGGGCATTATACTTAGTGAAGTCAGACAGAGAAAGACAAATACTGTATGATATTTATGTGTGGAATCTAAAAAATACCACAGACAAGTGAATATAACAGAGAAGAAGCAGACTCACAGATACAGAGAACAAACTATTGGTTCCCAGTGGGGAGAGGGGAAGGAGTGAGGGACAAGATAGGGGGAGGGGATTTAGAGGTACAAACTACTATGTATAAAATAACAAGCTACAGAGTTATATTGTACAGTACAGGGAATATAGCCAGTATTTTATAATAACTATAAATGGAGTAGAACCTTGAAAATTGTGAATCACTATGTTGTACACCTGTGACTTATATAATATTGTACAGCAGCTATACTTCAATTAAAAACTGGTTGAAATAGCAAGTGCACGGAAGCCAGAATGAATATGTCCATTTGTCTTGCCCTGCTTTTATACATAATTCTGATTCTGCTTCTCTTGCTTTGTTCATAAATTATTATTTTAATTTGTTTAGTTTTTCTTTTTTGAAACATGTGTGATCTTGGACTTAACCTTCTAGTGTCAAGAAATTTCAGTGTGGCATGGCTAGGCATGAGTTTTTAATTTTTTAAACCGTTTGGAGGCTCCATCGGTTAAGACTCCATGCTTCCAATGCAAAGGGTGCCGATTAGATCCCTGGTCGGGGAGCTAAGATCCCACATGCCATGCAACAGCCAACCAAGAAAATTTTTTTAATTTTAAAAATTAAAATAAATAATTTTTTAAAAATCATAATTTTTAAATAAAACAAAATGCTATTTCTTACATTTAAATACTTTAAGAACATTTTAGGGATTTTGTGTGTGTGTGTGTGTCATCAGTTTGTTTTATAGATGCACCATTTTCTCTTATTCTCATAAAGTGCAATCTTTTTTTTCAGGGATTACTTGAGTCTCCATTTCCTCCAAAGTCTGGTGTTCAGTTGTTTGTTCGTTTGTCTGTTTTTAAGGACTTTACTTGTTAAGAGCATTTTTAGGTTTAGAACAAAGCTGAGAGGAAGGCACGGAGAGTTCCCCTAAAACCCCTGTCCCCTCACATGCACAGCTTCCCGCATCATCCACATCCCCTGCCAGAGAAGCACATTCTTGACCGAGGAGGAACTTACAACAGCACATCGTCACCACCGAAGGCTTATAGTTTACCTTGGGGCTCATTCTTGGTGGTGTGCGTTCTATGAGTTTGGACAATGTATCCATCGTTACAGTATCATACAGCATGGTTTCACTGCCCTAAAAACCCTCTGTGCTCACCTGTTCATGCCTCTCTACCCCCTAACCCTTGGCAACCACTGATCCGTTTACTGTCTGCATAGTTTTGCCCTTTGTAGAATGTCATATAGTTAGAATCATGCAGTAGGTAGCCTTTTCAGGTTGGCTTCCTGCACTTAGGAATATACATTTAAGGTTCCTTCATGTCTTTTTTCTGGCTTGATAGCTCATTTCTTTTTAGCAACGAATAATATTCCATTGTCCGGATGGACCACAGTTTATTAATCCATTCACCTACTGAAGACAATGTTAGTTGATAAATATTTTAATAAGTAATAGTAAAATATTGAAGGTTTATAAGTGTTGATTGTTACATAATTAGGCTGATACAATTTAGCAGGCATATCAGAAACTCTGTACCCCAAAGCGGCATGGTTATATACAAATGAGTCACTTCAGAGGCAACACTCTAATTGCAATTAAATAAGATTGCTGGAACCTATTTTGTTTCTACTCGCTTTAGATTGCTTGAAAGCCCGTGGTAATTTATTTTCAGTATCTTGCTATGAGGCAGCTCTTAATCCTGAAGGAGGGATTTATATTTGGAAACAGCCAAGATTCTGTTGAGTACGATCAATTTTATTTCAATTGAAATAAAATTGTATGATGCAATTTTAATTCAAAAGCAAGGTACAGCTATAAATAAATGTTAGCTTGATTCAACTAGCTCTTAAGGCACATTGAAAAGAGCAAATCGAAATGCTTTGAACCACCTAAGTGCCACCCATACACCTTTCCAAGTTGACTATTCTGAGTGAGGGCATTCATCTGGAGCTGTGATTTGCACCATGCTTATTTTTAGAAAGCTCATTTTGCAGCCTCACCTTTAAAGGTCTGTTTAATGAAGTGGTTCCTTTTTCATGTATCTTCAACCTAATTTTGGCCAGTTACACAGTTGCCAATAACCCATCATGGTACCTGGTCCATGTTAAAACCTAGGTAATGAGTTTTCTATGGAACTAGGTCATTTTTTTAAAAAAATGTCTTTGAGAGACTTCCCTGGGGCTGCAGTGGTTAGGACCGTACGCTTTCACTGCTGAGGACGCGGGTTCAGTCCCTGGTTGGGGAGCTAAGATCCCGCAAGCCGTGCAGCACGGCCAAAAATAATAATTTTTTTTAAGTCTTTGAATAATTAAAAATTTTATAACATCATTTCCATAGAAATAACTCTGCATATCTCATGTGGCTAGATACATCTCTAAAGATATGGTAGTCCTTGCTGTAGACTTTTTTAGACTACTAATAAATTATCACACATGCAGACATGCAGTCAGAAAAAATAACTTTCCCATAAGCCTCAGGCCATGTTACTGATATCAGTATACACATGGGATGTATAGATGGTTCAGTTTATGTTGGAGTTAGACATCTGGGAATGAATAGACTCAGGGCTCTCAACCAGCTGCTGGTGTTGAAGGAAAATGTGCCAACTTAGAGATGCCTGAGGGGACTCAGGGTGGGAGCTTCCCACACACCATTCCTGAGTAACTGGAAGAGGAGGACAGAGTTGCCACGTTCAGTGTTCCCCGTTAGCGTGAGTGGCTCTCAAGTGATGTGGCCATGTTTCTAACGGTATCTTCTTCCATGGCAAGATGGACCATTTAAAGGCACCCGTCAGAAGGCACCAATAATGGAGGAACACACCGATATAGAAGGTAAATTGGTCAACGTTTATCCTGCAGCTCAATTTACGCTCCCGTAAAAAGAAAACAACTCTGAAGCAGAACACACAGGAAAGGTCATAAGCATCAATATTCTGTGCGGTGTAAAAACTTAAAGCAAATATCCCCATGACCATTAACCCTACCAAGCAACAGAAAGTGGCATCTGCTCTCTTCCGGTCTTCATGCCTTCCCCACCCAGGTGGGAACCATTATTCTGACTTTCATGCAAATCACTTTCTTGCATCCTTCATATTTTTCCCACCAATATAGGTATCCCCAAATCACGTAAATTAAACTTGACATGTTTGGGGACTTTAAATAGATGGAACTTTCTGTTCTTTTCTGATGTGTTGTCTTCACGCCCGATTGTGTTTTTAAAGTCCCTGTGTATTGTTTTATGTAGGTCTACTCCCTTCATTTTAATTCCTCTGTAGTATTCCATCGCGTGACTATATCAGAAGGCATTTGTCCATTTCATTGTTAATAGATGAGTGTATTATTTCCAGACTTGGCTATTACAGTCGTTACTGTTTTAACAGTTCTTTGAAATACATTCTCAGTTCTTATGTGAGTGGGTCTTCTGAGGTACTTACCCATTATGGAATTGCTAATTTAAATCTTCACTTCGAGATTAGATAAGAATGAGCTGTTTTCCACATGGGAATAAATGTTTTCACCAGCACTGTGAAATCTGCACCATTTGTCACTCTCAGAATTTTATTTTCTTTTTCAAATCTAGTGAGTGTACATGGAAACTCACTGTGTTTTTATTTATGGTTTCCTGAGGTTGAGGCATTTCCATATATTGCTGCCATTTTATTTCCTGTTTGGTGAAGTGTCCTTTTTTCAGTTTTTCTATTGGGTTATCAATCTTTTTCTTATCGATTTTCTTTTTAAATTTTTATTGAAGTATAGTAGAATTACAGTGTTGTGTTAGTTTCTGCTGTACAGCAAAGCGATTTAGTTATACATACACATATATTCATTCTTTTTCGGATTATTTTCCCATTATAGGTTATTACAGAATATTGAGTAGAGTTCCCTGTGCTATACAGTAGGTCCTTGTTAATTATCTGTTTCATTTATGGTAGTGTGTATATTTTAATCCCAAGCTCCAAATGTATCCCTCCCCTCCACGTTTCCCCTTTGGTAACCATAAGTTTGTTTTCGAAAACTGTGAGTCTGTTTCTATTTTGTAAATAAGTTTGTGTCATTTTAATTCGATTCCACATTTGGGTGATACCATATGATATTTTGTCTTTAACTTACTTCACTTAGTGTGATCATCTCTAGGTCCATCCATGTTGCTACAAATGGCATTATTTCATTCTTTTTTATGGCTGAGCAGTATTCCATTGTGTGTGTGTGTGTGTGTGTGTGTGTGTGTGTGTGTACACACATCTTCTGTATCCATTCATCTGTTGATGGACACTTAAGTTACTTCCATGTCTTAGCTGTTGTAAATAGTGCTGCTGTGAACCTTGGGGTGCATGAATCTTTTCAAATTAGAGTTTCTGGATGGATGTCCAGGAGTGGGATTGCTGGATCATATGGTAACTCTATTTTTCAGTTTTTTAAGGAACTTCCATACTGTTCTCCATAGTGGCTGTACAACTTATATTCCCACCAACAGTGTAGGAGGGTTCTCTTTTCTCCACACCTTCTCCAGCATTTATTATTTGTAGACTTTTTAATGATGGTCATTCTGACTAGTTTGAGGTGATGCCTCATTGTAGTTTTGATTTGCATTTCTCTAATAATTTGCGATGTTGGGCATCTTTTCATGTGCCTGTTGGCCTTCTGGATGTCTTCTTTGGAGAAATGTCTGTTTAGGTCTTCTGCCTATTTTTTGATTGGGTTGGTGTTTTTTGGGTTTTTTTTGATATTAAGCTGTATGAGTTACTTGTACATTTTGGAAATTAATCCCTTATCGGTTGCATCATTTGCAAATATTTTCTCCCAGTCCGTAGGTTTTTTCATTGTTTATGGTTCCCTTTGCTGTGTAAAAGCTTTTAAGTTTAATTAGGTCCCATTTGTTTATTTTTGTTTTATTTCCATTTCTCTAGGAGATGGATTCAAAAAAATTGTTGCTGTGATTATATCAAAGAGTGTTCTGCTTATGTTTTCCTCTAGGAGTTTTAGAGTATCAGGTGTTACATTTATGTCTTTAATCCATTTTGAATTTACTTTTGTGTGTGGTATTAAAGAATGTTCTAATTTCATTCTTTTACATGTAGCCGTCCGGTTCTCCCAGCACCACTTACTGAAGAGACTGTCTTTTCTCCATTGTATATTTTTGCCTCCTTTGTCATAGATTAATTGACCATAAGTGTGTGGGTTTATTTCTGGGCTTTCTGTTCTGTCCCATTGATCTATGTGTCTGCTTTTGTGCCAATTCCATGCTGTTTTATTTACTATAGCTTTGTAGTATAGTCTGAAGTCTTGGAGGGTTATGCCTCCAGCTTTGTTCTTTTTCCTCAGGATTCCTTTGGTAATTCTGGGTCTTTTATGGTCCCATATAAATTTTAGGATTATTCTAGTTCTTTGAAAAATGTCATGGGTAATTTGATAGGTATCACGTTAAATCTGTAGATTACTCTGTGTAATATGTTTTCTAGAAGTTTTTCCATTTCTTTTAAGTTTTCAGAGTTATCAAAATACATAAGTTAATAATTTTATCTTTTTGTGTCTGCAACCATACAGTGGTGTTGTATTCTTTTTTTATTCCCAAAATATGCATGCCTTCCCACTTTATTGGTATAACTCATCAGTTTAGCTCTTTCATTACACTCTCCAATGAACCAACTTTTGTTTTTTCTTCAGTCTACTGTATGTTGATTTAACTCATTAATTACTGTTCTTATCTTTATTATTTCCATCTCATTAATCATACTTTTGTTTTATTATCTTCTTGAAATAGCCTATTTTATTAATTTTCAGATATCCTCAATTTCTAATCTATTCATATGTACCTTAAACTTGGCTCAAGAAATGCACTAGCCATTTAGCATTTCTTACACTCACAAATTAAGTGATATTTTTTCGTTCACATCAAATATTTTGTAATTTCTCTCATTGATTTTCCTTTGACTTAGGAATTTTCTGAGAGAATTCTTTAATTTCCAAATATATGTATTTTTCTCAAGGTACATTTTGAGATTTTATTTCTTGGGAATGTGTTTTGTATCCTTGAGGAAGGTGTTTATTTTGCAGTAGTGATTTGCAGTAGTCTACATACATAATGACTCAGGTTGTTTATTTTGTCAACATATACTGTAATTTTATTGATAATTTGAGTGTTCCATCAGTTACTAGAATAAGCTCATCAAGTTTTCCTGGGATGGTATGGATTTTCTAATCTATTTTACAGACTTTTATTTTGTGCCTAACTGTAGATCCACTTATATTCACATTTAACTTTTGATATATTTGTGTTTAAATCTTCTGTCCCAAATTTCTGCTTTTACTAGGACACTTTTTTTCTCCTCTCTTGCTTTCTTGTAAATTACTTGGTTTTTTATTCCTTTTTAATTATTCCATTTTCTTGCTCCCTGCCTTCCCCACTCTGTGGGGAAATAAAATATACTTTTCCTGTTTTCTTTTAGTGGAGAATGTTAGAAATTACAGCATGGATCCTTAATATAATCACTAACTTGAATTAATACAATTGTCACTGCTCTGAAAATACTACACAATTAATATATTTTAATGCCATATTCATCTAATTTACCTGTTATAACTCCCATTTGATTTTGTAAGTTTTTTAGGAATCTTATAGGAAATGTGTTTAATTTAGTCAACATTAATTTCGATTTCCCCAGTTATATCACTTTGTTCTTTATTACCTCTTGTGCTGCTAACTTGATCTGTGAGCATTCTCTTTAAAAACATATAATGGTGATGTAAAATAGGTTTTCAGGGCATGGGAGCTGTTGAAAACCTCAGTTAGCTTGCTTCAAAATATCTTTTTCATACCCTCTTCTTGAAGAATATCCTTGCTGAATTTTAATTTGCAATTATGCCCTTTTGGCCATCAGAAAAATCATTCTGCTAGTCTCTGGGTTCCATTGTTGCTATAGAGAATTTAGCTGTTAGTTTAAAAGTTACTCCTTTAAAAATGATACATTCTCTAGATCTAAATCTCAGGAATGTCTGCCTTCGAGTTTCTGCAGGTTTACTGTGATGCAGCTAGGTATGGTATTCTTTTAATTTATCTAATTAGAATTCGTTAATCATCTCAGCTTTTGGAGTGGTGTTTTACTCAAGTTCTGAGAATTCTTGGTCATTACCTCTTCAAATACTGCTGCTATGTTTTTTTTTTCTTTTCTCCTATTGGTAATCTAATTGCACATCTCTTACACTTTATCTCTGTGACTCCATTTTTATCCTTCGTTTGTTTGTCATCTGATTTTATTTTCAAGCTTCATTCTGCATTACTTTTTCTCCAGACCTTTATTTCACTAATCGTCTTTCATTCTGTATCTAACGTGTCGTCCAAGCAGTGCACCACATTTATAATTTTGTTACATATTTTTTCCCTTCTAGAATTTGATTCCTCCTTCTAATTTCCACATTTTTAAAGTTCTCAATTTTATATTTTCTTGAGTGTATTTTCCTAGTTATCTTAAATTCAGCATGTCACATTTCCTTTATCTCAATCGCTCCTGGGTCTGTTTCTCTTTCTTGGCTGTCGATCTCACTGTCTGATACCTTCATGTGCGAATTATTGTGATTTTGAGTATCTTAGAAATTCTCATTTTGCTTTCCCTATTTCTAACTGTCTTTTCTATATTCTGTATCTTTTGAAAATCTTTCTGTGACACATTCTGGATAATTTCTTCTCACCTTTCCTCAAGTTCACTCATTTTCTCTTCAACTTTAGCTGATCTTCTCTTAAGCTGATCCATTAGTTCTTAAATTTTTTTTCATTCTTCTGATACGCTGATCTAGGATTTCCACTTGGTCTTATTATTTTTTTAATTTATTTATTTTTGGCTGCATTGGGTCTTCGTTGCTGCACGCAGGCTTTCTCTAAAGTTGCAGCGAACAGGGGCTACTCTTCATTATGGTGCATGGGCCTCTCATTGTGGTGGCTTCTCTGGTTGCGGAGCGTGGGCTCTAGGTGCGTGGGCTTCAGTAATTGTGGTGCGTGGGCTTCAGTAATTGTGGCACATAGGCTCAGTATTTGTGGCTTGCAGGCTCTAGAGCGCAGGCTCAGTAGTTGTGGCACACGGGCTTAGTTGCTCCGCGGCATGTGGGATCTTCCCGGACCAGGGATTGAACCCGTGTCCCCTGCATTGGCAGGCGGATTCTTAACCACTGTGCCACCAGCGAAGTCCACTTGGTCTTTTAAGATATCTTTTACCCAACTTTTGAATCATTTCTCACTCCCTGCAGAGTTTTGTCGTTCTGTGAACATTGTTTTTAAAAACTGGATTATCATATAGGCCTGATAATTACACTATCTTAATTATTTGCAGAGAGTCATCATTTTAGTGACTGTTACTTCTGCTTCTTTCTTTCTTTATGTGCTTGGTCATCTTTGTGAACTTGACACGGTGTTTGAAAAGAAAATGTTAATAGTGATAAATTGATATAGGTTAGTGGTTTCTTCCTCCAGGGCAGATGACCTGTGGACATTAAAATTCTAGGATATTTCATCCATGAAGACCTGCTGTTCTCTCCATTTTCTAGATGTTGTGGAGGTGGGTTGCAAGCCCCTTCAAGTCTGAGTTTGCGTTTGTCTCATACTTGCCCTGAGGGTGAAACGCATGGAGGGAGGAAGATATCAGGGAGGAGTTTATCAGATTGCACACTTTCTACAGAGACTGGGCTTTGACCCTTGCCCCCTTACACAATGTTTTCTTCCAGAATGGAGAATTCTTTAGGGCAAAGCTGCTTTGTGTGGGGGCTGTCCTACTGGTCTACCTACCTGGATCGTCACTTTCTCATCAGTGTTGGTGCTGTAATCTCCAAGTACGATTTTAGCATTGAAATTTTTCAAAATATTTTTTTGATCATGCACGTTTTAATTTGCTCTCAAAAGGGGGGTTGGTTTGAATTCCCAAGTCTGTTGCTACTTAATGTAGATGTCTGATTTATTCTAATTTTAACATAAATGAGAAGGTAGGAGATACCAATTTATAGAGACAATGCAAAACACTGTATTAGAGCTATATTCTCTTGAGTAGTTCAGAATTCAGAGTATGACTACTTTATTTTACAGGCATTGAATAGCCAGTCTCATTCCTAACAACTCAAACTTCGAAGAAATTTCAGACAGTTAATCATCATTTAACAAGACAGCGCATGCAAGTTGGATTTTAATTAGGATTTATGTTACTGCTAGAGTTATGGATGAGAGGATATTTTCATTAACGTCTCTCCGTGAAACACTGAGTCATACTCTGAGTTCTTCACAAGTTTCTTTCTACTTTTCAGTCAATATTTGAGCATTTCCTGGGAACTGAGAGTTTGACTCCGTTGGTTTACTTGAGAGTGTTTGATCTTTTAAAATGCGTGATGAAGAGCCATTTTAGATATAAAGTCATGGGTGTTTTAAATAGAAATGACTGAAGCCAGTGTTTCATTGAAAATTCAGGTATTTAAATTTTTCCCATCAAAATGCTCTCATTCATATTTGCATAATTTTATGTAAGATCATTGACCGTAAAGATTAATGGTAGAGTAATTCCCGGCTGTTGGTGAGTGTGTGTGAATTAAATCCGTCATGTGGCAATCACAAGAGCTAATTTGCAGAGTTAGTATGAGAAATCGTGAGACAATGTATATCCCAGGACCTAGCAAGCTTCCTTGTATATACTAAATAATCAACAAATAATGGTTTTGTGATGGTAGATCTACTGACCAGTCCCATAGCAGTGAATTTATGTTTGAAATCCAGGCACAGTGTAAAAGAATAAGGGTGTCTTTTATGCCAAAAATTAAAATTTATCGGGATATTAACAATAATATATTTTTCGAGGAATGCACATTAGGCTTTTATCTTGATGATTTTCAATATTTGACTGCTGGGAATCCTTTCACAATTTAGTTGCCTTATTTGGAATGCAGAGCAACTTCCAAATTTTTCAGTTTTGAGGGTTTAAAAAAAGTTTTTTTAATTGAAGTATAGTTGATTTACAATATTGTGTCCGTTTCAGGTGTACATCAGAGTGATTCAGTTATACATATATATCCATCCTTTTTCAGATTCTTTTCCATTATGGTTTATTAAGGGATTTCAATATAGTTCCCTGTGCTATAGAGTAAGTCCTTGTTGTTTATCATTTTATATATAGTAGTTAAGGTATCTGTTACCTTAGAGTATCTGTTGATTTCAAGCTCCTAATTTATCCCTCCCCCTGTCTTTTCCCCTTTGGTAACCATAAGTTTGTTTTCTATGTCTGTGAGTCTGTTTCTGTTTTGTAAGTAAATTCATTTGTATTATTTTTAGATTCCACATATAAGTGATAGCATAGGATATGTGTCTCTGTTCACTTAATATGGTCGTCTCTAGATCCATCCATGTTGCTGCAAATGGCATCATTTCATTCTTTTTTATGGCTGAGTAGTATTCCATTGTGTATATGTACCACAACTTCTTTATCCATTGATCTGTTGATGGAGTATGTTTTAATAGCAGTGAATTTCAATTCAAATTAGTGAAACATACACAGCAAATGAACACACACCAACATGTGAAACATGAAACTTGTAAACTAGCTCAGGGGAGCAAGTGTTGAACTTTTATCAGGTTTTCAATGAAAAGCAGAAACAAGAGCAACATAAGATGTTATCAGAATGTTAACAAATACTGTAGAAATGGAGACATTTCAAAATGTTACTATTTCTCAAGAAAATTTCATAGCATAACAGTTTTCAACTATCTGTGACGGATAAGTAGTTTTTTGTTTTGTTTTTGGTTGTTTTTTTATTTCCAATCCATCACAGAAAGGTAATTTGATATATGAATATGCAAACTATATAGCGATAAATCTGACAAAATATGTGCAAGGTCAGTGCATTGAAAACTGAATGAACGAGTTGAATTGAATGGTTATTTCTAGCCTAAAACTGTATAATGTGAACTATTAAAATAACATAAAGAGAGTCTACTAAAATGTAGATAAACATTTTAAATACTAAATCTGAATAATGCAGTTAATTTTTAGCTTTAAATTTTCTATTTTAGTACCATCTTTAAATCATGCAAAAACTTAAAATATAGCATAATGTTGCTAGTATACTTGATCATATGATTTTTTTAATTGAATTTCTTTTGAAAAGTCCAGTTGCAAGTATTTACTGAGAATGGTTTAAGTGAAATAGATTCAGAAGTTTAACAGTTTAAAATCTTTGAAGGATAAAAATATGGCACAAAGCAGGTGATTTTCAGGAATCTCCTACAAAATGTTTCTTAATTCAAGAGCATCTAGATTATTTTGAAATTATTTATTTATCTAGGAATATTTGTTAAATTTTTCAGTTAAAAATCCTACCTAGGGCTTCCCTGGTGGCGCAGTGGTTGAGAGTCCGCCTGCCGATGCAGGGACACGGGTTTGTGCCCCGGTCCGGGAGGATCCCACATGCCGCGGAGCAGCTCGCTGGGCCCATGAGCTATGGCTGCTGAGCCTGCGCGTCCGGAGCCTGTGCTCTGCAATGGGAGAGGCCACAGCAGTGAGAGGCCCGCGTACCTCAAAAGAAAAAAAAATCCTACCTAATATGTAGTGGATACATTTTTGTATCTCTGCCAGTTTTTCTTTTTTTCTTCAGCTTTATTGAGATATAAAATTGGCCAATATTTCTTTATTTCTCCCTGATCATCACTCTCACCATGAAGTCTGGCATATCTAGAAATTAATCAATAGTGAGACAATTTTATTTTCATCTCATTGTTTTCTGTATAATCTGTGTAATTAAACAGAGACTAAATTAAATTATGTAATTAGTTACCTTATAAAAGGCAATTTTGCTTCTCTACTTATGTCGCATATTGGAACAGAAATGGATCTATGGAAAAGTGTTGGGCCTTTCTCTTTAGTTCGTACGTTCATGTGAATTTAATGTTCCCCTACATGAGACTAATTTTGAGAAAAGAAATGTGGATCTGCCTTAAAATGTGTTTACTAACATTCATATTCACAAGAAAGATGTGAGGCAATGCTCTTGGACACATTAAAAAAAAAATTTGAATGCCACAGGCAGATGGGAAAGTTTCAATAATTCTATGAAATTGTTCATCTTTCTTTTATCATCCTGAGAAAAACACATGATCAGAACCTGCTATCATAGGGCATGTTTCTATAGAAGCTGAGAACCAAGAGGCATAGACAGATTGTACTCTTTATCTTTATGAAAAGGCGATGGAGACTTAGAATGAAGTACTTTCAACATACTAATGCAGAGATCTTCAGAAGCAAAATCATTTGTGAGGTCCAAAGTAAAGAATGTTGGGATTGGAAGTGCTCTGTTCACTTTCAAATGCAATGATATAAGCAGCTGAGCCATGAAAGGGGATTGTTTCTTTTCTGAGCAACAAGAGAGCAGAAAAACACATTAACGGGGGCCTTCCCCCATGGCACAATGGTTAAGAATATGCCTGCCAATGCAGGGGACACAGGCTCAAGCCCCGGTTCGGGAAGATCCCACATGCCGTGGAACAGCTAAGCCCATGCGCCACAACTACTGAGCCTGCGCTCTAGAGCCCGTGAGCCACAACTACTGAAGCCTGCGAGCCACAACTACTGAAGGCCACGTGCCTAGAGCCTGTGCTCTGCAACAAGAGAAGCCACCTCAATGAGAAGCCCACACACTGCAAGTAGAGAAAGCCCGCATGCAGCAATGAAAACCCAACTCAGCCAAAAAAAAAACCAAAACACATTAACCAAAGGGTAAAAATCATCAGTGTATATTACTCCTTCTCCCAAAATGAGTGATTTCACAGCAGGAGAGAAGCATACTTGTAATGAGAGGTTCCATTACCACATGTGTTTTCACAGGATGGGAAGCATGGAGAACCTTTGTATTTTTCTTGTGTTTTCTCATTTTGCTAGAAGGTCCCTACCTCTGCCTTTACTGGTTTGATCTTCCAGACTCAATATGGTGCCCTTTGGTAATTAGGCAACATAAAGTCACTTTGTGTCTACCTAAGGGATACAGTCATGTGTTTTGCAGTTTCAAATGTAGCATCCTAAAAGTAGACTGTATGTTTCTTGGAAACATTGTAATTACTAACTCAGGGTGGATATCTACAAGAAGATGCCCTTGCTTTGAAATCCCATGGTAATCCATAGATGTTGCTTTCTGTTTACCGAAGTTTTCAACTGACAATGCCTCCTTTCTTGGCCAACAGACCTTCCCAAAAGGAACATTTCAGTTATGGGGTTAATAAAGAGGGAGGGATTCTGCGGCTGGGAGCCCCTTGTTGCTTCCCTTAGAGCCTTGTCCTAAAATAAAACATGAGATACAAAATACGAAGTTTCAGCTAAGGAATAGAAACTAGCAGGCTTTGTCTTTTAACATACAACACTCTTTTGTCAAGCAAGTTATATGATAGTCTCTCTGAACAATTGTGGAATGTGAATTCTGCCCAAGATGGCCATGTAGAATGACAGTTACACCTGCATGTTTTATTAAACTATAGTAAGTCTTCTTTGTACGATACCCTTGCTCTTCAAGGGGTTTAGTTGCAAGCGTGGTGTTCTCCCCAAACACACACCTTTTCTGCTTTGGTGAATTTGAATTGGTGCTTGCACAACTTAATTGTTTTAATTCTTGATCCTTGATAATCCTGCAGAAGAATTTTTAATTTATCACTAAGTCAGTCAGTATGAAATGAAACTCATGGGTTCATTTTCTCTTTAAATTTCCTCTTTCCCCCTTTCCTGCTTTCCCTGAATCCTCACTGGCTCTTACGTCTCCTCCCGTTACTCATTTCAGGACTTTAGATGCAGCCCTCACTTGTCTTTCTTTTTATGGACTATTTCTTCCATTGCATCCACAAATGCGCTTCAGAAATCCGAAGCTGAACGACTTTTCATCCAAGTGCACCAGGTGTTTGTTTTTATTTCTGAACAGTTCATTGTACCTGTGGTTAAAAAGCCAATATAACAGAAGGCATACAGGAAAACACAGGCACACCTAGGAGATAATGCAAGTTCAGACTGCAGTAAAGCGTGTCACGTGAAGTTTTTGGTTTCTTAGTGCATATAAAAGTAGTGTTTACATTATACTACAGTCTGTTAAGTGTGCAATAGCATAATGCCTTAAAAAATAATGTTTGTACGTTAATTTGAAAATACTTCATTGCCAAGAAATGTAAAGCATCACCCGAGCCTTCAGAGAGTCATAGCAGTAACGTCACAGATCACTGATCACAGACACCATAACGAATATAGCAATAATGACAGCGTTTTAAATATTGAAAGAATATTCTACTTGTATGTGGAATCTACAAAATAAAACAAGCTAGTGAATGTAGCAAAAGCAGCAGACTCACAGATACAGAGAACAAACTAATGGTAACTAAAGGTAACCACCAGTGAGTAGAGGGAAGGGCGGAGGGGCAAGACAGGAGTAGGGGAGTAGCAAGCACAAACTATTGGGTATAAAACAAGCTACAAGGATATATTGTACAACATGGGGAATATAGCCAGTATTTTTTACTAACTATAAATGGAGTATAACCTTTAAAAATTCCAAATCACTGTGTTGTACAGCTGAAACTTACATAATATTGTACAGCAACTATACCTCAATAAAAATTAAAAAATCTAATATCCAGCTTCAAATTTAGTGTCATTTAAAGGTGATAAAGGATAGAATAAGCAGGAAAATTAGAAAGTAATTTTACCCCAAAATATATAAACACTGTGTACAAAACACTTTCTGGTGAGTTAGGTAATCACATAAAATAAAGTTTTTTCATTATAAAGAAGTAATGACAAAATTTGAAATATTGCAAGAATTACCGATATGTGACACCAAGACAGGAAGTGAGCCAGTGCTGTTGGAAAAAATGGTGCCAGTAGACTTTCTCGATGCAAGGTCGCCCCAAATCTTCAATTTGTTTTTAAAAAAAATGCAGTATCTGCACAGCACAATAAAGCAAAGAGCAATAAAATGAGATATGCCTGGATCTGCCGGCCCTCCAGCACATCTTTCGTGCAGTTCTCAGAGAAAACACCACTGTTCTTTTGTCTAGAGGATCTCCTTCCCAAGATAAGTCAGCATAAATAGCATTTAAATGCCGCTGCAATACACCATCCTTTACATTTTGCCTTTTCCGCTTAGTAGCGTAAAATTGAGTTTGTCTATTTTGACACATAAGAACCTACCTCATTTTCAGAAATGTTCCATGACTGTCCAGTATATGGACATAGCGTAATTCACAGACCAGCCTGCCATGGTTGGACTTTTTTAGGTTCTTTCCAAACTCTTGGTGCTCTAAATCATGGTGCAATAGAAACAGAATTCATGCATCTTTGAGCAGGATTTGGATTTCTTATCTATTTTAAATTTATACAGATACTGGAATATTGAATTTAAGAGGTTTAACCAGTGTAGCTTCTAACCATGGTCTATGAAAATACATCTCAACCAAGTTCTTGCCAAGGGAGCATTATAAAACATGTAATATGTGTCCATAGCAGGTCAGCACACTTTAGGTAAAAGGCCATATAGTAAATACTTTAGACATGTGAGCTATATGGTTCCTGTCATAACTACCCTGTCATTACGGTGTGATAACATCATAGATGACTTGTCAGTGAACACATATGCCTCTGTTCAAATATATCTTTATTTACAAAAGCAGGTGGCAAGCCGTATTTGGGTTGTGGACTATAGTTACCAACCCCTGGTCTATCCAGTAGAACAATAATAATATTTTTTCAAAACAAACAAGTTTTTATTGAAGTATAGTTGATTTACAGTGTTGTATTAGTTTCAGGTTACAGCAAACTGATTCAGAATATTTGTGTGTGTATGTGTGTGTGTGTGTGTGTGTGTGTGTGTGTGTGTATGGTTTTCCAGATTATTTCCCCTTATAGGTTATTACAGGATATTGAATATAGTTCCCTGGGCTACACAGTAGGTCCTTGTTGGTTTTCTGTTTTACATAGAGTAGTTTGTATCTGCTAATCCCAAACTCCTAGTTTATCCCTGCCCCATGCTATCCCCTTTGGTAACCATATGTTTGTTTTCTATGTCTGTGAGTCTGTCTCTGTTTGTAAATAAGTTCATTTGTATCATTTTTTTTTAGATTCCCCATACAAGTGATAGCATATTTTTCTCTCTCTGTCTGACTTATTTTACTTAGCGTGATAATCTGAGAATCCGTCCATGTGTTCAAGCTGCATTTAGGTATCATTATCTGTTCACTATCTATACCTTTGCTTATTTTCCATATTGTAAGTGAATTTTCTCTTATTGGTTTGTAAGAGCTCTTTATATATTTGAAACCTTATCATGTTTGAATTGTAATGATCTGTTGTCTCAGGTATTGGCTTTCCTATAAATTCCTATTTTACATAGAACTAAGTAAAAATCATTTTATGTCCCTTTGGTATGTGGGACAAAAAAAATTTGTGCCTCATTGGTGTTCAGTTTTACACTTTTCTAAGGGTTTTCAACCAGCAGTGTTTGATGTGCTCCTTGTCATATTCCTTTGAGATGTGTTGTAATTTTAGAGATGGAAACTGAGGTTCAGAAATATTTAGTTTGATAATCTGAGCAAGATTATCAGTTATAAGCATAGCACTGAGGCTACAGCTCAATTTTGGACTTCACGTGTAGGTTTCTCTTACTCCTTGTTTCTCCCAGCTATAGCTGCTGGTTGCCATAGGGATTAAAACCGTCCCTCTTGTCACGTGTCGGTACAACCCTGCACAAATACTGTCTTCTTCCCAAGGCCACTCCCCAGCCATGGGTCCTCTTCAAAACCCTTCCCTTCTGGCAAAGTTTTCTTTTCCTCCACTTACCTTTCCTCCTATGTGGCAGTGACAGTGACAGACAGTACGTGGGTGCTGACACAAATAACAGCAGGGATTTGGAAACACTTGTTGATACGGTTACCTGAGGCGAGATAACACAGCACTCTTCCACACAGAAGTGAGGCTTTCTAGGTTTCTCACCATTCCCCTGGGACAGCCAACCGTGGGTGTTACCACCTACGCCGACCAAGGTTTCCTTCGGTCCTTCCATTTCTGTTTGGCACAGCATCCTTTCATGTGTATGTCGATCTCTTAATTGACAAGGATCATGTATTCAGGTTTTCCCAGAATAGGTCGTGGATACAGTTGACTAACTTCTACAGTAGTTATTAATTTTACATTCATTTTAATACTTTGGTATGGTCCTTTCATATGTTTAGTAAGGGATTATTGTTTAGATGCGTAGTAGACTTTTTTTTTTGGATTTTTGATGACAAATCTTTTCTTTCTTAGTATAAGAAGGATATAACCCTAAGGAATCATTCTCAAAATACCAATTTTCATGAGTAAATGAAAAACTGCAGAAGGAGTGTGGGAAGGCACAGAGTAACTAGATTGGGGGGTTGTTTTCCTTAGTTAAATCAATATGATAAATGGGGTACACGTTCCAAGTTATTTTCTCCTGGCTTGCTGGCTTGCATTTGTGTTTCAAGTCTGAGGACTTTGTAGTGAATCAAGTCAATGGGCTGAGACATTGTGGACACGCTGTATGTGTGTGCCCCTGTCCACACACACACACGCACACACACACACACACCAATCTGAGTCTGGGGTGTTAAATTTTATATTACTTCTGTGTACTAAACAATTTTATCATTCACTAGATAGTGTTTATTGAGACAATACAGTGCTATAGATTACCAGATTACCATTCCCTAAAAGATGTCTCAAACTGCTCTCAGAGCAAAAATCAATTCATTGCCTTTCAGAATGTTCATGCATCTGGCCAGAAAGATGAACATGGAAATAAAACAACATTAAAGTTGCGCTCTTAAAGTAATGTCCTGCTTCACTTTTCCTACCTGCGAAGAACGGTCTTTGCTTTCAGGACACAGTTTATGATTCATCTAAGAGTTTCACCTCTCTGACGCGGGACAGGAAATACTGAGGAAGCAGCATAGCGGGGCGGCTGCATTTAAATCCCAATTCTGTCAAACATCATTTCCCCAGAGTCCACTGTCTCTGTTGCTGTGTGAATCACACCCACATGATTCGGGCAGCTGAGCTGAAGTTGATTACAGAAGTGTGTCATCCCCTTGCAAAAAGGAGAGTGTCATTGAAGCAATTGTGACTGATAGGACTCAAGGGTTGACATCACTCCCCGTGCCCTTCTTCTTGGCTGAATGAGCATCTATCCTCTGAAAGCATTTCTGGGAAGGAGAAATTAAGTCCATCATCCTCGGACCCGTCATGACTTGACCCTTCTGTTAGGAACAGTTTCAAAGTCAGAGAGGAGGTGATGATTCACATCCATGACTGCAGGCTTCCTGTAGCCGAAGAAAATCATTGCTGATCACGGCAAGCACATCTTCAAGGCTTTCGTTAAGACTCAGTGCACAGGAATTGTGGTTTTTCTGAGCGCCCGAAACACGGCGGGAACCTCAGCAGCTGGTCTACCAAGCGTGGGAACAGGCACTGATGGGGTGTAGGTTAGAGAACTGTCCTGGGGCTGGTCCCGTGCAGGGTGCCTAGGAAGAAGATGCAGTTCTCCAGCCCTGGAATTATTCACCCAAAAAACTGTAGCATTGATCTGCTGAGAAGCTCTGATCTGGCGCCTGATGGGGTCAAAATGTCTCGGCACCGGTGCTTTGGGGCACTTGATGAGAGACAGAGTGATGAATGGTTTGCCCGTTACTTGGAAGGTTAAACGCAACCTCTGCCTGGCCTGTGGGGTCTTTCTAGGAATAGAAATTTTATTTCTAATAATGATTCTGTTTCCAGTAATTATTAGTTATTTCTAATAACTATCAATTATTTTCTCATAATTCAGCTCTCTAGCCATGGGATGGGCTTCCCCAGGACACAGAGAAGGACACAGTGGCCAAGATGGTGCAAAGTGGATTCTCATTTTGGAAGAAGATTTGAATTGCACTAGGTCTGTGGTTCTTTGGCATTCTAAGATTCTTTAAGTCCCCGTCATCATGGTTCCTCATTATTGCCAATTATATTGATGAAAAATTGACTTAAGGTATGGTCCTGCCTTCTAAAGGTGAAAAGCTGCAGTGGAAAGCAGAGGCTTCTGGGTAGGTAAGAGACACACATTATTCAATGTAAATATGTCACTCCAAGTACTTCAGTGTGGTCGGTAAAGAAGAGTGCATTTCTTAAGGTAGAGCTGAAGGGGTCTTCCTTCTTAGAGCCAGAAGAGAAGAAAGAAATATCTAAAGAAGAGACAGAATTTTAATAAACTGCTTGAGGCACATAATAAGACGGGTATCGATAATAAGGCATTGTAGGTAAAAGACCTCGTAGGAAACCAGGAACGAACATGGTGGAGGCTCTCACGGGAAATGCTTTGGCTCCTGGAGAAAGAAACTGTGCTTGTGACCAGTAGGAAGTAAAGCTTCTAGAGTTTAGTTATTGTTACCTGGCTAGGACTTCACGATAGCTGTTCATTTTCTTCCTTAATCATTCCAATCATTGTAAGCACTGTGTGTTTCCACTGAGCTGGTACCAGGGTCCGTGCTAGTTCTGGAAAGAAGACGGGGGTGGAGCTTGTTGAGAGGAAAAGTCCATGAAAGCTTCGACAACACTGGGGGTTAAATGGATGAGGATCCTACTGGCACGGCCCCAGGTGGTGTTCCTGCTGCATCAAAAATGGCACTTCCTGTGTGTCCTCTAAGTCCCTCTAAATCTGAGGGGCTGGATCATAAAAGGGCCAGAAACTTACGATTAAAAATGCACCTTTGGGGACTTCCTTGGTGGTGCAGAGGTTAAGAATCCGCCTGCCCGTGCAGGAGACACTGATTCAAGACCTGGTCCAGGAAGATCCCACATGCCGCGGAGCAACGAAGCCCTTGCGCCCCGACTACTGAGCCCATGCGCCTAGATCCTGTGCTCCGCAACAAGAGAAACCACCGCAATGAGAAGCCCGCGCACCGCAACGAAGAGTAGCCCCCGCCTGCCACAACTAGAGAAAGCCCGCGCGCAGCAACAAAGATCCAACTCATCCAAAAATAAAAAAAAATAAATAAATAATTTTAAATATCTTTATTGGAGTATAAGTGCTTTACAATGGTGTGTTAGTTTCTACTTTATAACAAAGTGAATCAGCTATACGTATACGTATCTCAAAAGCTTTTAAGTTTCATTAGATCCCGTTTGTTTATTTTTGTTTTTATTTCCATTTCTCTAGGAGGTGGGTCAAAAAGGATCTTGCTGTGATTTATGTCATAGGGTGTTCTGCCTATGTTTTCCTCTAAGAGTTTTACAGTGTCTGGCCAATTTTTTAAAAAATGCACTTTTATTTGTGTTTGTTCATTATGAATAGAGCTTTCACCTTTTTTTTTTGAAATACAGTTTATTTACAATGTGTTCATTTCTGCTGTATAGCAAAGTGTTTCAGTTGTTTGTATATATGTGTGTGTGTGTGTGTGTATTCTTTTTCATGCTCTTTTCCATTATGGTTTATCACAGAATATTGAATAAAGTTCTCTGTGTGATACAATACATCCTTGTTGTTTATCCACTCTATATATAATAGGGTGAAAAACGCACCTTTAAAAAAAAAACTCACAAACCGTTCTGTTGGAGGTTTGGAACTCAGATTTAATTAGCTCTTTGGGAATGATTTTGATTAGTCAGAAGCTTCAATTCATTCATCTGAGTTTATTGTCTTTCAAATAAGTTGAAATTTTAGTTAAACCGTATTTACACATACTCAAAGTTGTAGGAAAAAGTTTTCCTTGGTTGCTTAGGGTTTGAAAATTAAACTGCCGAAGACAAGGATAAAAGTAGAAGAGCATACGATCGAGTTAGTATGTGTTTTACATGACCCGGGAGCCTTCTTAAGGACTTGAAGAACCAGAGAAACAGACCTGAGGACTTCACGCCAGGTTTGATGAAGAATGGACCGTCGTGGTGGGATATGGTAGGTTAAGGGGTGTGAGGCGAGTGAGGTAAACTGGGGGAAACTTAGCAAGGCCTGTTAGGCTCCTTCTCATGTCCCCTTGTCTTGGAGATAAGGATGCTTCTTCCTCCTGGTACAGGGAAGGCCCTTCTCCAGTGAGGGTGTTACGACCCGTTTCAGGGAAAAAGGGGGAGGTCTGAGTGACCTTCCTGCTTCTGCGTTTTTCTCAAACTCTTCACCTTAAAATAGTCACCGTACAGAGGTGCCATATTTGGGGTTATCATGTCCTGAACCTCATCGCAATCAAAGATGACACCCCCAGATCCCGTTGGTACAAACAAGACAAAGAAGATAACAGGACGTGGAAGAAGGTTGCAGACACGCAGAGCCACGTTGAAAGCATGTGCTTTGATGGAGGAAGTGGGGAGAAAGATAAATTTCCCACTAAGCTTCTTTTCTATCCAAACGTCCATTTAGAGTGTCAATTCCCATTCCGGTCCCTTTCAGAAAAGAATGAAATGTCTGGGACAGTAGGGCGCAGTGAACTGAGAGTCGGAATAAAAATACTGCATGAGGGATTTTGCTGTTTGCTTTTAGCATGATTCATTGATTCTTTCATTGAAAACAATATATCTATCAATCAGCCGCTTAGCTTGTGGCTTCTCCTCTCAAAGACTCAGGTCGCAGTCAGATGTGGAGGCATATCCATAAATGGATTTTTTTGCACTCGGGAGGTAAGCGCGGGATGAAATACTCCTTGACATCCAACCCAGACTGGAAATCAGTTTTCAGGGCTGTCAATTTCAGGACTTCTAGGAGTTAAGTACATAAAGAGGGAAAAGGCGCTGTGCTATGATGGATGCAGGGTTGACTCATTAGCAAATCACACGCCATGCATTCCCCGGGGAATCGGAGGAAGTAGGAGAGGCTTGATCCTTCGGGGCTGACGGGTACAGAGGTTAGGGTACCATCTTTCCTGGGCGTCCACCATGTGCTTTTCTTTGAGTGTTTCTGAGGTTTGCAGAACAGAGAGCCAGTCTGGTCTGCTTCTCCCCCAGGTGTGTCGGGCATCGTGCCGCTGATGCAGATAAAAATAACCCTTTCTTAGAACTGATTTCCCAGCTCCTGAGATTCAACTCCCTTGAGTAACACTGAGTGACAAGGAGACTTCCTGCCCAGAAGGCGAAGGGAAGCGGAGTGACTCAGTTTGTATTTTATTTTATTTTCTGAATTCCTTGAGCTTTCTGTAGCTCTAGGTCTCTTGATTTTATCAGGGCGCTCTCATGTGCTGCTACAGAAACAAATACAGGAAAATCCAGACAGGGACCGGCACGCAGAGGGAAAACAAACATCTTTCTTCTATCCTACGTTACCCAGGGCTTCCACGATGAAGCACGGTAGTGCTTTTAGATAGGTGGTCTTTTAAAAATGAACCGGGCAGGGAATGTTTCGAAAACGTTCTACTGAGAGTCATCAGTTTTATAATATTTTAAAATAAATCCTCAATACATTTTGCCATAGAAATTCATATTTCATCCTGGATCAAGCCACGAGAAGGTAATAAATGAATGGCCCCCTATGGCATCAAGCTTACCCTGCGTCAGTGGTGAATACTCGGTACTTTCTCCCCCGTGACAAAGTGGCCTCATTCTGTCAGCTGAAGTCGTCTTGAATTTTTTCTTATGCAGCAGACTGAATTTATCCCCGGTTTGATAGGGATCTTTATTGCCTTTGCAGCCATCAGCCTACCATATTTAGGGTTATGATGAGAAATGTGTAGTGGCACTGTGTTTTATGGGAATAGTGAAAATGGAAATGATCCTACAGATTTTTCATCCAGTTTCAGGTGTAGCTTTTATTACATGGTTCCCTTCTCCCTGCAAGTTTTAAGGCATCAAGTTTCCCAACAAGCCCTTCTGATTTCCAGTTTTGTGCCATGGCTGATTTCCCGAATGACCTGAATTTGCATTCTGGGAATTCAGTGGAACCTTGGCATTTTACTAAATGATGGATCTTCTGCTTTAGCGGCTGAAGCCATCTTAAAGGGGTCATTTCAAACTTAAAATTTTTATATATTGCTGTCGTACTTTTATCTTCTCGGACATCACACGAAAGCATCTTTGCAGAGTATATTTGAATGGGACATAAAAGCCTGTGGACATTTGGCTGTATTTATTTGGTCTTAAGTGTATTTGTTTGTTAATGATAACTGACCATTGGGGTATATGGAGAATCACCCCTATTCAGAATTCTAAAGTATAGAGTCCTTATTGGCTGTTCCACTTAGGCTCCAAGCACAGCATCTGCACATTGTCCAACAGAGCATACTCTCTCCATGAGTTTTCATGACCTGTGAGGCATAGGAATAGATCAGCTTTGTAAAGAAGCCACCAAGGATGCCGCGACAGGTTAAGCCATCTCACTAGAAAATCGAAATGATTAATTTACTAAGTGTTTACTAGTATTTAAGTTAAGCTGATGCGTGACTCAGCATCTTACTCACGCTCAAATCTGCTTCTTTACTTTCCCAACTGCCTGTCGTGTTTTATGTGACAGCATATTAAAAGAGCAATAAAAGTGTACCACAATTTACCCTTTCGAGAACTCCAGTGAGCGCATGTCGCCAGATGCCTTTTTGTTGTTGTTTAACCACTACGAAGAAAATGGCAAAGCCATACCTTTTCAGTTTCTCTGGAGAGGCTGATCAAGGATCAGTAACATTTGTAAGGATCCCAGCATGTGGCTTGTTTTCCTTTAGCCTGTGACACATCCCCCCTCAGGGCCCCTTGCCGCCAATGAGGCATTACGTTTTATTAACTGAAAAAGATGGTCATTCTGGCCTAGTGACACTGGTACTCAGACCTGCTCCTTGGATTTTTTGTGGGGTTTGGGTGACACACACGTAATTTTTCCTGTCATTCAAACTGAGTGACACTGTAAAACGTCTGTGCCATCAAAAATACACGTTTGTTTAGCGAGGGTCATTGCTACATGGAGTTGTAGAACATTTAGTTTGAAATGAGGTTTCTTCACGAAAAGTTCCACATTGGGTCAGTGGCTTACCTTGTCCTTGTGTCCTTGTGTCCATCACTTTCGTAATGCAAATATCCCGATCAGAGAAGCGGTGTGGCTGGCAAGCATGATGTACTATCACTCATCTCCTGCTGCCCTGATTTCAGCACCAGCCCGTGGACAGTTCCAAACACTGCATTGCATTATCATCCTGTCCCCACCGCCCCCCCGCAAAAAAGGGGGGGGCCTTGGTGGTTTTCTTTGCAGTGCTTGCTGTGAAGTTGTTGAGGACCACAGCACGTTGCAGGAACAACCCAGCAAAAATGCAGCTGAAATAATGCCAGCAGCGTCGAGGGGTGGCTCAGGTAGAGAAGTGCCTCACTCAGTCTCCTGTCAGACAGTGGGACAATTCTTTTTTTTCTTTTTTAACTTTTTTTTTTTTTTGGCCACACCACATGGCATGTGGGATCTTGGTTCCCTGACCAGGGACTGAGCCCAGGCCCACTGCAGTGAAAGTGCAGAGTCTTAACCACTGGACGGCCAGGGAAGTCCCTAGTGGGACAGTTCTGAGGTGTGTTCTACAGAGCTCCTCAGAGGTTGTCCACAGGAACCGAGCTCCAGTTGGCCATGTTGGAAACACACTCATGCGTGCTCCTTTTACGGACTTTAACCCCAACCAAATAAACCACTTGCACGCTGGTGCTTTTCTCACATGCTGCTTCTAGGGTAACCTTCGATAAGACAAGGTAGGGACTTCCCTGGTGGTCCCATGGTACAGAATCCGCCTTACAATGCAGGAGACGTGGGTTCGATCCCTGGTCAGGGAACTAAGATCCCACATGCCACGGGTCAACTGAGCCCATGTGCCACAACTACTGAGCTTGCGTCCCTCAACTAGAGAGCCTTCGTGCTGCAAACTACAGAGCCCACGTGCTCTGGAGCCCGCATGCCACAACTCGAGGGCCCATGTGCCCTGGAGCCTGCGCGCCAAAACTAGAGAAGAGAAGACGCGCACGCCTCAACTAGAGAGAAGCCCACACACCACCACGAAGAGCCTGTACCCCACAACAAAAGATCCCACGTGCCTCAACGGAGATCCCACGTGCCGCAACTCAGACCTGACGCAGCCAAAAGTAACAAATAATTTAAAAATAATATATATTTAAAAAATAAGACAAGGTAGACGTAGAGGTCAGAAGTTTGACGTGTGATGCTTGCATGGTCTTGTCCTATGAGTATGAATCATCAAGTTTGTCCAGCACTGTTCTCATTCCTTTTTCTCTCTCATAAAGCATTCAATTAGTGTTTCAGTCTGCTCAGCCTGCTATAATAATACCACAGACTGGGTGACTTATGAACAACACAAATGTATTTTACATGGTCCCGGAGGCTGGAAAACCAAGTTCAAGGTGCCCACAGACTTGGTGTTTGGGAGGACCACTTCCTGGTTCTCCCTGTGTCCTCATGGTGGAAGACATGAAGGAGCTCTCTGGGGCCTCTTTTATAAGGGCACTAACCCCATCCTTCGGTCTCCACCATCATGACCTGATCACCTCCCAAAGACCTCACTTCCTGATCCTAACAGATGGGTGGAATAGGAAAGGAAAACTGTTTCCTCCCTTCCTCTAGGTTCTTCGGCTGATCTAATAATTATATTGACATAAGACAGATGAACAGGAGAAAAATTTTGTACACATGGAAGCCCCAAAGACAGGAGACCCAAAGGCAGTCAGGTAACTGGGCCTTCTATGCCGTCCTTAGCTAAGAAGAAAGGGGAAAGCGGAAGGGGGCTTCAAAGGGGAGGAATGCAATTCACAGGAAGGTGAGAAGGACAAACGTTTGCTAAACAAATGTTTGCCGTGCCGTGCCAATAAGCCGTTCTGATATAAAAGTTACTTCTGTGACCTAAATGGGAAGGAAATCTAAAAAGGAGTGGTGTATGTGTACGTATAACTGATTCACTTTGCTGTACAGCAGAAACTAAACATTGTAAAGCAACTGTGCTCCAATAATAATGAATAAATAAAATAAAAGCCTTCTGCCTGGGCAAGCCAGTTTAAAACAAACATAAGAGACCTCTGCTAATATCACTGTCCTGGTATAGGACTCCTGCCCTGTCCAAATTCTTTTAGGCAGTTAAAGGGAAGATAAGCTTCTCTTTCTCCTGATTCTGTTGGGCCTTGATTGTGTTCACCTCAAAATAATTCATATGCCAAAGTGGTGTATCTTGGAGTCATGTATTCTGCTCCCCCTCGGGGGAGTAGGTTTTGGTATATGAATTTTACGTGGGACACATTCAGTCTGTGGCAATTACATAGGATGTTGTTAGAAGGCATTTCAACTAATCCCTGCCCAGCTCTTGCTTCAGTTCAGCATATGTATGTCTTACCCTTATGGTCCATATAACGTAGCTGCCTGTAATTGATTGAGACCTATTTGATGTTCTGTGTATATTAGATAATTTCATAAGGGTAATGGGGAAATTCTCACATCTTTGTCAAATTTAGCTCTTATTGTGGAAAGTCTTATCGAGAGAATCCTGTCTTCTTTTTGAAGTTGCATAGCATTAATGTAGCTACACGTGTTAACTTACATTTTCGTACAAAAGACCCACATCTAAAACGAAATCCGGTGGCTGGACTGTGTTCTTTGGAGAAATTAATTTGCCAGTTCCAGCTTGCTTCCCTTTCTCCTTCTGTCACTCTTTGGACAGCAGCCCATTCTTATTTTATTCGTAATCCTTTTAGACTACCTAAGACTAAATTATGCCATTCTCCGCATCCCGTATAATGACTTACGTTAGTAACTTTGCATTATATTTTAATGATTTATGTTGGATAAGTCCATCACCCGAATGTGCTAACAGCCCTCTAAATCAAGTATTCCTCCAGGGAAGGGATTTCCTCTCATTTATTTTTGCATGGTTGGCAAGTTATTCAGAACTGGGTACGCTGCCCACCTCTGCCAGAGTACATGGTATTTCCTGAACCCTCTATTAAAGGTACTTACTTGTATTGGTCTTAAGATAACATTTATCTTATTTTTGTCTCTAAGTTATTTATTATAGAGCTAAGGAGACGTTATAAGGAAACTATGGAAATCCATTCACTCTTCTACTGTGTTTATTAAAGTACACTCAAGTATGCTTTTGGTTCTGCCACTTTCACCTTTGCTATGTTATCCTTTATTCAGAAAAAGAATGTAGGTAGTCATATTTAATTATGTTACAGTGTATTGGGCAACGTGTGGCTTTGGATTCTCTGGAAGTCTCATCTCTGACTTTATGTGAGCTTGGGAAAGTCACCCAATATATCAGAACTTGGTCTCTTGAGTCTTAAAATGAGTGTGGGAAGAACGTGTTTCCTCTAACCTTCTAGGTTCTTGGCTGGGACCCTTGTAACCAAGTACATATTAATAGGAGAAAATCAACCAGAAGGTGTTGAACATGTATGCCTTATGTTTACGTGGAAGATGCTCACGAGAAGTGAGTAAGTCTGTGGAGGTGGCTTAGAATTGAGGCGTAAATACCATCTTCAGCAGAAGGCAAATGCTGGGAGAGACCAGTTGGCGGGAGGTGACCAGGAAAATTAAAGTGAGTAAGTGTAAGGTTAAGCAGATTTAAGCGCCTTCCTCACTGATGAGAGTTTCTTGTGATATAGAAGCATCCTTCCCTTCCTGGTACAGAGAGGGAAACACCCTTACAAACGGAGGTTTCCCTTATAAATGTAAATGTCTCTTACAAAAGAGTAACTTCTACTCTGTTTTCAGACCTTCAGCATCTCCTGTTTCTCAAAATAATCAGCTCAAGACAATCCATATGCCCCAGAACACATTTTGGGGGTGGCCCATTCTGCCCCTTCTCAAGTGCAATGACTCTGGTCCTACCTGCCTTATAAGGGGATACATGGAATGATCCATCCAATTTGCATATCTTTGAGTAGAGAATCCCAGTATTAGGCATTATTGTAATCCATTTGAATCTCCGTTTCCTCTTTCTATGGAAACATACAATATATAAATATTGCTGTGAAATAGTATGGATTATTTTATTGGCCGATTTGGAGAAGCAGTCTCTATTCATCTCATTGTTTGGAAACCCCTCCCCCTAAGAACCCAAGATAAAAGGAGTTTTTGATTCACATTTACATGAATGTGGAAACGGAGAAACTTGATGTAGAGCAGAAGGGGAAGCAGGTAGAAGGTGGCGCTGAGTAAAATGAGGCTGGATCTTCCAAGTTCCTCTTTGTTTGGCTTATCCCATGTCTTAGAGAGGTGGCGCGTGCCTGGTCACGTATCCATAGTTGACATAAGCCTATCCTTAAACACCTCCTTTGAGTGGTTCAATACCTATTTTATGTTGTAAGACGTTCAGGTGATAAATCCGCCTCAAGGTACCTCAGAGGTTCACAAAAACGTAGAAACGTGGTTAAAGTGTGAAATGACTCACGGTTTCCGGTATCCATGGCAAAGAACTTCTTTCCCAAGCTTCATAGGATTTCAGATTGACGTTGACATTTTGGTAAATCAGAATTAGCTTTTTCTGTTTAAACTCCCATGTCTTATGTAAATGGCTGTGCTGACTTTTATGGCATTGAATATTCTAGAAAATGTCATGAAACCTAGTATAAAACAAGTTAACCTCCTCATTTTTACAGCTTAAAGGGATATGGTGTTAAAATATAGATGTTGATAACCATCCAGCCTCTGCTAGGTTTTCTGTGCCTGCGAATATCAATTTCAAGAAAGGCATGTCTGTCCCCATTGAGAACAAAGGTGAAATTCTGAAGGCATTACATAATTTACTGTAATAAGAACTGCTTTAAAAGTCAAAAGATTCTATTAATGGAGTAACAGTAGGTTTCGACTGAGAGCTCCAGAAGCTTTTCCTTGCCATGATTGCATTACATTACTACACGGCTACCAAAGTATTTGTTAGACTCTGAAAGCTAACCTCTCGTTACAAAAATCATTATTCAAAAATTTAACTTATTTTCGCAAAGAAGGCTCTACAGTGTTGCTGTACATTTGTATACCATAAAATTGCCCTCCTAAAGTCTAAAGTTTGTTATCAGTGTGAAAATAGTAAGCATTTTCAGAAGAAAATAGTTTTAAAATGATATTGTAAGTTATGGAAAATGCCGCAGTAAAATGTGAATTCAACTAACCGGGTAGAACATTTATAGTCATTATGAACTAATGGTTGGACCATATGACCAGGCTCAGATGGCATGCTGGCTAGAGAGGACAAGAAATGACATCTTAATTTTTTTTTTTTGCAATGAATATGCACTGATTTCCAAAAACGTCCCCACCTGAGAGACTCTTTTACCTGAAATCCCCCTCGATTTTGTCATTACTTTAAAAATCATGCCTTTGCAAGGTTATTGATTAATGTGCCCCATAGAAGAGATAGTAAATTAAGCCTCTCACACATAGTTTACATTACTTTACTGTGATGTATAAGAGACAACAGCATAATCAAGATAAATTCTTTCTTCTCCATCAAAACGAGGCATCCTTTGGCCTTCCCATAGCTCATTATTTCTCACTTCCATTATGACATTGTTTGGTGATGTTCTTTAAAATATCCCTTTAAAACATATTCAGCCCTAAGCATGTTTAAACAATACAGAAATGTACACAGTGAAATTCCTCCATCAGTACTTTCTGTATATATATCCACTTCTTTCTTGAATCACATACAGCTGTTGTACCACCACACACACACACACACACACTCTCTCTCTCTCTCTGTCTCTCTCTCACACACACACACACACACACACACACACCTGCATTTATATACCCGGCTTTGCTTTTAGTGTCTTTTCACAAAATTGGGATATTCTTCATACTACTGTACCACGTGCTTTATTCGCTAAAATCCACATCTTATGGAAGTTTACAGAAATAAATCATTTTTAAACCACTGCAGAAATATTCAACTGAATGTATCGTTTATTTAACTGCTTGTCTGTATAACAGATAGACTGAGTCATATTAACATTCTGAGTTCATTTGAGCAAAAACTGATACACATCGGGCAGCATCCAATCACGCAGACAGAAAGGAGCTCTGAGAAGCTATAGAAAAGAAACAGCTTTTATGTCCAGAAGCAGTGGAGCAAGGAAGTTACACTGGGCAGCGAAGTCGGTTGGTTACTGCAAGGTTACTTTCCTTTAAAATATGTTAGGAGGGCTTCCCTGGTGGCGCAGTGGTTGAGGGTCCGCCTGCCGATGCAGGGGACACGGGATCGTGCCCCGGTCCGGGAGGATCCCACATGCCGCGGAGCGGCTGGGCCCGTGAGCCATGGCCGATGGGCCTGCGCGTCTGGAGCCTGTGCTCCGCAACGGGAGAGGCCACAGCAGTGAGAGGCCCGCGTACCGCAAAAGAAATAAATAAAATATGTTAGGAGTCTATCAGGCAAATTACCTAAGTAGTGCTGATTGAATGGTTTAAGATTCCATTGCTGGCAGAGCCAAGACTGTAATTCAGTCTTGATTGGGTGACCTGGCGAGCATAAGTGACTCCATTTTGGACCTGTTGTCTTGTTTTTAACACCTTGTTTGATCCCTTGTGTGAGGGGCATTTATGGAGAACGTTGCAATGAAACCCCTCCCTTTATACTTTGGTACTTCGTGAGAGTTCTCTAAATAATCTGATTTAGACCTAACCCTCTCACAGTGTCAGCGACACGTTACAACATCACTGGAATAAATTGGACATACAGGGCCCATTAACTCAGGTCTCCATAGGTACCCTTTTCGTTACTGATAAAATGTAGACTAATCTTTCTTGTGCAAGGTTGGCAGTGCCTGGAGTAGCCATGTAAATCATAATGAAACAAGCCAAACCCCTAAAATATTTCATATTTAGGCTTTCAAAGAGGATCTGACCATTTTCTTTTTACAGCCTTGCCTTATGCCTTGTAGTTCGTATGGTGTGAAACTCAGGGTATCTGTTACAATTGAAAGGAAAGTTGAGGTAATAAAACAAAAAACGGCATAGACAGTACGGTTTTATCCGTGTGCTAATTATTTTAAGGAGGGTACAGTTATTTTAATGGCATGTCCACACTCCAGGGGTGATCAGCTAGCCCTGCATCAGAAAATTCACACCCCAGGGCTTCCCTGGTGGCGCAGCGGTTGAGAGTCCGCCTCCCGATGCAGGGGATGCGGGTTCGTGTCCCAGTCCGGGAAGATCCCACTAAAAAAAAAAAAAAAAAAAAAAAAAAAAGAAAATTCACACCCTAGTTCTTCAGCTCAGCTGAAGATGCTCAGCTTATCAGAAATGCATTGTATTCGTGAAATGAATTGCTTGTTAAGTGGGGATAAATGTAAGGATGCACTCTCACTGGTGGGATTAAAAATATGCAAGATAGATGGATTGGCTGAAATATTTTAGAGACCATCTCCCCACTTGCATGATCAAGGTATACAAATCCACAGCTCTCTGTAGCTTTGACATGGTCCTACACCCATGGCTTGAAGCCCCACTAGAGCTGTGCAAATCCACTGACTAAGGAAGATTCCTCATTTCCTGATGCCTATAGAGTTAAAGGACCACCCCTTGGGCTGTCCTCAGAGAGGTGGGAGTTAAAGGAGCTACAAGATAGAGGTTGGACCTCTTGAAGGTTCCTAGGACAATTCGCATCAACTGTTCTGTGTCTCTGCTATGAGCATCTACTAAATGATTGTATGTGTGACTGATTTGGGTTCAAGACTTACAGGAGGGGAAGAATAACTTAACATCACCTCCTTCGTTTGGGGGAGTTCCCGTTACCTATCAAAATGAATCTAGGAATTTGCATAAAACAAATTCGCTTAGGGAGCTTTTTGCATCTCTGACTTTACGGTTTGACCCGGGGCTGTCCCCGGAGCTAAACAGCATGAAACTCAGCCAGGCTGCATAAAATTGCACTCTACTGTCCTTCTTGATTTTCCACAGTCTCTTTCTGTGTAGGGAAGCGGTGCATGCATTTGCCTGCAGGCAGATCTTAAATAAATCATGAGGGAGTGAGATGGGTGATAAAATTATGGGGAGGGATAGTTTAGGGAACAGATGAGGCAGGAGTATTCAATGTAAGGCCAAATGATACAAATACTTTTGTTCCATTGCAAATTTAGGAGGCCTCATTACATTGGAAAACCATGTGTAAGACTGTGCTAATGAGGTGTCACGCGTTCAGTATCACCTGTCAGAGCCGTATAGAGTCCATGGTCTTATCATTGCTCCTTAGACCCCAGGTAGCAAAAAATACCTCTTTAACCACTTAATGACACTGAAACAGGAGGACGGGAGGATGCAATGTTAATCATTCCGTAGCTCTAGTCATTCTACCTTTTCTTCCTGAATCTCTACTGCCTCTATTTAATGATAGATGGAAAGAAATATGGGTAGATGGATGGGTGGATGAGTGGATGAATGTGTGAGTGGGTGGGTGGATAGATGGATGGATGGGTAGGTGAATAGGAGGGTGGGTAGGTGGATAGATGGATGGATGGATGGATGGATGAAAGGATGAGTGGATGGATGTGTGGGTGGATGGGTGGGTGGATGAATGGGTAGGTGTGAGTGGGTAGGGAGATGGGCAGGTAGATGGATGGATGGTTGGATGGATGAATTGGGTGGGTGTGTAGATGGATGAAAGGATTGATGAATAGATGGTTGGATGGATGGATGGATGGATGCATGGTTAGATGGATGGATGGATGGTTAGATGGATGGATGGATGAATGGATGATGGATGAGGGGTAGATAGACAATAACGCTGATTTTAGGAAAGATAAAACCTATTTAAACTCATTCTAATACATTCTAATTCTAATAGTGTACTCTTTTGTCCAGAAGTCTGTAAAAGTTCTGGAATTATTATTACCCCATCGAATGCATTTATCCTCTTGTAGAAACTTTCACCGTTTTCCCTCACTGCTCTGTGCTCCCCACCATCAGCAGACCCTGAGTTTGAGGGGGTTTCTCAGCAGTTATCATCTGACTGCATTTCACCCATTCATGAGATGTCGTATACAAGACTGGTTTGATAGAAGCTTTTCCTTGTGGGAGAGAAGGAAAAAAGTGTTACTATATTAAATGTATGAAACAGTTATCACCCAATGCTAATAAATACCAGGAAAAGACCATTTAAAAGAAACTCACTTAAAAAAAAAAAAGAAAGGACCAATATTTTATTTCCCTCCAACATGGGGAAAAGTTGGTCTTAAATGCTCTTGGGAAGATGAACTCCATGGAATTAAGCCCCGTCTCCTCTTTGGGAGAAGTTAAGTTACTCATGAGACTATGTGAAAACTCTTCGACCACACAGAGGGACCAGTGCTGTTTGATCACTGTAGTGGACATGGGTTGTTTTTCAGATGTGACTTGTGACCTGTCCACATGTCTGTTTGTCAGTAGCTCACCTGGTGATTCCAGGGCTCCAGTTAAATTCACAGAATCCTGAAATCTTTTCAATATCTTCGATTTTACCTCACCACTACCTTGCTCTGTTTGGTTCACTCACGGGACCTGGAAATCAGGCAGAGCTGACCCATGGCTGTTTGGATATATACATGGGAGATAGCGGGGGTGAGGGGTGGAATTAAGGGGGTTTGAATGAATACTTCACATCATGACTCATTTTCTTCCTAAATAAATAAACATTTACTGGGAGGGCTTTGGTCCTGATCGTGTCAATGCCAAGGTGATATCCTCACATCATATATGTTAAATGTGAGAGCGACTGAACGCTTACTGGGTGAAAAAATAAATAAATCCTGAACCGGGTGCTTCCTCTTCCCTCCGGTTTCTCCCTGCAGTTATGATGCTAAAAATGGGCATTGGAAGCAACCGTTGAAAGCAGGGCCCGTTCCAAACAGAGGGACTCATAAATTAGCACATGTTAATATTTTACTTACATGCACATTCAAAGGCAGGCGGTTATAGACTGTGTTGCATTTTTATTGTTAATTGGCCTTTGTTAAACACCCGGGTTCTGGAAGGATGCTTGTGGAGGTTTGAGAAACTGGTCCTGAGACGTCCCTTAGAAATGAATGATTTCTCTCTGTTTTGTCTCTGTCTCTGTGTGCCTCTGTTACTCTCTCTGTATGTTTTCCTCTCTATCCACCTGCCCCCCTCTCCCCTCTCTCTCTCTCTCTCCCCGTCTCTCCCCTCCCCCCCCCCCGACCCCGTCGTTTTACTTTATATTCCTTTTTGCTTTAATTCAATAAATACTGAAATACTTCAAATTTTTAAGGTTGGTCTTAACTGGGAACGAGAGTTATTTTTGGCAAGTTAATGTCATAACATGCATTTCTGAAAGAACAGCACTTTCAAAACATTTTTAAATGTTCTGATGAAATATCTTTCTGTCACTGTTTGGCTATTCTCTGTCACATTAGGTTACATTATTATTTCAGAACGCTTTTTTGGTTCTACCACTGGGGACTTTTTTTATTTGACTGGACTGGTTACGGAGACCCCTGTTTCCTCTGAGATATTAAGCCCAAGCCTAAATTTTTTTTTTCTTCCCTTTGTACCTAGAAATTACCATCCTTTTCTACTGGTTCAGCGAATACTTTACTTCCTAAAGAATATATTTCCTTTTGTGATTAGATATGTTTTAGATGAAACTGAAGCTTTCAATATCCATTTGTACAAGATGGGGGTTTGAAATTCTCACGGGTGGTCCGATTGGTTGATTTTGTAACCTGGCTGTGGCTAAAATCAGTGGACTATGCCTCTGTCAATTACTGATAAATAAACAAAGGACGCTCTTTCGGTGCTAAGTGGATTGTCGTCCCACAGTCTGGTTACTTTGAGTGAAACCCTGAGGTGCTGCTGGATGATAAGGTTTGCGTGACGAGAAGCCGATCGTGGTAGAGGGTGCACTTCAGATGCCGCAGAGCCCAGTGTGCACCTTTGCAACTTTGTAGACTATGTTTCAGGACAATTTTATGTTTTTCGAGTACTGGATTGAATTAATCAGTTTATCAAAATTGATGACGGCGTCTGTGACTTACCTTACGTTCCTGCGTTCTCATGTTTCAAGACAATCACTGACAAGATATCTAAGAAACAGCACGACCGACTTCTGGTGGGGATCTGAAGATACTAGCTGTGGTAATGTTCTTTGAAGCTGGGTCTCTCGTTGTGATCTTTACAAGTGTTGAGAAGTTAAAAAATTAAAAACAGGTATTAAATAGAAGAGATAAAGGAGAGGACACAAATGATCCCAAGGCCCTCTGAAGTGGTGGATTCTGAGTTAGGCACAGACAGCTGTTATTTCTTTTACAAATCCACTCTCAATTGAGGAGAATGGTAAAGGGTAGAGGGGAGGAATTTAGCTGGGGATTGCCTATACCATGGGCTGATTCTTCAGCCCTTTCTATTCCCCCAAATTTCCCGCGGTCTTCCTAAGTATCGATTTTTCTCTCTAAAGCTCCCAGATAATTGAGGGGAAATGGAGTTCAGAATTTGGGTTTTCACAACAGCTGTCTGCATTGCCTGGAATCAAAACGCCAGTGGTGTCCTCTTTTTCGAGCTCTGGGATACAGGCATAAATTATGACTTTATTCAGCTGAGCACGTATGGCCAGAATCCACCAGAAACTCTCCACAGCCCAATTTGTTGAGAGAAACGTGGTCTCCTGTTTAGTTGTGGCGCACGGGCTCCATAGCACGTGGGCTCTGTAGTTGCAGCTGGCGGGCTCTCTAGTTGTGACACGTGGGTTTAGTTGCCCCGCGGCATGTGGGATCTTAGTTCCCTGACCAGGGATCGAACCGGCGTCCCCTGCATCGCAAGATGGATTCTTAACCACTGAACCACCAGGGAAGTTCCAGTAACAGAATTTTAATTTGTCCCCTGTACGATGCTCAATTAATTGTATGGGACACCTCGGTTAGACTACAGTACCTAGTTATTTAATCAAACAGTCATCTAGGTGTTGCTGTGTAGATTATCTTGTGGATGTGGTTAATATCTAAAAGCAGTTGATTTCAGTAAAGCAGATCACCTGCCATAATGTGGGTGAGCCTCATCTAATCAGTTGAAGCCTTCATTACAAAACCTGAGGTTTCCCAGAAGAGAAGGAATTCTGCCTCAAATCTATAGTATCAACTCCTGCCTGAGTTTCCAGCCTGCCACCCCACTCAGGGGCAGGAGCCCATTCCTTAAAATAGATGGATTTAATCAACTTCACCAATACAGGCCAATGCACTTAACAGAGAACTTTGATACACCTTGGTACCACTTGTATTTTAGGCTTTTCAGAGAACTTGGAATAACTGACACTAAAATAGAACTCATTGTCTGGCATATATGTTCATACAGATGTACAGGTCAACTCAAAAAGAGATCTAACAACAACCCAGTATAAAAATAGACAATGCATAGAGGAAAGGAGACCCAAACATAGACCATCTTATGTTGGAAACGCCATCCTTCTCACACCCACTCAAGAACCTTGCTGCCACGATGACCCCACCGTGCCTACATCCTCTCCTTCTTCCTATCCTACCAGACATACCTGGCAACACATAAACATTCTCATATTCATCCCATTTGCAAATACTTAACCACACTTTGGTCTCCTGCTGTGGTCCCATATCTTTGTGCCTGTAGCGTCAGTCTCCGGGAAGAGTTCTCCCCGTTCACTATCTCAAGTCCTCTCCTATCCTCTCTTGAATCCACTCCAATTAGTATATATACCCTACCACTCCATCCAATTCCTCTGGCCAAGTTCACCATTGGGCTTTCACTTGCTAAATCCAGAAGTTAACCCTCAAGCTTCATCCCACTCCACTGACAGCGCTTGAGAAGCCCCATCTTGAAGCATTTGGAAAAGTAGCCAGGTTGGACTTTGTTGCAGGACATGCTGGGAAGGATTGGAGGATTCCACAAACACCTCGAATCATGTGTTCCTCACACCCTATTCTCCCAACAGACAGACTAAGGAGGACGGGGCTTAATTTGTCTTAAGTTCAATGCCTTTCTGCCTACAAGGTAGGACAGATAAGATGCTTTCTGTTTCTAATTGTCATGGTCCTTCTAATCAGTTGCCAAATTGCTCACATGTCAGAAAAATGAATCAAATAGCTTCTTTGGGATTCTGGAATAGAAAAAGGAAGGGAAAGGGGTCAGATCCTGGTGCAGTTTTGGACTGGAAGTTCTTGTGTTTTGTTTGTTTCTGTGGATGTCACTTATGCTCTCACATCTTTTTTTTTTTTTTCCTTTGGAAGTTCTTGTTTTATTGAGCTGTAAATAAATATAACATTCCTGGTGCCAAAGAATTTGGGGCAGCTGGTACTCCTATGAAGTGAGAGAGCATCTTCTTGTAAAAGAATAATTAGTGCAAAACACCGTTAGTCATTGTAACCTTCACGATCAAGGAAGAAATAAACATATTATTTTGGACATAGGGGAATGCTAATCACTGAAGGTTAATTATGGTTCTCAGAGATTATTCTGATGTGCCGTGAATAGAAACACAAGGAAAAGGACGTATAAGGACAACTCTCAATCTGAGCCTTCTTACATTCACCTGGGGTGGGGCTGTCCTTTCTCCATCCTCCTTTCTGAGAATGAAAGAAGCGTTTTGCTAGAGTGAAGGCAGGTCAGAACACACACCAGTCACTTCCATGGTTCATGGTTCACTCCAGCACCCTGTAGTTCTACGTTCTATGCAAGCCGTAGGAAACCAAGACATCTCAGAAACACAAATTTTCTCTGGAGTGGCAATGTCCCATAGATATGTCCTGTGAACTACATGCGTGATTTTCCATTTTCCAGTAGCAACATTAAAGAGAGTAAAAAGAAACCAGTAGGATTAATTTTAAGACTTCCTTTAGTTTATCCCAGAGGTTCCAAAATGGTAACTTAACGTGTAGTAGAGACAAAACTATTAATGAGATAGTTTGCGTGTATTCGCTAAATATTTGGCATCCAGTGTGTATCTTATACTTACACTACATGCCAGTTTGTGCAAGCCACATTCCAGGGACTCCATAGCCACACGTGGTCACGGCTACCACCTCCGAAATCACAGAAAGAGAGTCTGAACATTTCCGCCATCATTACTCATCCCTTCTCCTTTAACGGTCAGCCACACACAATCCCCGAATGGTTTTTAGACCTCCACTGCTGCCCCATCACGTCCATTGCCTCCTAGAAATACCACGTAACGTCTCAAGCAGTGCGTGATCAAAACTCATCTGTATCTTTAGATCAGTGCTACAATTGGCCACTCATTCCTCCACGTGGTTTTCAAGACTCAAACGGTCTCCTCCTCGCTCAGCTGTTTTTTGCCTCTTCCCACACCATTGCCCCTTCCTTCTCTGCACTCTAGGTTTTCTGGACTAAATCTCCACTGCCCTGCACTTTGACCTCACATCTACGGTGATGCTTTTGGTCTCTAGCGTGCATCTGGCTTCCGTTCTTGGTTGTGAGCTCCATGTCAGTGTGTGCTGTGCCTGCGTTGTTCACTACCCAGCCAACTGCCATGCCTAGAAGGGGGCTCGAAACGTAGCAGATCCAATACTCCCTCAACGGTGTTGAATTTGTATATGAAAAATTACATCTGCAGGTGAAACAGATGGTGCAGATGTATACTGTTGTTGTCTCTATATTTTTAAAAACCATAAACGAATGTCAAATTCCATCTATATCCTCATTACTGCTATAGAAATGAATCTACCATATTTAAACAGCAATGTGGCTGAACTTTATGGTTAGTGAATAGGTTGGAACACACATGATTTACTTGATGGAGGCTTGAGTTTTATTCTTGATCGACACCCTAGGTATGATTCGGTGTATAATGTATGCCTTTGGGCAGTTGGAAGGCCAGACACTCATCTGTGCTAAATCTCAAGTTTCCTGTGTATAAAGGGATGACTTTAGAATAATTCGGGGTCTTCAGTGGATACACTGGTCCTTCTTGCTCCTGGCAGAGATCACTGTTTGATCGTAGCATTTAGTTTATCTGAGTCAAGAGGCGAATTCTTCTCAAGGTGGCACTCTGCTTATAGCCCCTACTAACCATCAATTGGCAACACCCCGTGGGATTAAACGGATTTCACACACTGGGTGTGATAGATAGAAATTGACAAAAATACTCATACTCAGCTGTTTTTCCATCTTAGAGATGGAGTCTTTGCATCTTCTGCTGGCCTCAGTGGCTTTATTCACCAGTAGAAGCTTCTTGTAGCCAAGTGCTGAGACTTCCAGGGCTGGGTCGTAAGAAGCCATGTGGTTTCTGCTCAGACCACTTGGCACACTGGCTCTTGGGACCAACCTTCCTGGAACCCAGACACCAGAATACTTAGCCCTGTCAGTAACCTCAGCTTGCACGCTCAGTTGACAGCCAACATCAGCTGCCAACCATGCAACTGCACCATCACGGGCAAGCCACCTACTTGAGCCCCTAAATGATTCCATCCCTAACTTCTAGCTGACTAGAACCCAAGAGATCTCAAGAGAGAACTTTCCAGTTTAGCCCAGTCAATCCACAGAATCGTGAGAGAGAAATCACAAGCTATTGTTTTAACCTTCCCATGCTGGGCCGGTTTTTTACACAGCATTAGCTAAACCAGAAAAAAAAAAAAAAAAGGAGACCACACGTGAGAAGCTGTTGTAACAAACACATGAAACAAAAACATATGGTGTTGGCTTTGGGACTGGATGGTTGATAGAAGCTGGAAAGGTAAAGGGCTTGAAGGAAAGGGAGGAGAATTGGAGACTGGCAAAATGGGCTGAATCAAAAGAACCCTATGAAAGGCTCACTTATTCAGACTCCTACAGGAAAAAAAAAAAGCTTTTAGCACCTTACCATGTCACGTAAAATATTTGTCTGTTTTTTTTGTGGTACGTGGGCCTCTCACTGTTGTGGCCTCTCCCGTTGCGGGGCACAGGCTCCGGACGCGCAGGCTCAGCAGCCATGGCTCACGGGCCCAGCCGCTCCGCGGCACGTGGGATCTTCCCAGACCGGGGCACGAACCCGTGTCCCCTGAATCGGCAGGCGGACTCTCAACCACTGTGCCACCAGGGAAGCCCAAAATATTTGTCTTTTAAAATAGAAAGATGGGGCTTCCCTGGTGGCGCAGTGGGTGAGAGGCTGCCTGCCAATGCAGGGGACACGGGTTCAAGCCCCGGTCTGGGAAGATCCCACGTGCCACGGAGCGGCTGGGCCCGTGAGCTACAAATACTGAGCTCTGCGCGTCTGGAGCCTGTGCTCCGCAGCAAGAGAGGCCGCGACAGTGAGGCCCGCGCACCGCGATGAAGAGTGGCCCCCACTTGCCACAACTAGAGAAAGCCCTCGCACAGAAACGAAGACCCAACACAGCCAAAAATAAATAAATGGATAAATAAATTTATTAAAAAAAAAAAAATAGAAAGATGGCTTCCCAATGAACATATTTATCATTAATAGTTCCTAAGGACCATAGTAGTGAACATGAATTTCAGAGGTATATGTTATTTATAATCTCAGTCTAATATAATTTCCATTGTATAGCAAAAGGTCAGGGATGCAATTATAATAATAGATTCTTTTTACTTCTTTTTCTTACGCTTACATGTAAATTGTCAACACCGGTTTTTAAAAAAATATTTATTTAGGCTGTTCTGCATCTTAGCTGCGGTGCGTGAACTCACAGTTGCAGCACACGAGTGGGATCCAGTTCCCCGAGCAGGGCTCGAACCTGGGCCCCCTGCATTGGGAACACGGCTATCTACCCACTGCACCACCAGGGAAGTCCCAACACCATTTTTCTTTTGACTTATAATCCATGCCTTTTCCATTGTTTGAGTCATATAGAGATTGATTTTTACATTATGAATTTTGCAAAACATATTCCCACAGAAAGTAACAATTTATAGAATATGCAGGTTCTGGCTGTCTTTCAGTTCAAAGTGAATTTCTAACTAGTTTTCCTTCATTTTTATTACTGTGTGTCTGTCTACTTACTCTTTTGTTCTATTCATTCCCAACTATTCCTGAATGTTCTGGTAAAGTTGAAAAATACTCTTGAAATTCTTTTTGGTCTCTCCCTGCCTAACAAGTATTTAAGTTACATATTTATCTCATTGTCTACTTACAGATACGTATTTCCATTTTCCGGCTCAGATTAGTGTAGAAAAACATCTGCATTCGAAGGATGAGACATATGTAAAGAAAGGGCATCTGTGTCTTCTTGCAGAAGGTGTATTTCTTTTCATAAATGTGTATTACTTTCCTATTTGACCATCTCAAACACATACATACGTGTGTTTGTAAATGATATGGATTTTGTATTATATATATGTGTGTGTATATATACATATATATATATGAAATACCGTTAACTTCTGCAAAATAACTACTCCATCAAAATGTCATTATATCCACATAATGTATCTTCTTCCCCCACAAGGAACACATCCTCTGTCCCAAATATCAAGCCATCCCCAGGGTCTAACAATCACTTGGAGCTCCTTCTGTTTCTCTAAAGGCTTTCAAGTTTCCTGTCTTCCAGTTTTTCATGAGTTTGCATGCATCTGTCTACTTAACTCTTTTGTTCAGTTCATTCCCAACTATTCCTGATGTTCTTGTAAAGTTGAAAAATACTCTTCAAATTCTTTTTGGTCTCTCTCTGCCTAACAGGTATTTAAGAATTTTCATGTACCTCAGACCTGGAACACTTTGGAATCTTTCCCTTATCCCTCTGAATCCTTGCCTAATCCTGAATGATATATTTATATATATATATATATGCTTTCGTTTAGCCTTAGAGATACTCTCCTAAATTTCAAATTATTTTTTTTCATGCTTACAAGTCACTCAGTCTTTCTGTCTCCTCACATCTTACTGCGTTGCTGTGCTTCCTGGGCCTGGTTGAATTCTTTATCAACCATAGAAGCTCTACTTACTGATTTAATCCTCTATACACAATACTGTCATGCTCTCTTAGTTTTATTTTAGGGCATGCTCAGAGACTGTAAAAAAAAATATCGGGGTTGTCTAATGGTATTCAGTGCTTACAAAACGGATGAGTACATTTTTGAAAAATAATTTAAAAGGATTAAAGTAGATAAACAGATGTCTAATTGTCTAGGCAGTGGTTCCCAACCAGGGAAGTGTGTCAGTATCTGGAGACATTACTGGTTGCCACAGCTATAGATGGAAGAGGAGATGCTACTGACATTTAGAGGATAGAGACCAGGGATGCAGCTAAACATCCTATATTGCCCAAGACAGCCCCCCTTGATAAGAAATTACCCATCTCCGAAGGTCAGTGATGGCAAGGTTGAGGACTGATGATGGAGGACAATATGGATGAGTACAAAGTACAGCTAGGAACTGATTTTTACCTTACATGGTTCATGCCCAATTTCAAAAATGATCTTGGGAAGAAATAAACCTTTGGTTGTATGTTATTCACAAGTAATATTTTGCCCATGTGCTTCTGCAGTTTCTCTTTGGAGCACAGAGCTGGATATGGGGTAAGGTACTTTCCAGAATCTTCCGTGTTAATGACAATATGGCGCCCACAAAATTCCCTGAGGACACAGCTTTCCTGATTCATCAAGAGTGCCATGACCCTGCCACCGTACATTTCTGTGTGTATGCTCTTGCGTGGTAACGTTAAATACCTCTTCACCCTCTCAAAACTCCCTTCCAAACTGGATCGCTCCGGGCAGACCAACAAGGCGTTCAGGCAGCCTACCTCCTTCTGCCGAGACCTTTGGCAAAATGAATCATATGGCACTTTCCCTTTCCGAAGCAGATGCCCTTCTCTTTTATTCTGGGAGCTTGAGTCATGCTGTGCGTCTGCTGTTTCCAGTGCCTTCGTAGTGGTCCTTCCTCAGAGTGGTTTCTTGTAAGGATTCTTGCTGACCTAACCCATCGGTCTCACTGCCGCCTCCAGTCTTGTCTATAAACCGTTGACCGCTACACCGGTCTCCTCACCGCATTGCCACGCTCTTTATGAGTTTCCCTTTGCCCTCGACATGGCATTTATCGTTACTTACTCTGACTCCTGCATGTTGGACAGTGAAAAGAGAAGCCCGGTAGTTACTCAAATCTGCCTCTAATAGGGATTTTGCCAATCACATCAAACGCTTGACATGCGATTAGCATCGCCTTCAACCCGGTTTTCCAAAAGAATTAGTCCTCCTACATTTAGAATGGAACAGGAGTATTTGTACCATTTTGGTTCATATTCCAACATTGCTGTCTTATTGGTTCCCTCAACTATTCCTCCACATAAAGGTATTATTATTACCTTCATATTTCACGTGACAAAAGAACGTTTCATAACCTGCCAGGAATTCTCACCTGGGAATCAACAAAACTAAGGATCTGACATCTGTCTTCTGGCTCCACATTGATTGTGCTTTGTGTGCTCTTTGCTCTAATCCTACTAAAAATAACCCTCAAATAGAGCTCCAATAGCGTTTCTCCTTTGGCCCCTTTCAGACCAGAGGGGTTTCCAAGGTTGGGGTGATCCACTGATATAAGTCTCTTTCCGATGGATGTGCTTTATTCCTTTGTGTCTTGATGTGAACAGCACACCGTCAGCGTCCTCTTGGGTGGCGGGGTGAGGTCAGCTGCAAAATGAGAACATAAAGCAGCCCACTGGTTCGTTCACAGCAAAGGATATCTAATTGTCTCAAGGGTTTCGGAACATTATCCCTCTGAGCACTCTGCAGAAGTTAGGGAAGCCTCCTCTCTCGGTTAGACGGACCACGAATGACGCTTGGGCTTGGAACACAACAGATCTCACGGGCAAATCAGATGGTCTGAACTCCTCTTGTTCACTCAGGATTAGGGGGGTGATGTTGAAGGTGGGTTTCCTCATTGAACTTCTGGGTCACCTCCATCAAGTAGAGAAGATAAGAAATCAATGCATTTATAACCTTTTTTGTCAGAGAAGGTGCCTACAAATGCATTTTCCTCCTAAATCCCCCTGTCCTATTTGAGTCCCTGTGGATATTATCTGGGGATTATCAGTTAGGCATCTAGTAATGAGACAGTTCTAGCCCTAAACAATTATGGCAAGCTGCCAATATTCATGTTATATCTTACTGGGAAGGCATAGTGACTTAGTAAGAATTGATAATCCTATATGTTTAAATTCTCTACCTTTGAAGGAAAAGTCATCACCCACTGGGTACTGAGAGTCTCAGACTCCATGGATATATATTTCTGAGCATTTCCACATTGTTTCTCCAAATCCCATCCTTTGCAACGTCAAGGTCATCTTTGGGCTCAACTCTGCTTGCATTTCCCTGTATCCATTTCCTAGGGCTGCTGTAACAAAGAGCCCCACACTCCATGGCTTCAAACAACACACATTTGTTATCTCCCAGTTCTGTAGACCAGAAGCACGAGTGGTTGGCTGGTTTCTCTACATTAAGCGTCACAAAGCTTGAATCAGTGTGTGCATTGGGCTGGGTTCCTTGCTTGTGACTATGGGACAAATCGACTTCCAGGAACATCTGGTTTGTTGGCTGAATTCAGTTTCCTGTGGTTAAGACACTCACTTCCTTGATGGCTTCTGGCTGAGGGTCTTTCTCAGTTTCTTGAGGACCTCACCATTTCCTACATCCTGGACCCCTTCCTCTTTCTCCGAAGCCACAGTGGCGGCATCGAATGGTTTGAATCACTCTGACGGCCCTTCTGCCTCCTCTGTCCTTGCCCGTCTTCCCTGGCATCACTCTGACGGATGGTCCTACCTCTATCTCCTGCTTTTAAAAGCCATGTAATTGCATTGGACCCACTTAGATATGCCAGGGTAGTTTGCTTATCAACTGCCTAGTGCCCTTAATTACATTTGCAGAGACCCTTCACAACAGCCCCTAGATTCATGTTTGATTGAATAACCGGGGGAGGGGGCCAGGAGTCTTGGGAGGGCGTCTTTACGGTTCTGCTTACCACGTTCCCCTATATAAACAAATGTTGACATTGCTTGAAATACCCCTGGCACTGACTTAGGGCACCCACCAGACTAGCTTAGATGCTTCTCACTCTGAGGGATCTCCGAGAAGAGCCCAACTGAGAAAAGTACTGCCATATTTTTATGCATTGACCCAGTCTAAATAATAATTCTCAGGGGGCACTGCGTACAGTCACGGGACAGTTGTTCTCCATGCTTTTCTGTTGTGACTGGACACCATCCCAATTGTTTCTGCCTTCTTATTTAAAAGACTCAAAAATCCTTTCACCCCGTAACTTTGTGGTCTCTTTACTGTCTTTTTCTCAAAATTCTGCTCCCTGAAATCAACTGACTCAGACGATATGGTGGTGATGATTTAAATATTTCTGTTTAGGGGACAATTTTCACCTCATCTTAAAGCGACTTGGTAATGGAGGGTCCTTGAATTCCCACCTTGTTTCCTCTGTTCCTTCGGATCATCCCAGGTTACTTCTCCTTCATCAGTTTTCAGCAGTGAATCCAAAGGTGGATACATTTTCATCAATCAGCCATTTGGCAACCTTTGCATCTTTAATCAGCTTGCAGTCACATCAAAGAACAAGGCAAGCCCTTGGGAGATCACTCTGTTCCCTGGAAGTCTTCTGTTCTTAGGAAGACAGTTGCACTGCCTTTTTTCTCAGTCTCTGCCCCAGATGTCTGTACTGTTAATATTTACCGTGTTTTCTCACTGCAACTCAGAGTCAGTGCCCCCTTATCTTGCATCTGTACACTTACCTATTTTATTCACAGTCATTTTGCAACCTGAGACGGCTCTGTAAGGACAGCTAATTGTAAAATTCTATCCGACCTACCCAAGTTCTCTGATATTTGTTTTTCCTTATATTTCCTCTGCCAGTTTGGGTTCTTAGGTCATTCTGGTACGTTTGATGCAATTTCTTAGGAAATGGAGCTCTGGGTGGGAAATGGTCTTTCGTCGCCTCTCATGACTAATAATAAATGTTAGCGTAACATCCAGACCAACATTTTATCTTTGGATCTGAGATTTCCATCGCCTTGTGCCATCTCAGACTTTGAAAGTAAGAGCCTGACCTTGTTGATTTAGAGATCTAGTCCTTATGTTTTAACAGCTTCTCCAGGGCCAGGGTAGCTTATAATGGAGTCATGGAAGAAAGGTAGTTTAAAGTAATTTCTGATTGCAGATCTCATTTTGCTCAGCTCTACAAAAAATTGCTTTTCCTAGAAAATAGAACCAAGCATTGCCACTGTGTTATATATTCCTCGTCGTCTCTTGAACGTTAATGGAAATACTCTGCAGCACCAAATCTTCACAAGGATGTGATTCTACCATTTCGTCCCGTTTATTAACAGTACAATAGCCGTTAAGCCATTTTACTAAAGGCAACAAAATTAGCTTCTTACAAGACAGTAAATTGGAGACAAACTCTAAGAAAGGGTTTGACTCATCTATTTAGCCCTCCGTCCTCTCAAATTGCGGTTCAATTAAGAGATATGGGAACATATGTGTATGTATAACTGATTCACTCTGTTATAAAGCAGAAACTAACACACCATTGTAAAGCGATTATACCCCCCCAAAAAAAAGAATTAGCCTAAAATAGACATTTTAATAAAAATGTGGTTATAAGATATGGAAGTGACTTTTAAATCTGCCCCTGGTATAAGAGAGACAAATAAATTTAAAATAAAGTTGTAGGTGCTGATTGAATCCCTGAAAAGTATGGCTTCATTTCCACAAATGAGTATAAGAAAAAGTTATTTTTCTTACATGAAGTGCAGCCTGGAATAGAAGAAATGTATGGGAAACTGCGTATTTTGGTGTATTTAACACTGCAGCAGTGTGGTCTCGGTGCCCTGCAGCTGGCTGAGCCAGGGAAAGTGATGAGGTGACATTTCGGATTCTTCCCCACATATGTGCTCATTCCCTTCCATCTGTGGCCTCCAGAGCTATCTTACCAGGGCAGTAAACGCAGGTGTCCAGGGAAGACTCGAAAACATCAGCGTCTAAGCAGAAAGAGCCTCCAGGTACTTAAAAATAAGAGGGCTTGCCGATATACCACATCCTATATGCTTCGTGCTGCTAAGTCAACCCAACTATTTTAGATGTTTCTTCTGACATTTTTTTTTTTCCTCGTGTTCTTTTAATTTTGGAATGCCACTGGGAACTGAGCACACCACAGGGCATCCTTATCACTTGCATCATTATGACGGAAAATCCTAATTAGCAAAACGCACGGAAAAGGGGAAAACTTAACAACCGATGCCTATTTGTATGAGCCTGAAATAGTGGAAGAGATCAAGCATATGATAATTAAGCATGGTAGGGGAAAGGTTATTTTTAAAAGTAAGGTTTTTTTGGTTTATTTTTGGAGCAGAAGAGGTTATCAGGAAAGGGATGTTCTATAAATATAGTAATTTAGCCAGTTGACTTGATGACATAAGGATGTTCTGCCCTATTTGTAGCTAAGAGCAAATTGAGCCTCTTCCTAGACCAGGCCATTGGGAGCTACAGAGATTGTGTGTGTGAGTGTGTGTGTGTGTGCATGCATGCACGCACACACACGCATGAATAACCCATCACGGTGGTCAGATTTTTCACAATATTCCTATTGTAAATATTTTGGCACTATTCCCTCTACATATTTACACACTTACATAAAGTATTTCCGAACTTTCCCTTCCTCTGGGTGCACTGTTTTGCAAATTTCCTCTCAAGTCCTGCAGCTCCCCTGAGTTCCTTGACCTGCCCGCTCCCGTTGCTGCTCCCTTCCCGTATGTGCTGTAGCACTAAACCCAGCTGGAACATTTATGTTGTGACACCCCTGGAATCGCGGAATAGAAGTTTCCTGGGAGGACTTCAGAGGTTTGGAAACATCCTGCCCTCTAGAAATAAGGGCCGAACGAGGCGGTCTTTAGCAAAGGACCTAAAAGGCACTTAGAAACATCCTTCTACATATTTTCAGATAAATCCTGATACCAGGACGCTGAAAATGCATTTATAAATTTATGAATTATAAATTTCTCTTCCCATTGACCTATGACCAGTTTATGTTAGCAGAGCACTTGAAACCGAAATGATGTCTTTGAGTACGGAAAAGGTCATTTATTAGCATTGCATCCTGTCCATAAATGAACAAACGACTGAGTGAACAAATCAGTCGTATATGCATGTGTGCCTGTACATATGTATAGATACTCACATATACTCATTTGTACATCTTGTTTATATATCTAGACAGAATGTAGGCACACGTGCAATTACATAGACATGCAGAAAGGTAAAATATATTGAGTTTGTGTTGAGGGTGATGGAAAAGTTCTAGAAGTAGTTAGGGGTGATAGTTGTACAACATTGTGAAAGTATTCAATGCCACTGAATTGTACCTTTAAAATGGTTAAAATGGCAAATTTTCTGCTATAGATATTTTATCACAATAAAAAATATACTGAGTTTGAATTTGCATCTGCACAAATCCAAACTCAAATGTGAAAACTCCCCCTAAACTAAATGCAGGTTATTGACCCGACCTCTAACCTTTGACACTTAACTCTAACTCCTCCCATTGGAAATTTGACCTTTGACTCTTGACCCCTGATCTGAACACTGAAACTTGACCAGAACCCACATCTGAACTTGAAACGTAACACCAACCCTCACCAGCTCAGGACATTGAACCCTTGATTCCTGACCTTTGAGTTGACCCATGACCCCAAACAGTGAATGTGGACCTAAACCTAAGCCCTCAGCCAAACCCTAAATGGAAGCTGATTATGAATCCTAATTCTACCCAAACTTGATCATGAATCCAAACCTGAACAAAAACCCAAAACCAAACCAAACCCCTAACTTTAATGTAAACCTTTGAATTGACCCTTGACCCATGACCAAAACCCTTGACAACTGACCCTTGAGTCAAACACCAAACCCAACCTTCAAAGAGAGACTCTGACCCCATGGCCTTTGATCCTAGTCATGACCTTTAACCCCTGCCCGTAACGCAAAAGACGGTTCTTTGATATTAACACTGACCTCTGACCCTAACTCATCATCCAAACACAGATCTAGCCTTGCCCTAATCTGAACCTGAATCCATATTCAAAACATAGACCTAACCCTGGACATTTGATATTCAACCCTTTACCTTCTCCCCCTTGACTCTTGACTTTGAACCATTAACCTGTACAGAAATCCAAACCTGTTCTGAAAACCTTCTTCTCACCTGAATCTTAACCCAAACCCAAACTAACCCCAACCCTGACCCAAAAACCACACATCTGAACCCCGAACCCATCCCTAACCCTGACATGGGCAGATGAGTGTCTGGGTCCTGGAGGGTGGATATGGGATTTGCAGACTTGCAGCCCTACAGATACCACAGACTCGGACAGACTCTCACGTGCAGTTTTGGAAAAAGGTTCAACCACTAGAGAACCAGGTGTTAAAGGTTCATGGTCGGGGCTTCCCTGGTGGCACAGTGGTTGGGAGTCCGCCTGCTGATGCAGGGGACACGGATTCATGCCCCAGTCCGGGAGGATCCCCCATGCCATGGAGCGGCTGGGCCTGTGAGCCATGGCCGCTGAGCCTGCGCGTCTGGAGCCTGTGCTCCGCAACGGGAGAGGCCACAACAGTGAGAGGCCCACGTACCGCAAAAAAAAAAAAAAAAAATGGTTCATGGTCAACCTCTGTTGGTACAGAATTCAAGGTGAAATAGACATGGCTTCACCTGTGATCTTCCCAATTACATACTTGTGTAATTGTGTGATGGAGAGATAGTTGTGGATGTTCACATCCCTGAAAATCCATTCTTTCAACAAATATTTATTGAGTACCAGAGGTACGACCTGGATACAGCCAGGAGCACAAGTGACCGAGATGCCTGGCCCAGCAGAATGGACATTTTTGTAGTGGACATAGTTAACACCCACTCAAATCCAAGCTTCACTCTACATTGAAGTCCGAACCCCTGACCAAACATTTCTGCCAATTTCTTACAGAGCATGGATGAGGGCTCCAGAAATAACATGTTCATTTCTGGAGCCAATTTTCTCTACTTCTATATATGGATGGTTTATTTTCCACTTTGGGTACCAACATGAAAAACTCAACTACTACTCAGTTTATACAGAAATCCACTCATCTGTGTGTGTGTCACTTGGTATTTATTAGATTTAACTTAGGATTTGAGGAGAAACTGAGAACATTTTATCATAATAATGGGAAGATAAACCTTTCAAGTGGAATATCTCCTGGCCCTTTTGATAACTACCTTTCGGGCATCCTACAACGGGAGATTTTTTTCTGGATGTTTCAACTCATCAAACTGGCCGATTTGCTGAAGCATGTATATGATCTATTCTTCTTTTGGAAGTCACCAAGAATACAGTGTTAAGTCCCTTCTCTCCCTAAGATGAGTTTTGCTTCTCTGCATCAAAATAATACTGAAGTCATGCCTTTATTAAGATAGTTCAGCATACAGACGGAATCCTCTTAGAAGGTGTATCATCTGTCTTAACTGTTCTTGCCATCTGAATACTTATTATTTGCCAATTCCAGGAGCCCAGTCAATAGGTCAGAATCTCCAGGAGGTTTAGTCTGGGACTTCCTTGCACAAACATCCCAGGTGTTCAGCTGTGTCTGGAAACTGCTGGTAAAATTTATAATAAGTCATAAATTCTCCACATGTGTCAACTGAGAATGGTAGAACATTCGTTTTTCTAAAAAGTTGTACTAAATGCCTTCATAAATACTGATTGAGACTTAATGAAGATTCCCTTTTTCTAGTTACTGAGAGACAGCATTTGGCAGAAGACAGGGAAGAATTAGAACATCATTTTCTTCCTTCCAGATCAACCATTGTTTAAACTTAAAGCCACTGACTTCTCTGGATGAGAAAATTTAAGGTTGGTGATTTCACTGATGGTTGCACTGCTGAATTTGACCTGCGATACACAAAGGATTTATCTTTTTTTTTTTTTTTTTAATACCTCTCGCTGCTTCATGGAGTCCTGGAACCAGCTTTTTAAGACAATTTTAATCTCTTTTTTTCTTTTCTATTATTAGAGAAGGTTTCATCCATGGGCATGAATAATTAAACAAACATCTTTGTACACACCACCTAAAATAAACTTAGAACTCAGTGAAGATTTTTAGATACCTCCCTTTCCCCTTCTAAACTGTATCCCTTTGGCCCTACTAGGAGAGTAATAACCTGTCTGAATCTTGTTCTATTGCTACGTTTTACTTACACAAAATCGTCACTACCAGCATGACCCTATTCATACACTAAGTGTAGACTGTTTTCGATAAATTGGATCATTGTCTATTAGTCTTCACCTGGCATTTTTCATGGAATGCCATGTTTTTGGTGTTCAACCAGGGTGATGGTTGAAGCTGTAGCTCACTTACGCTCACTGATGACACAGAATTCCCTCATATACTTACCTCCTCATATATCTCACTCGCTTTCTGAAACCGGAAATTTATTCCAGATTGTACTTTTGTAAACAGGGCAGCTATAATATTCCGTGCATACCTCTTGTTGAAATACTGTAGAAATGTCTTTATGGATCAATCGATTTACTGTATGTGCTGTGTTATATTTGCATATTTTAAATGTCACAAACTCTTTAAACGGTTGGGCACATTCGTCCACCCAAGAACAGTATATGCGTTTCCATTGTTCTTTATCTTCAGTAGACTAGGTACTGTCTAAGTTTTATTTTGCTTTTCTAATCTTGTGACTGTAAACTATATCTTTTTCAAGGTTTCATTTACATACAAAATCCACTGATTTTTCAGTGTACATTTCCATGAGCTTTGAAAAATTTTGGACAATTTTTTTATTTTTTATTTTTGCGGTACGCGGGCCTCTCACTGTTGTGGCCTCTCCCATTGCGGAGCAGAGGCTCCGGATGCGCAGGCTCAGCGGCCGTGGCTCACGGGCCCAGCCGCTCCGCAGCATGTGGGATCTTCCCGGACCGGGGCACGAACCCGTATCCCCTGCATCGGCAGGCGGACTCTCAACCACTGCACCACCAGGGAAGCCCTTGGACAATTTTTAAGTAAAGTTTTTTGACCAAAAATTTTAACAAGTAGTTTTATGGTTTCTCCATTTAGAGCTTCCAAAGCTGTATAGTTTCTTTTATATCAATATTTTATAACTTTGGCAATGACATCTTAAAATAATATTTTCCCCCTAAACTCTGTTAGTGATACATAAAAATAATATTGGCTTTTGTATGTTAATACTCCAGATATATTGTCATATGTTATCATTGGTCTTAATAATTTTTAAATTGTTGCATTTCATATGTATTAGAGAACATTATATCTCTATAATATTGTAATAATGTAGAGAATCTTCCTTTTGTATCACACTTTCTGTTTTTCTTACAGAGCTGACTAGGGCGTCTGAATATAAGGTTGAATAGAAATGAGACTGGGTGTCTTTGACTTCTGTCTTTTGGGGAAAAGCTTCTAATGTTATGTCATTATGTGCAGTGTTTGGAGTAGAATATTGATCAGTGACCTTTTTCATATTAAGCAATGTTTATTTCTCTTTCTTAATTTGATAAGATGTTTGGAAATTCATAAATCTGTTTCACTGAGGCATTTTCTTCATCTCTTAAGATTATCTTTGCTTTCTCTTTAACCTGTTCATGCAGTAATCATAATGCAGTAATATAACCGAATGTATTCATTTAGTCTACTGAGATTTCTACATTGGTCTGTTCCTATAATTATGTCTCATGTAGAAGACATTTCTCTGTAGATCGTGTGTGTGTGTGTGTGTGTGTGTGTGTCTGTGTGTGTGTGTCTGTGTTTGGTAACTGCTTCAATATTCGTGTTTATAGTTATATTTTTGCCTTTAACATTAAATTCCCTTTAGGGGAATAAACCCAACCATTACTGCATGCTGTAATTGTAGATTTGCTGAGACCTGAGGCCAGGTCCAAGTCTGTGTGTTTCTTTTTTTTTTTTTTTTAATTTTTACTGGAGTATAGTTGATTTACAATGTGAGATTCATTTCAGATGTACAGCAAAGTGAATCAGTTATAAATATATGTATATCCACTCTTTTTTTTAGATTCTTTTCCTATATAGGCCATAACAGAGTATTGAGTGGAGTTCCCTGTGCAGGTTCATATTAGTTATCTATTTTGTGCGTTTCTATATAGTTATCTATATAGTTCATATTAGTTATCTGTATTGTATGTTTAACATACAATAAATGATTGATGATCCCTTTGGTGAAGTAAGTACCTATTGGGAAGAGCTTCTCATTCAAAATTTAGCTTTAAACTCTCTGGGAAAAGCAGTGCCGGGAAAAGGCAGCTTCAGTTGCTTGCTTTCCACCAGCCCTGGGAGTGCAGATGGGTAGGACATAAAAGAGGACACGCCCACATGTGGCCATAAGTGGCTGGTGGACCTTCCTGTTTTTAATAAGTTTCTCAATCCAGCCCAGCTTTTCTCTGTCCTCACAGGGTCCCACTACCTGATGGCTGTTCAAGGTTTCTTTGTCACGTGGGGAAGAGGAGAAGGGACGAGGAATTAGACAGGGGTTAGCTCACAGCATCGATGGGGAGAGACAGGAGTCAGCCTCAGACCTTCCTCCCACCTGACCTCTTTCTGTTACCGTGTCTTCTCTCTGCCAGAAATTGCACCCAATCCCACCCGCCATTTATAGGGTGTCACCAACCTCTTTTCTCTCCAGGGTGGCTTACACGTTGCTGACTCTGTTGTTATTATTCTTTCAGCCAATTCATGCTTTGTCTTAACTTCTGTAACTCCTCAAAAGTAGACTTTTGGGGGGAAGCATCATTCCATGCTATTCAATATCTCACAAGGAGGAGAAATGTCTTCTTATTTTATCATGATTTTTCCTGTCTTGTGTATATTAAAGGAAGGAGTCAAAACCCTCCAAACAAATCTGCACCCTTCTCCCAAGGAGTTTTGAGAAGCATGGAGTGACACACGATGAAGTGTTTCCCTGGCAGGGAGCTCCTTTCATCCCTGTAGACCTAATGGGTTGTAGTTAGTTAATATACATCAGCGTAGAAGGTGACCCAGAAAATGAACTGTGCATCCTTATTATTTATTCACTTGTCAAAAACTTCCTAAAGGGCTTCGATCTGTTTCTCAAAGGAATCCCACCATGCCATGGACGGCTTCTAAATGCTCAGGTTTAGAATTTCACACACCATAGCTATGACTACAGATACAAACCTGGCTACTTATTCGTAACGCAGTTGCGCAGTTTTGACAGTCAAGGGAGCACATGTTAAGATCAGCCGGCACACTTTTGACTGCCCTATGATTTCTCTTTACTGAAGTGTCGTTGTTCTGCAGTGTTGTGTGGTACAGGTCTGCAGTATATTGATACAGTTTTAATAGTTCTTCTCCGTTTATAGTTATTGTGAAATATTGGCTGTGGTCCCCATGCCGTACAGTACATCCGTGCAGCTTATTTTATACCTAATAGTCTGTACCTCTTAATTCCCTACCCCTACCTTAACCCTCTCCCCTTCCCTCTCCCCGCTGGTAACCGCTAGTTTGTTCTCTATATCTGTGTTTGCTTCTTATTTGTTATATTCACTAGTTTGTTGTATTTTTTAGATTCCGTATGTAAGTGATACCATACAGTATTTGTCTTTGTCTGACTTATTTCACTTAGCAAAATGCCATATGATTTTTTTAACAAACGGCTTGTGATGAGCTCTAGAGGGCATACTCGTCCCATTCTGTCTCCTTCCCCGCTCACCTCCCCCCCCCCCAAAAAAAAATAACAATTATAGGAAACCATTGGTTTGTGGGGAAATATGTAACTTCTTTCCATGTGAAAAGGCAAAAAAATATAACATCCCTTGAGTTTGGATTGGAATGATGGAGCATTTCCTGAAATGAGTCTGTAGCCCCTCATGACGGGTAGGTCATTGAGCCGGAAGTTTGAAGAAATTTGGCAAAATAGGAAAAGGAAAAGGTAAAACAGTAGGACCAAGGACCTCGGAATACATCAGAAAACACAGCAAAGGAGGAGGTGGGGCAATTGAAAAGGTGACCAATATGTTTGGAGCAAATTCTTTTTATCTTGCCATCTAGATGAGACCAGTATTCCTGGATTGTCGAATATTTCTTCTTTACAGAGGTGGTTCCTTCACAGCTCGATCCCATAGACCTCATACAAGCGTCTAGATGTAGACTCCCAAAGACAAATGTCAGATTCAGATGGTATCATCTGGAGGAGGGAGTACCCTGCTTCCCCAACAGCATGGAATACAGTCACATTTATTCATAAGTTTGAAGACATCCTCACGCACGTTTTTTATCTTGTTTGTGGAACTGTAGTCAGTGGTTAGGTCTATCAAGTGTCTTTTAAATGTATTTATCCGAATCTTTCATTTGGGTTATCGGTATGACCATATAGTTATAGACAGGTAGTTATAGTTATGGCCAAAGGCACGATACGCAAATGCTTTAGCATTTATTAGCATCTCCTGCAGGGCTTGTTGAAATGCAGATTCTTGAGCCCACCCCACCAAATTTGGATTCGGTAGCTCTGGGGTGTGACCTGAGGATTTCCACATCTCACTGGTTCCCTTATGTTATGGTCACTGCAATTTCTTAGACACACTTTAAATAGCGCTGCATATAACCCTCTGATATCATAGGAATTGTGAATTGTCATCTGTTTTGTATTGCTCGTCAAGTGCCAGTTAATTTTTTGTTGTTGTTGCTGATTTATAATATTTATTAAATTCCAGGTGTAAAGATCGTAATTCAAGATTTTTATAGATTATACTGTATTTAAAGTTACTATAAAATATTGCCTCTGTTTGCTGTGCTGTCGAATATATCCTGGTAGTTTATTTGTTTCATACATAATAGTTTTTACCTCTTACTCCCCTCCCCCATCTTACCCCTTCGTCCTTCCCTCTCCCCACTGAGAACCACGTTTTTCCTCTGTATGTGTGAGTCTGATTCCTTTTGTTATATCCACAAGTTTTTTTTATCTCTTAGACGCCACAAATAAGTGATATTATACAGTATCTGTGCATCTGCTCCTTGAAGAACCGAGTTTTCTTGTTGCTGTTGAGGTTTAGTTGACACACAATATATTAGTTTCAGGTGTACAGCGTAGTGATTCAACGTTTTTATAGGTAGTACTCTATGTAAAGTTATTATAAAATATTGACTATATTCCTGTGTTGTACATTATATCCTTATAGCCAATTTATTTCGTGCATATTAGTTTGCAGCTCTTAATCCCCTACCCTTTTCTTGCCCCACCACTCTCTCATAAAATCTGTATCTGTATTATATTAGCTAAAAGTTAATTTATTCCAGCCTATAATTATAAAGAGATGCCTACTTAGTGATTTTTCTCCTATAATTCCCTGATTATACACACCCGCTTAAGTTCAGTTGTATAGAATATCAATGTAGCATAGGAATATATGTATATATTATAAAACATTGTGATGTATAACAAGGTATCTGCAGTCTCTGTTATCTATACTAATACCTGTATATGAAACAAAAGTTAATGTAGAATCATTTATTAACAAGACTCATATACATTTTGCTTCCAAATGGACAAGCTTGTATCTCTAAAACAAAGCTTGACAGACAACAAGCATTGTGTTTTCCATTCAGCAGATTAATTAGTAGCTCAAGGGAGTCAACTTTATGACAAGGTTAAGGTGACATTGTTGGAAGCGGTCCCCCTTTCCATGCAGCCAGCTCCATCCATGTTACATTGTTGCCAGCGGAAGGTAAGGCTCCCAGGGGCTTCTGCAGAAGACCAGATACAGCGCTTTCAGCTGGAAATCACTGCTGTAGGACGTATGCCACGCATTCTTGCTAAATGCATAATTGCGCGATCCATGAACAACATCTCTAAAGCTCTGCTATGCACCATCTGTTGAAAATAAATGACTCTGGCGAGCAAAGAGTCTAAGATAGAAGTACACCTTTGTATGTTTAATCACCTCTGCCATCCTCTCAGTCAATCCCTGTACCCTTCTAACACTCAAATCACCCCAATACTGGAAACCTGAATTTCGGGAAGGTAGGGAGGCCACCTGTCACCTGTTAAGAGAACATTTATTTATCCATTCAATATTCATGTAATGAGAGCATCAAATGGACATAATATGAATATGGAAACATATAGTTTATAGAAGTAACCTGATTGAACAGAGAAGGGATAGTAAAGAGTAGATGAGACAAACAAGATTGTATATGTAGCTTTGAAAGAAAACAGTAGAAGCTTAATGTTCTTTTAAATTGACGTATAGTTGATGTAGTGTTGTGCTAATTTCTCCTATTAGGTCTTTAAGCCATTTTGAGCTTATTTTTGTATATGGTGTTAGGGAGTGTTCTAATCTCCTGCTTTTACATGTACCTGCCCAGTTTTCCCAGCACCACTTACTGAAGAGGCTGTCCTTTCTCCACTGCACATTCCTGTCTCCTTTATCAAAGATAAGGTGACCATATGTGCGTGGGTTTATCTCTGGGATTTCTATCCTGTTCCATTGATCTATCTTTCGGTTTTTGTGCGAGTACCATACTGTCTTGATTACTGTAGCTTTGTAGTATAGTCTGAAGTCGGGGAGCGTGATTCCTCCAGCCCCGTTTTTCGTTCTCAAGATTGCTTTAGCGTTTCGGGGTCTTATATGTTTCCATACAAATTGTGAAATTTTTTGTTCCAGTTCTATGAAAAATGCCAGTGGTAGTTTGATAGGGATTGCATTGAATCTGTAGATTGCTTTGGGTAGTAGAGTCATTTTCACAATGTTGATTCTTCCAATCCAATGTAGAAAGAGTTTGGGAGTGTTCCTCCCTCTGCTATATTTCGGAAGATTTTGAGCAGGAGAGGTGTTAGCTCTTCTCTAAATGTTTGATAGAATTCGCCTGTGAAGCCATCTGGTCCTGGGCTTTTGTTTGTTGGAAGATTTTATATCACAGTTTCAATTTCAGTGCTTGTGATTGTCCTGTTCATATTTTCTATTTCTTCCTGATTCAGTCTTGGCAGGTTGTTCATTTCTAAGAATTTGTCCATTTCTTGCAAGTTTTCCATTTTATTGGCATAGAGTTGCTTGTAGTAAATCTCTCATGATCTTTTGTATTTCTGCAGTGTCAGTTGTTACTTCTCCTTTTTCATTTCTAATTCTATTGATTTGAGTCTTCTCCCTTTTTTTCTTGATGAGTCTGGCTAGTGGTTTATCTATTTTGTTTATCTTCTCAAAGAACCAGCTTGTAGTTTTATTGATCGTTGCTATTGTTTCCTTCATTTCTTTGTCACATTTGTTAAATGTTTCTTGCATTTTGTCTATTCTATTTCCAAGATTTTGGATCGACAGGAACTTTGACTCATTGCTGATTGGAAGGCATAATGGTGCAGCCACTTTGGAAGACCGTTTTGTGGTTTCTTATAAAACTAATGGTATAAGAGGTCTAGCAATCATCTCCCAAAGGAGATGAAGATATGTCCATCCAAAAACCTTCTGAGGAATGTTTCTAGCAGATTGATTCATAATTGCCAAAACTTGGAAGCAAACAAAATGCTCTTCAGTCGGTGAATGGATAAAGAAACTGGTCCATCCGGACAATGGACTCTTACTCAGCAATAAAAAGAAATGAGCTGCCAAGCCATGGAAAGACATGGAGGGATCTTAAACGCCTATGACGAAAGTGAAAGAGCCAGTTCTGGTAAGGATGCATATTGTAGGATTGTAATTCTGTGGCCTTCTGGAAAAGGAAAAACTATAGAGACAGTAAAAAGAACCGTAGTTGACAAGGGTTGGGGGGAGGGAGCAGTGAACAGGCAGAGCACAGAGGATTTTTAGGGCGCTGAGACTGCATTGTACGATACCGTAATGGTAGATCCCTGTCTTTATACGTCTGTCACACCCATAGAATGTACAACACAGAGACTGACCCCTAATGTAAACCATGGGATCTGGGTGATAATGACATGTCCACGGAGGTTCACCGATTGTAACAAATGCACCATTTAGTGGGGATATTGACAAAGGGGGAGGCTGGGGGAAGGGCAGAGGGTATATGAAACAATCTCTGTCCCTTCCTCTCAATTTTGCTGTGAACATAAAACCGCTCTAAAAAAATAGCCTTCCAAACAAAACAACTCGTGTTCGTATTGCCAGAGCACAACCCCTTTCTCTGAACACCAGTAAATGTCCGCACAGAAGCACGCTGCCCCCTCCACTCTCCCTGTACCTCCTGAATTTCAGAGTACCTGCAGAAATCGACGAGGGAGCCTGGATTTCCAGATAATGAATGCAGAGGAAATCAGGGCAAGAGGCAATCTCCAGTCTGTGAAACCCCAAATGAAGTCACAGATCTAGAAGATCATCACCAAGGGGTTGTAAACTATCACTTGAAAAACTTAGGAGATATTTTTTTAGTAAAAGTTGGCATTAGTCACCAGCCATCATCAGGAACCCTTAAGATAATTAAAAAATAAGGCCATTGGTCTTGGCTAGCAACCTAAGCGTCCATCAACAGATGAATGGATAAAGAAGATGTGCTACATATATACAGTGGAATACTATTCAGCCATCAAAAAGAATGAAATAATGCCATTTGCAGCAACATGGGTGGACCTAGAGATGATCATGCTAGGTGAAGTACGTCAGACATAGCAGCAGCATTTACAGTAGCCAGGACCTGAAACCAACCTAAATGTCCATCAGCAGAGGAATGGATTAAGAGGATGTGGTACATATACATAATGGAATATTACTCGGCCGTAAAAAGGAGCGAAGCTGGGTCATTTGTAGAGACGTGGATGGACCTAGAGACTGTCATACAGAGTGAAGTAAGTCAGAAAGAGAAAAACGGATGTCGTATATTAACGCATATATGTGGAATCTAGAAGAATGGTACAGGTGATCTCATTTGTAAAACAGAAATACAGACACAGAGAACAAATGTATAGATACCAAGGAGGGGGGTGGGATGAATTGGGAGATTGGGATGGACATATGTACGCTATTGATGCTATGTATAAAATAGATAACTAATGAGAACCTACTGTAGAGCACAGGGAACTCTACTCAGTGCTCTGTGGTGACCTAAATGGGAAGGAAATCCAAAAGGAGGGGATATAGGTATACGTTTAGCTGATTCATTTTGCTGTACAGTAGAAACTAGCACAACATTGTAAAGCAACTATACTCCAATAAAAATTAATTTAAAAAAATCTCTACCACTGGGGATTAGGCATGAGCATTTCTTAAAAGATCTCTAGATGTTTAACGCAGGCAGGGAGGGTAGAGAAGAAAAATCTTTTAACCCAGTTTACCAGGTACACAATATGGAGCCGGGGCAAGGAGGGTGATTAAAAATAAATCTAGATGAGAATCAGCTAGTTTTCTTATAAAAATAACTCGTTATTAATCAACTGTTTGGTGTTACCCTAGGCTTTTAAAATAATATGAGGGTTTAGCCACAGACCTAACTCAAGAAGCCAGAAATATTGGTAATTGAAAGAAACACAAATAAAGTGAATTTGTTAATTATAAGGTGTTTTGGGTAAAGATGTTAGGCGTTATTTGAAGTTTCTATTTAAATGTGATGGTCAATTAAATTTTTTTTTCCATTTTATTCCTTCCCTTGAAAGCATTTCAGTGTGTAAGAGTGTAGAATTTAGCTATGGGAAAAAAATGTAATGGGATCGACATAATGGGATCTTTCTTGGAAACTGAACTTTATGCCACATTTCAATGTCATGCTTTTGAAAATTAGCCGCCATGATTCCACATTCAGCAAATTGCTGTAGATAGAGAAGCATTTTGGCTGACCCAAGACCTCACTAGGTTGGGGAATAGTAGTTGCTTTTTAAACCAGTCTTGGATAATTAGACGAAAAGTATTCCGTTTTCCATCATTTGCTGTTTTCTCTCTTAAAGTAAATGCATTTCACAGTTGCTTTACTTACGTAAATGTGGATTACAAAACAACGTCCACAGTAACAACAAAATAATGTGAAGGGGTCGGACAAGTTGAATGCTACGGTGGACGTTTTGAAGGACTCTTCATTGGAGAAATGGATGTTCAGATCTCTTAGCCAGCAAGGGCGTGTTATGGAACCAAAATTGAGTCCATTTGCCTGACATGCAGTAAAGGCAGTTTACTGACACCAGGTTTCAGTGAAGGAAAGTACGTTGTTTGTTGCAGGTGCCAAGCAAGGATGGGCATCTCATGCTCAAAAGACCTGAACTCCCTGGTGGATTTTAGACAAGGCTTTCTTTTTATCATTTTTTATTGGAGTATAGGTGCTTTACAATGTTATGTTAGTTTCTACTGTATAGCAAAGTGAATCAGTTATGCATATACATATAGCCCCTCCTTTTTAGATTCTCTTCCCATTTAGGTCACCACAGAGCATTGAGTAGAGCTCCCTGTGCTCTACAGTAGGTTCTCATTAGTTATCTGTTTTATACATAGTAGTGTATATATAATCAATCAGTCCAATCTCCCAATTCATCCTGCCCCCCTGCCCCCCCGCTTAGTATCCATAAGTTTGTTCCCTACATCTGTGTCTCTATTTCTGCTTTGCAGATAAGTTTGTCTGTACCATCTTTCTAGGTTCCACATATAAGCAATATTATACGATATTTGTTTTTCTCTTTCTGACTTACTTCACTCTGTATAACAGTCTCTAGGTCCATCCACGTCTCCGCAAATGACACTATTTCGTTCCTTTTTATGGCTGAGTCATATTCCATTGTATATATGTGCCACATCTTCTTTATCCCTTCCTCTGTTGATGGACATTTAGGTTGCTTCCATGTCCTGGCTGTTGTAAATAGAGAAGGCTCTTCAAAGGCAGCATTAGAAGTGTGGGTTGCAGAGTATGTGATCAGCTTGTACACAATTCTCTGATTGGTTGACAGTGAGGTAACAGGGTGATGTTTCAGAAATCTCAATCATCAACCCTCTGGTTCCAGCTGGTCTGGGGTCTGCGTGCTGGTGGGCGTCATGCAGTTAACTTCTTCCACCTGGTGGAGGTTTCAGTATCTGCAAAACAGCTCAAAGGACGTGGCTCAGAATATGATCTGTAGTCCTTGAGGAGAAACCAAAGGTCCTTGACTTTGTTTAATGGCTAAACTATTATTATTTTTTTGTCTTGCGTGACTGTTTTCCTTTGTTTCTATATTTTCTCACTTCTCTAATTAAATTTGCTCTTTGAAGGCCTCGGAGGCTAACGCCGTTTTGCATATAAGAGGCAGGGGATATCAGGGAGGGATCTGTCCCTGGGCAGGTCCCACAAGGTCCTGCTGGGTTTCAGGCTGTAGTGGTGTCTCAGACTGATTTCCTGCTATAATAAAACACCACAGACTGGGTGACTTATAAACAAGAGACATGTATTCCCCATAGTTCTGGAGGCTAGAAAATGTGGGTTCCAGAGTGGTCGAGTTCTGGGGGCGAGGGAGGACCCTCTCTCCGGAGGCAGACTGCCGACTTCTTGAAGTCGTATCCTCGCATGGCTAGTTCTCTGGGGTGTCTTTTATAAGGGCGTAAATCCCATTCATGGGGGCTCCAACCTCACGACCTCATCACCTCCCAAAGACCCTACCACCTAATACCGTCACATTGGGGGTTAAGATTTCAACATATGTATTTGAGGGGAACAAAAAGATCCATTCCATCATTGCAGATGGGAGTGGTAGGGGGTGGCATTGGTCATTAATACAGATATCACACCTACTTAAGCAGACTTAGCCCAATATGTAGGTAACACATCTTATGGACACGTGACTCAGTGGGACCTACTGCCTCATAGTTAGAGAGTTTCTCTTTGGGGTGATGAAAAGTTTTGCAGAAGGGCAGTGGTGATGGTTGAACATCATTGTGAATGTAATTAATCCCATTGAGTTGTACACTTAGAAATGATTAGAACATCAAAATGTATAGGGATACACACACACATATGTATGTATGTTCACTTGATTTCACTCAATTTAAGGACTGTTTGAGGAGGCAACATCAGAATATAGTACCCCATGCATTTTTTTCCCAAAAATAAGAGTCCAGATTCCATCTAGAGACACAAAAGGAACAGAGACTTTCTGGTACTTGAGTTGAGCATAAAATTGGTCACAACTTCTGGCAGATGAAGCAAAAAAGAAAGAGGGAGAGACATACTCGGTTCCAGGATTTTTGTGTCTGGGTAGAGAGAACTTTTCTCTTTTCTTCCTGCCTCTTCATGAAGAGCAGCTATAGGGTTGCTGATAAAAGAGGAGGTGGTGAGGGAAGGTTCCATGCCCTTTTTTCTTGCCGAGGCTGGCAGGTTCACAGGTGACATTAAAAATAACATACCAAAGTCTGCAGTGACCTCCCTGACCAGAGACTCTGCCCCTTATATCGTGACTGCCAACACTCTTGAACCTAGAAAAAAACGAAAGGAGAGGAAACATTTTCTCCATTAAGCTTCAGCGAGAAAATATCCCTCCAGAAGCATTTTAGACTTCTGACCTCCAAAACTGTAATCTAAGAAATAAGTGTGTAGGGAGTTCCTTGATGGTCCAGCGGTTAAGACTGCACGCTTCCACTGCAGGGGGTACAGGTTTGATTCCTGGTCGGGGAACTAAGATCCCACATGGCGCGGCCAAAGAATAATTAATTAAAAAACATTTTAAAATGAAAAATAAATTTTAAAAAGAAGATAATAAAGAAAGACATATGTGTGTATTAAACCACTAGGTTGGTGGTGATTTGTTACAGCAGCAGTAGGAAACTCATACCACAGACATTATTTAGTTTTTATTTATGGTCTGTCTACACACAGTAGAATATGAGTTTCAGGTGGTCCAAGATCTAGTTTTATCCCCTTCATAAATGATGGCTTTCTCTTCACCATAAGGCCAAGCAGTGCCTGGAATATTCCAGACACCCATGAAGTTCTGTTGAATGAACTGTCAGTTAACCCCATGTGCTTGTTAATATTTAATCTTGATTACATTTTCATTATCTTAAAATCTGTACTTTTCCCACCGTCGACTCCAGTTCTGGTTCTGCTTTTGCTTTTCGGCCACTGCGAGGTAAATGATCATTTGTTGAACCCAAGGGTCATGGTCAATATTTAATGGACCAAAGGTGGCTCTTTGTGCCTTCTGTGTGTGAGAGAGTTGACGTTTTTCACTCTGGAGAACTGCTTTGTTGAAGCACAAGTTTGTGAGGTGTAAAAAGTTCTTGAATAGAAAATTGGCACAATTAGAGTTGTTTAACATCTAATCTGTAAGAACAGAGAGTTATCTTCTTCTTGAGATGAATTTGCCCATATCAGTGTTGTTCTGTGACCCATTTAGTGTTTTTTGTTATGTTACTTCTTTCAGGGAGGAGGCTTAATTCCTAACATCCAAATTTCTCAGTAAAGCCTTCCCTGCATCTCCATGTGCCCCTAGGAAAGAGTTATCAAAAATGACAATGGCAGTTATAACAATAAATATTCGTACAGTAAGAGAGACAATAGGATTTTGTAACTGCTCACAAATCAAAAGTCTGTCCTGTTTCGTGGACACAGAATTGCAAAATCTCATCTCGAGCGCTTGGTGAAATCCTCTTCCAATTTGAAAGCATTCACTTTCAAAATTAGCTACCGTTTGGGGTCTTGTAAGAAGAAAAGGTACTTTAATGGGGCTTAGAAGAGGCGTCCCAAGTATGCATTGTGGTCGAGGACAACAGGAGTTTGAGAGTCATGGGCATGTGAACCAGCCATCCTTGGAAAGAAAAATAGCAGAAATGTCCCCCAAACACTGATATTAGGAGAGTTGTAATATATAGTAAGTGAGAACAGGGCAAAGAGCATGGTCAGCATCCAACTAAAGGGACAGTTTTCATGTGTGAAACATGGATGGTATATACACCCTCATTGCTGGGAAATATCACCTTCTTTCTTCAATAACCTTTCCGAACTGAAACTAAACGTTCTGTTGGGATTTTAGCTCTTTTATAGGTCATTCTGTTCACTTGTTGTTAATGTGTTATATCCTCTAAGATCATCCCCGTGGTTTTCTTAATTAAAACAGTCTTCTTTTTTTTTCTACAATGTTGTATTAGTTTCAGGTGTACAGCAAAGTGATTCAGTTACGTATATGTTTTTCAGATTCTTTTCCATTATAGGTTATTACAAGGTATTGAGCAGAGTTCCCTGTGCTCTACAGTAGGACCTGTTGTTTATCTATTTTATATATAATAGTGTGTATATGTTAATCCCAAACTCCTAATTGATCTCCACCCCCCCTTTCCCCTTTGGTAACTATAAGTTTGTTATGTATGTTTGTGAGTTTGTTTCTGTTTTGTAAATAAATGCTTTTGTATCCGTTTTTTACGTTCCACATATAAGTGATATCATGTGATATTTGTCTTTGTCTGACTTATTTCACTCAGTCTGATCATCTCTAGGTCCATCCATGTTGCTTTACATGGCATTATTTCATTCTTTTATGTGGGTGAGTAGTATTCCATTGTATATCTATACCACATCGTCTTTATCCATTCTCCCAAGGCAATAGAAATAAAAACAAAAGTAAACAAATGGGACCTAATGAGACTTTTGCCCAGCAAAGGAAACCATCAACAAACAGTCTTCTTAATCGTGTTCCAAGTTTCCCAGAGAAAACCAGCGTTGGAAAGCTTGGGAATATTTCTGGACCCAGAAAACATTATGTGAGTGAGTAGACATCGCTGACGTTTGATAGAGATGAAAATGAATGCGTGGTTTTTTATTACGTTCAGTTGTTGTGATCATGTTATGGATAAATGAGAACAAATCAGATTAATTCTTGTCTGCCCACAGACGATATCCAACAGTAAATACTAGGAAACCCCACTACCATCATGCTTGTTTTGCAATTGCAGATAGAACAGAGGATAGACAGAACAGAACAGGATAGAACAGAGGATAGAACAAATTTGTAAGTTTGTTCACTTTAAGAGGAATTATCCAGATCATGTTTCACATTTGTCACATAGAGGTGTATGTCATCTCCTTTTTCTTAAATGCAATTTACAGTGCCCTGAATACCATATAGGTACTAAATATATATCTTACGTATGTCTCATAAATATATTGTGTTGGCAAAAAGTATGACTTTCAATCCTAATAGGTTTTAAAATATTCTTATTAAAAACAAATTGAAGCTCACAAATGAAAAAAAAAGATTTTGTGTAGGTTTTTAAAATATCTACGGAAATCCACTCTAATGTATCATCTTCCCTCAGCTTTTAGCACATTACTTGGGTCATTGTGGTATATCATAAATGTTGTTTGAATAAGCATCTCCATGATTTTCCCAGCATGCATAAACCTGCGATATATTTTTTGCATTGCCTTTCTCTTTAGACTTTAAGCACCTCATTAAAACTTAATAAACAGACTGTAAAGAAATATCTCTCACCTTCACGCACAGTTATTCACCAGCCACATTTGCAGTCAGAGAGCACATGAGGTTTATCATCTGCCTCATCTTAAAGGCAAAGTCTAAGTAGACCAGTTATCCGTGTTCCCTACGGACCCATTTTACTTATCAACAGATGCCTCTCCTCAGTTGCTATATGTAGGTGAAACAGAAATAATTAGCAGTGTTTCTCGTATCAAGGAAATCAGCCTAGTCGGTGACTGTTTTTAAACACACACTGTCCATCAGACACAGTGCAGTTCGTTCCCCAAGCTATGTTATGTGCTGGATACTTACTCTTCTCCGTTCCACAGCTGAGAAGAATGAAGCTTTGAGATCTTTTATTTTCTTCCAGTATTTTTTATTGAAGAATAGTTGATTTACAGTGTGTTGATTTCTGCTGTACAGCAAAATGATTCAGTTATACAGACATATACATTCTTTTTCATTATGGTTTATCACAGGATATTGAATATAGTGCCTACAATAGGACTGTGCTCTACAGTAGGACCTTGTTGTCTATCCATCCTATATGTACTTTGCATCTGCTAACCCCAAACTCCCAATCCATCCCTCCCCCACCCCCTCCCCCTTGGCAACCACAAGTCTGTTCTCTGTGTCTTTGAGTCTGTTTCTGTTTTGTAAATATATTCATTTGTGTCATATTTTAGATTCCACAAATAAGTGATATCATATGGTATTTGTCTTTCTCTGTCTGCCTTACTTCACTTAGTATGATCATCTCTAGGCCCGTCCATGATGTTTCAGATGGCATTATTTCCTTCTTCTTTATGGCTGAGTATAGTATCCCATCGTACACATGTACCTCATCTTCTTTATCCATTCATCTGTCGACGGACACTTAGGTTGCTTCCATCTCTTGGCTATTGTAAATAGTGCTGCAGTGAACATTGGGGTGCATGTATCTTTTTGAATTATGGTTTTGTCTGGATATATGCCCAGGAGTGGGATTGCTGGATCATATGGTAGCTCTGTCTGTAGTTTTCTGAGGAACCTCCATACTGTTTTCCACAGTGGCTGCACCAACTTACATTCCCGCCAACAGTGCAGGAGGGTTCCCTTTTCTCCACACCCTCTCCAGCATTTATTGTTTTAGACTTTTTGATGACGGCCATTCTGAGCAGTGTGAGGTGATAGCTCATTGTAGTTTTGATTTGCATTTCTCTAATGATTAGTGATGTTGAGCAGCTTTTCATGTGCCTCTTGGCCATCTTTGTGTCTTCTTTGGAGAGATGTCTGTTGAGGTCTGCCGCCCGTTTTTTGACTGGGTTGTTTGTTGTTGTTGAGTTGGATGAGCTGTTTGTTTACCTTGGAAATTAAGCTCCTTGTCCGTCACATCCTTTGCCAATATTTTCTCCCATTCTGTAAGTTATCAAACTTACAAGTTTTTGCACGGTAAAGGAAACCATAAATAAAATGAAAAGGGCTCTGAAATCTTGCGTAATATGCTTTCCTGTAGACTCAAATCCAAGGCTGACTTGACTGATTGCAGTACAAGCAATAACCGGGCTACGGACCTGCGGGCAGATACCCTTCCTATAGAGTGGTCAGTTCTATCATAGACGCTCACTTAAAGCAATTTACTGACTTGAGAGAATTGAGACCCTTAGGAAAATGTTGAAAAGGGACCCGCATTTGTGGAGGGAAAGAGATAAAATGGCAGTGCCTGTATCTGCAGGTGATTCCTGCCTAAGGGGTTGGACCAGGGAGGTGACAGAGCTGGTCTCCGGGTGGCACTGTACCCCATGGGCATATAGTGGGGTTGGATGTGAGGCCACACCTACAGGAGGAAGACAGCTTTCAGGATGCCAGCAGTCCTGTAAAGAACATCCTAGCAAGAGATGGAGAAGAGGGAATATACAAAGGCAAAGAGAGATAGAAAGGCCGGGCATATCCCAGGGGGCAGTTACGTGTAATGTGGTAGATTTGTAGGCTAAAGGGCGTGTGTAGAGCATGTCCAGAGATGTAGAGATGGGACCGCAGGGAATGGCCCTGGACATCCCACTAATGCATTTGACTTTAAAGCAAGCTTGCTCTGTGTGTGTGTGTGTGTGTGTGTGTGTATGATGGCTAAAAAAGCAGTTACAAGTTGGAAGAAAAAGCACACAGATATTTAAAATTAAGTGTGAAAATCACCTGTAGCTGCCTTCCTATAGAGAAATGCTATGAACTGCTTGATTTCCTTTCGGAGTTTGTATTTCACACACCCATTTGATGATGTTCATAAAAATCGGATCATAAGACACAGTATTCAGCAACTCACAGTTTTCTGTGAGGAGAACTTGGATGTGGTTCTGTGTTTACACATTTAAATACTCTGTATCATTTTATACACACAAAGAGCCTCCCGTTATATGGATTCAGCCAACAGAACTCATGCAACAAATCTCCTATTCATGGACGGTGAGATTCCTGTCATCCTTATTTTCAAAATTATAATCAGTAAGAATTGATTGGATTCTTACATGACTATTTCTATTTGTAGATCCTTGCATGACTTATTTCTGTACATCCAGATAGAGATGTTTTATAGAAAAAGCATTTATGGAAATAGAACTGGGGGGTCAAAGGCGTTCAGATTTCCATTTTCACGAGTTTTGTCAATTTGTATACGTTGGGGAGCGCCGTGATTAGACTGATACTGTAGAAATGCATTGGAAGCAGCAAAGTTGAGGCAATGAACTGGAGCTCTTATCTCGGACACTGTGGGTGCAGAATCCTAGGAGTGATGAGGTATATGAGCTATTCAAGAAATCAAACCAAAAGGATCTGGGAGCCAGCAGAGCTTGAGTCATCAACAAATCTGGAGAAATGATCAAGGATCAGGTTATTTTTTTATTATTTTTTTTTTGTTTTTTTGTGGTACACGGGCCTCTCACTGTTGTGGCCTCTCTCGTTGCGGAGCACAGGCTCCGGACGCGCAGGCTCAGCGGCCATGGCTCACGGGCCCAGCTGTTCCGCAGCACGTGGGATCCTCCCGGACCGGGGCACGAACCCGTGTCCCCTCCATCGGCAGGCGGACTCTCAACCACTGCGCCACCAGGGAAGCCCCAAGGATGAGGTTTTGAACCAAAAAGAATCTAAGGTTGGCTCAAAGGGGGTTTGGTTCCAGACTGGCTGTTGCCAAATTTTCATCATCATGAAACACGTTTACCAATTATCTTCACCTTTTCATTGGCGTTGTGTAATAAACAGACTTTATCACTTGGTATTTTGTTCCCAGAATATAACTGGTTTTAGTTTTATGAATCCATATAATTTCAACTGAAGTACTTTAAGACACCTATGCAGCCTCATCCTAAATCATTCTGTGGGGATAGAATATACTTCATGAAAACAGTGCAGGGAATCCCACTAATAACATCATGGGCCCCAGGTTTGGAAACCTATGCTGTAGAAATCATGGGTCCTTCATAAGCGTGTTCCATTTATTCTACTGACATTGGAGGTAGCTCTGTGTGATACTGAGCTGATGAAGAGATACCATGGAAGCAGCATCAGTTATGACTCGTGTCATTTTTAAGTAGAATGAAAACTAAAAACAGACACAATTTCAATTAGCTTTGCCTATCACGCCTGCAGAGTTTGAATGTATACCCCCCTTCCCTTTCATCCTATCCTTTAGAATCTGTGCCCTTTTGTTAAGTCATAAATGGTTTTCCAATAAGAAAACTTCACTTTCACCTTGTAATCAACACACCCAGGGAGTAATTTCCTGTAAACATCCAAGAATATAGATGTGCATTTATTGGCCTGTTTTTCACATTTCTACCTCTGCTGTAATTCTCATCCCACAGATTTCTGATTGGGCTCATTTGTGTGACCTAAAGTAAATCCTGTCTATTCTCATTGAAACAATTTCATTTAAACATTTGCCTTTACTCCATTAAATTAAATATTGTGTGTACGAATACACACACACACACACTCAAATACACACATACATATATATGTGTGTATGTATATATATATGTGTATATGTGTGTGTGTGTGTATATATATGTCTGCACACATATCTATACAAATATGAGGGAGGGATTCTGATATAATAAAGGCTAGTGATTTGCTGTATTTTGCAAATGCTCCTGTTACCGCAAAGAAACCAAATAATCAAAATGGGTCATTATGCAAATGTATACGTATATATGCACGCATACATAGAATTCTTTTAGAAATATAGTTGAGACCCTAGATTAATTCTGCGAATTACAGGTGAATACACACCCTGAAAACATAAAAGATATTTTTCTATATTCACTTAGTAATTATTGTCCTCAAAAAAATGCCTACTGTATTTACGTCATGAATTATTTCCTAAGAGATAGGGTCCTTTGTGGCATTAAAGTCATGTTAAAAGGAACCAAAATCCAGCCACATCTGACCCCTCTGGGTTCTTACCGTTGACCTGAAGTGGACAGAAAACCATGTGGCCCGGACTCATTCTCCTATAACCCCTGCAATTCAAATGAACGAGAACCGTTTAGATCGTGATTAACTGTGTTAAAACCCTGAAACTTTCTATTCTAGAGCAATATTAAAACCAAATACAGCGCACGTTATATTCATTTCATCCAACCTGCAGGTGGGAAATGGGATTTGGGGTTTTTAAGCATCTTTTCCATGAGCCGAGTTTTAAAATAACCGCGCAGCCCCTCAGCATATCCCGTGCATTTGTGTGTGTGTTTTGTTCCTTCCACTACCTTGAACGAAACTCGGCATCAATCTCGTCATTAATCCGTGTGAATTCAAATGGTCTCCTTTGTGCGTCTCTTTCGTCATTCAGTTGTGTGTGGGGAGTGGTAACGGCTTACTGCTTTACAAGCTTCAGTTCAGAGACAGTAAATCTCAAAAACCAATGTTTCATCAGCTGAAACACTGAGAGGATTTGGGGCCCAAGAATGTTTGTCCGTGAAAGGAGCTGTTTATTTAAAGTCACTGGCGTTAGCCAGTCAAAGAAAGTTATCTGCTCATCTGGGAAACTGACTTCTGCGGGTGCTCGATGTTTGGTACTGTGTGTGTTTGTTTCCCAGTTGATGCGCTGCTCTCATGTTGTTCATACAGTCCCACGCTAGGAAACCCACACACATCCTCTGTCTGGGTTATATCGAACACCGTGTTTTGACAGTCAGAATCGGAAAGGAATATGCTGTCATAGGGAACATAAAATGACCTGCATTCATTCTGTCCCTGCAGTGGGGACTCTGACCTGCTTACCATTTCAATTTTAAAAAAGAACCAAAAAAAAAAAAAAAAAAAAGCAATCCCTGGATGTTGCAATAAATGAAGATTCCACGGCAGACGCTATGGAAACACCAGCTTCCAAAAAACCCACATTCCTTTGCTCAAGTTCAGAGACACGTGGAGAGCTGTTTCCCTCAGGACTTTGGAAAGGCGAGCAGAATTGCCACGATCAAGGCTTTCCGTGGGCTGCTCTTAGGAGAAGTTAGATTTGCCAGGGTACGGAAGATTAATGAGCCCGCCGTTGGAGAGGTTTTACAAGTCATGTATTCCTGGGGACAGAGGGGCTCTGATTTCATAAAGCCTTGTGATTTACCGTCTGTTGCAGATCCTCCCCATAAACAGTAAGCGACTAGGTCATTCCGTGAGAGCAGAGAGTAGGAGGGAGGTGGGCAGAGGCGGGATGAGTTAAAAACAGAACAGTTCTGCCAGAAAATTCCTGGAGCCTTTAGAAATCAACCACCTCTTTCCTGAACGCGGGAAGAGAGGCTTGTCTTATGGTTCTTTCAGGGCACCCAGGCTGCCATTATAAGCCCGTTCCGTCCATAAAGTTGGGTGAAAGAGGCTTTTCTCCCAAGCAGGGCGTGATTCATTTTATGAGAAAGCACGTTAAAACGTAAAAGGGATGAATGTGGAGGCCCCATAACATTCACAGGCATGAAACACTGATTAGTAATTGCTAATTAAACAAGGAGGACCTGGAAACATCTGAACCCCCCCTCTCATCCTAGCTAATCTCACATGCATCCCCAGGAACCTAAGAGGGGAGCGGGTTTGTGTGATGTGCCCTAAATGTACAACTTGGCAGTTGTCATCTTGCATCTACCTGTAGGGCTAGGCCATCGTGAGTCCCAATTATTGTGATTTTAACATAACAGCAACAATAACCCTTCTGGCTGCTTTCTTTTGAACCAGACCATTTCTAATCCCCTCCTGGCTCCCATCCCCCATTTCCCACAGGTACTCCGGCAGGCTCTGGAAGGGAAGCCTCAGTCTCCTCAGTAGGTGTAAGATCTCATCCTTTATGATTTTGTTTTAGGTTTTGAGAAGCTGGTACTCCGAGGGCCTCTTGGATTGCTGTCAGCTTTGCTCAGGGATGTGTTGGAAGGCATTGGTTCTCATTTCTGTTACTTTAGGGCTTGGATCAGTCTGTCTTCATAGAAACACTGCGGCTGCTTTCCATGGTTATTGAATAAGCATTCGTTGAAATGGGTGAACGTCATGACCCTTGGAATAAAGAAATGGTGCAGAAAGGAAAAATATAATTGGGGATCTGGTGTAGGGGCGAGTAAGAATGGGAAGTGGGGGAAAAAAAAAAAAAAACCCAACGTTTTATGACTTTTTTTTCCCCCAGAAGGCTTATTCAAGACAGATTTGGACATAAAGTTGGATTAAAGTTTGTGCAAGTATTTAAGCTTGGACGATGCTTTATAAAATATTCATAGTTTTGAATCTGAGTGGGAGAGTGTCTCTTCCACACAAATGCCTTCAAACATCAGAGGAAAACAGAGTTTCCAGGTCAAGATCTTTTTGCAGTGTGAGAGGAACAGGGAATGAGATAGATCTCGAAAACTGATCACTTTGCCACAATTAAATGCCCGTGTCGCCTTATTTGCAGCTTTTAAAAAAGGACGAATTTAGAATCTGATGCCTTGAGTGAAATCTAATTGCTTAATTTACAGAATCCTCCTATTTTTTTAAAATAAAATGTACCAGCCCATGCTATTCTGGGGACAGTTGGGGAGATTTGAATATGCACTGGCTTTTGGCTGAGATTAAAGAATTATAAGTTCCTGCATGTAACTGTGATATCTTCCTTATATAGAAAAATAGAGATGCATCCTGAACTATTTAAGCGTGGCATGACATGATGGCTATAATTTACTTTGAAATTTAAGCATTAAAAGGAGTTAAATGAAAATATTAATGAGGAATTCAATGGGGAAAAGCAAACCTATACTGGTTTTATATACGGTGCATACAGTGTTACTGAAAAACTTCTTCTAGGAGTCTTTTTTGTTTTCCCAAGGAAAACCAACATGTACACAGGAGTGATAGCTTAAATCTAGTAAAGTGTATAGGTTTCTGATATTGTCGTGTATTGTAAATATTTTAGATTCATTTCGCCTTATATGTTAACCCCATACAAACCCCCAGATGAGACACTTTATTATAGTGTCAGAAGAAACAAAAACCATTGTAACTCTTATTTACATAATATACTCCTTTCTGCCATGGAAAAGGTGCTACACTGTTGCTTCTCATTTATAGGAAGGAAAAGTAAAGAATGAACAAAGTAAACCGTGGAATGTCTTTCCAGATAGCAGCGATGTTAACGTATATTTTGTAGGTGACAACCCCAAATATCCTGTGTTCTTTCGCAGGGTTTTTAAGTACCGGCGACCAGGCGGCCAAAGGCAACTACGGGCTCCTGGATCAGATCCAAGCATTACGTTGGATTGAGGAGAATGTCGGGGCCTTCGGTGGGGATCCCAAGAGAGTGACCATCTTCGGCTCCGGCGCGGGTGCTTCTTGTGTCAGCCTCTTGACCTTGTCTCACTATTCAGAAGGTAATAAAAGCATCCCCACAGTGCGCAGGGAACCCTGGGACCCAGAAATGAACCCGTATTGAGTTGTTAGCCAAGGCGCATGCAGGGTGGCCATAGTCTCTATTGAAACCTCCACAGAAAATCCCCCCGATGACATGCATGCACATCCTCTTCTCTTAACTCAGCTTGCTTTCTGATTTTTTAAATTGAGGTATGATTGACATACACCATTAGATTAGCTTCAGGTGTACAACATAACGATTCGCTATTGGTATAAACAATATACCAATTGGCAAAACAATCACCACAGGACATCCAGTTAACACCTGTCGCCATTTGGTTACAATTTTTTTTCCTTCTGATGAGAATTTTAAGATCTCCTCTCCTACTTCTGGCAAAGAGCGTTGCTTACAATATTTGGAGGAAAATGACTTCTTTAGAAATGCCTACACCGTGCTTTTGCCTGTCTGAGCTTATTTGGACAACTTTAAATTTTATTAACTACAGTTTTCATGTTGGGAGAAGAAACACGAAAGGGAATCAGTATGTGGACGATGGTTACAGAGTTTTAGATTTCGTGATAAACAAAGCTTGTAGCCATATGGTTATAAAGCCACGTCTTTGATGCGGACTAATTCAGGTTGATTCCCTCTGGTCCATTGGTGACGGAGGTTCCCAGCAATATCAGATGAGAGACTTTTAAGAGAAAAATCAACAGAAATTGGGTGCAGTGGGCCTGGAGGCACCTTAATAACTTCCTGGCTCTCCCTTCAAAAATGGAACAAAAATAAAAACAAAACAAGAAAATGCAGCCCTGGGGCACTTTGGCAAGTACAAGTGAATATTCATAATAACGGTCTAAATCATCAAGGTCGTGTTATGTTCCCTTCTGTGTCATTGGTTGGTTTAAGGATTTACCACATCTATTTGAACCATTTTTATGAAAAGCACCTGAAACTTTAAAGGAATTATTTTTCTTTAAAGAGTCTTATATTATCTTTCTTTAAAGTACCCTAAACATGTTAAAAAAAAAAGGGGGGGGGATGTATCATCGTGCCATATGACAGCATCCCATTTTTTTCCTCTCTTCCTACACTATCGTGGACAAGTTGCTGACTCTGTGCCCTGATTGCTTCATTAGCAAGATATGATTGACGATGATTTTTAAGTCTTGTGAAGTCTGAATTTCTTGATTCTTTATTTCATAATGGCTGAGGAGAGGTAGAATGAAAAGCTTATGTTTGTATTAACCCTCTATTAAAAAAGGAAACAGCGAGTAAATTAGATCGTTAGTGATAACGGTTCCTATACCGTTTTAGAAAATACCTGTATTTTCCCATTTCTCAATGGATATTATGATTCTCCATTTACAAAATAGTCAGGACCAACTCTAGTAGTAATCAAACACATGTCAGCTAAAACTAATGGGGGAAGAGTGTTAATTCCTTAAATCAGTAGATCGGAAACGAATATGGTAATGCTTTACATCATTTCTTCAAAGTAGCTCTCTAAAATCAACCCAGCAATAGAATCAAGAGTTAATGAACATACCCAGACTGTTGGCCTTACGAATTTCACTTGTCGTGATATAACTTAATGAAGTCAACATACACGTGGGAAAAAGGTGTTTTCCTGGAGTTTTCTACCACAGCATTCTCATAGCAAAGAATAAAAGGAAAAGCTACAAGACCAGAAAGACAAGAACATTGTTAATGACACGTGCATTTACTCGAAGGAACAATAATTTAAGAATTGTGCTTAAGATATGCATTAACCTGGGAGGCATGACTTGAAGAGCTCATTCAACAAACCATCACCTTGGCCGGGTACCACATTCCCTTTTGACCCTGTCATGGACAGCGATGCCATTCCAAGCAACTCTCAGATCCTGATGGAGCAGGGGGGAGTTCCTTAATTAGGACATCGGTATACTATGCAGATATGGGATACAGTTATACACAATAGACCAAAGGGAGGGAAAGCGACAAGAAGGAATGATACTAAAAATATTAAAGTATCTCCTATTTTATAGTATGAATTATAGGTGACTTTTTCTTTAATTTTTCAAGTTTTATCCCACACTGTATTACTTGCCTACCAAAACATACATACACACACACACACGCACGCACGCACGCACACACACAGACACATACACATACATGGCTACCTCAATCACGGCCAACAGTTATGACACAGAGAGAAAATGTGTAACTTCCAGCAACATTTTTCTAATTCTGGTTGTCTTCAGTTATGAATCTTTTAATAGATCCAATATGGACATCATTTCCTTAAGGTGCTTTAAAACATTCACCTTGAGAGCCAGACACACAAGTCAGTACTCGCACATTTCCAACGGAATGGTAAACATTGGGAAATTGACCCCAAACGAGCTAGATGTTGTGTCGGGCAAAGCCAGATCGTTTTAAGCAGCTTGTTCTTGTGTGCCATCGGCAGGCAATCCTCTAGTCTTTAGAATCACATCCTCCTGATTGCAGTCATGTTTCCTTCATCCCTGATTGCTTGTATGGCCTTAAACATCGACAGGGCACGGATTTCTGGACTCCCCGCTGAATGCTTTTATTCTCCCAGTGAATTACGAGGCGTCACAGCTAGATCATGCTGGAGTTCAAGGAAGCGGCAGGAAGAGATAAGGAATAGAACACCATGATCTTACGGCCTTCCATCTCATACTGGAGCAGTTAAAAATAGACTTTTATTTACTTCTGGACATCCACATACTAGACTGTTCAGATAGGAAATTTTAAGCTACACAGAATTTTACTCATAAAACAGCCCAATATTTTCCCAGTTTCTCACCAAGCAGACACGTTTAAAATGTGGCAGAACGAACTGTACAAAAGTCTGGGCTTTGAGTGGATGCAACTTTGAAATTAATGATTTTTTTTGGAAAAAAAGATACATTTTAGCGGGGCATTCAAGGGAAGATTTCTTTAGGAATAGCTAATTAAAAACATTGCATGTTTTTAGCACCTTCGGTATATGGAGTGTGGAAATAAAAATGCATTCCAGAATTTATACTCTGAAACTGATTTCAGTGGATCTTCCCCCTCTAATAAAGTGGTACCTGGTTTTGCCAGTAAGAGAAAACAGCCTTTGACCTCTAATGGCCACAAAGCATATTCTTAGAGGCTGGGGGGTTGTGATTACTCTGAGACTCTTTATTTACGAATTCTGGGGATGGAGACACTAATATTACACAAAATTGGGGAAGGAGAAAGAGGTTGTATGTTTTTAGCACTGCAGCTAAAGTGTAAACGCAGTTTCGTTTTCTAAACTCTGTGTGTGTGTGTGTGTGTGCGTGCGCGTGCGTGTGTGTCTGAGAGCATCCTATAAGACCACTGTCCAGCAGGTGGGGGAGGGGGAAGACGAGATAGAAATGAGAGAAAGAGATGCCGAATGCGCTGAATGCTGCAGTATCCAGAAATTCACATGCCCGAGAGACAATCAGAGCCTTCTTTGCTGAGTAAAAGCTGCTTTTCTGTCTTGCGGGTTTTCATTTGCATGTCCACAATTTTGCACCTGCAGGTCTCTTCCAGAAGGCCATCATCCAGAGCGGGACCGCCCTGTCCAGCTGGGCCGTGAACTACCAGCCTGCCAAGTACACTCGGATATTGGCAGATAAAGCCGGCTGCAACATGCTGGATACCACGGATATGGTGGAATGCCTTCGGAATAGGAACTACAAAGAGCTCATTCAGCAGACCATCACCCCGGCCACGTACCACATCTCCTTCGGGCCCGTCATTGACGGGGATGTCATCCCCGACGACCCTCAGATCCTGATGGAGCAGGGGGAATTCCTTAACTATGACATCATGCTCGGGGTCAACCAGGGGGAGGGGCTGAAGTTCGTGGACGGCGTCGTGGATAACGAGGATGGTGTGACACCCAACGATTTTGACTTCTTGGTGTCCAACTTCGTGGACAACCTTTACGGCTACCCGGAGGGGAAGGACACCTTGCGGGAGACCATCAAGTTCATGTACACGGACTGGGCAGATAAGGAGAACCCCGAAACGCGGCGGAAAACCTTGGTGGCTCTGTTCACTGACCACCAGTGGGTGGCCCCCGCCGTGGCCACCGCGGACCTGCACGCACAGTACGGCTCACCCACCTACTTCTACGCCTTCTACCACCACTGCCAAAGCGAGATGAAGCCCAGCTGGGCGGACTCAGCCCATGGCGACGAAGTCCCCTACGTCTTCGGGATCCCCATGATCGGCCCTACCGAGCTCTTCAGCTGCAACTTCTCCAAGAATGATGTCATGCTCAGCGCGGTGGTCATGACGTACTGGACAAACTTCGCCAAAACCGGGTATGTTCTTCTCCCCATCAGGGGATTGTTTGTCTGGTTCCTCCGTGTAAGTGTGGTTTCCGCGACTGGCTAGACTGCGGTGTGCAGGTATCCACACACAGTAACAAAAGCAGTCATTTTTCCCCCCAACATCTAGGGAGACCTCATTTTTTCTTTACCCCTGAATTGTTTGCTGTCAAGTCAGATTTTCGCTAAGGTGCTAGATGCATATTGAAAATGCTACACTTGCTACTGGGGTCAGACTTAGATATATTTGGCTTTTCTATGGGAAACTGATCCTGGAGTTTCAAATCTAGGTAGGACCTGGTCTTGTTTGGTAAATAATAGGGTTTTCAAAATACATGTGCCACATGGAATGTTCATAGCCAAGGAATGAAATAAATCTCATAATAAATATATAGAAATACTGTATGTGTATATAATATATATATTATATATGTATATGCACATGTAATAACTCCTAATCTCATAACTGTAGAGAAATCCCGTGTGTGTGTGTATGTAAGATATATATATGCATATGTGTCTATGTACATGCATAGGATTTCTCCATTGTTGTGAGATTTATTTTCTATATATACATATGCACACAAAATATATTTAATTTTGTTTATATATATTTACACGTGTTTATTTCATTAATATAAATTTTATACGTGTGTATATTTAGCTGTATATCTATCTATAGACACATATAGAAATCTCACTGGCTAAATAAAGTAGGAAGTATACAAGCGTTACATATACAACAGGGTCCACCCATATTCCACTGAGCAGATTCTCTGCAAACAACGAAAGAAAAGACTCCCCAGCATCTTAAGGAGCTACAAATATCAGAGCATCTTTTCATTTGCTCTTGTCGAATAACCTAATTGCGGAAATTAATGAGGTATCATTCTGTTCTACCTGCCTGCGCTTCTGTCATTAACCTTGAGCTTCTCGTACCGAATTTACGGTGAAGGTCCTCCCGGCTCTGGAGGATGGAGAATCTTCCTGTGGGCCGCTGCGGGGTGGAATTAGGCCCCCTACTGCAGCAGCCCTGCAGTGCCTGAGCCTCATGTAGCTCTCATGAGAGGAAGTGGGGATGCCGGGGATGTGTAGGGGGTCAGCAGGTATCATTCTTTACAATGATTCCAAATACTCTGGTGGGAAGTGGTTTCATGGTTTTGCAGTCTTAGGAAAAGTGTGGCACGTTTCTTGAGTGGAAAACATGTTGTACCGATACCCACTTTGGACTGTCCCATCTTACAAGTTTGACCTAAGAAAAACAGTGGGAAACGGAGACGGTACAACCGTGCAGGGGAGAGATGCTTGTCTGTCCCCAAAAGGTTCTTTTTCCGACAGGGAGGTGATTGAGGTCAAGTCAGCAAGTATTTTTAAGTAACCCCTGTTTATTAGATTCCTAGGGCTGCTGCAACAAAGTACCAAAAACGATGTAGCTTAAAACAACAGAAGTGTATTTCACAGTTCTGGAGGCTAGAAGTCCACAATGCAGGTGTCCGCAGGGCTGAGTCCTCTCTGACACCCATAGGGGAATGTTTCCATGCTGCTTCTTAGCTCCTGGTGCTTTGCTGGCAATGTTTGGTGTTGCCTGACTTGTAGCTGCATCTCTCCAAGCTCTGTGTCTGTCATACCATGGCACTCTCCCAGCACGTCTGTCTTTATATGACCATCTTCTTCTTTTTTATCTTTATTGAAGTATAGTTTATTTACAATCTTGTGTTAATTTCTGCTCTACAGTGAAGTGATTCAGTTATAGACACATATACATTCTTTCTCATATTCTTTTCCATAATGGTTTATCACAGGATATTGAGTATAGCTCCCTGTGCTGTACAGTAGGTCCTTATTGTTTATCCATTCTATGTATAGTAGTTTGCATCTGCTAATCCCAAACTCCCAATCCATCCCTCCCCCACTCCCCTCCCCCTTGGCAACTACAAGCCTGTTCTCTCTGTCTGTGCGGCTGTTTCTGTTTCGTCGGTAAGTTCATTTGTGTCATATTTTAGATTCCACACATAAGTGATATCATATGGTATTTGTCTTTCTCTTTCTGACTTATTCTACCTAGTATGATAATCTCTAGTTGCATCCATGTTGCTGCAAATGGCATTATTTTGTTCTTTTTTATTTTGACCATCTTCTTATAAGGGCACCAATCATATTGGTTTAAGAGTCCATCCTGCTCCAGTATGACCTCATCTTTTTTTTTTTAATTTTTATTTTTTGGCCGGGCCGCGTGGCTTGCGGGATCTTAGTTCCCCAACCAGGGATCGAACCAGTGCCACCTGCAGTGGAAGCACAGAGTCCTAACCATTGGACCACCAGGGAATTCCCACTACAACCTCATCTTAACTTGACTGACTACATCTGCAATGACCCTATTTCCAATAAGATCACACTGTGAGGTCCTGGGTGTTAGGACTTCAGTGTATCTTAATTTGAGAGGGAAACAGTTCAATGCATAACCCCTTTTAAAGGCAGGACCAATGCCCAATTGTGTCATAGAACTCAGATAGGTAATGCCTGCCCTTGCAAAGTGTTGCCTTCTTTTGAAGCAAAAAAACTCACAGGAGCGTTTCCCACACCATGGCCATGCCTATCGACTACATCACCATCCAAACCCATCATTAATTCCATAACATCTAAACACAGATCATGACTTACTTTTGTTAAAGCCACCTACTTTCTTTTTCTCTCACGTGTTTTGGGAATAAACTTTATATGATTTTCTTAAATGGAAATCTAGGATCATTCATCATCAACTTAACTGAACCATTAAAGAAAACTACAAAATCCAAATAAAGCCATTAAATTCTCATTAGCTGTGCTTGCCTGCCAAAGGCTCTGAGATGGATTTTCTCTTGTTGTTTTAAAAAGAAAAAAAACAAAGAAAAATTAAAGGAAATTAATGTCATGAGATGGTAGAGAAATGCCAGCACCAAACCTATAGGTCACCAGGACCTGTCAACGACTAAGTGAGGATTGAAAATGTTGAGTGTTCTTTAAAATGGTTTTTAAGATGTTGAGTGCTTTTTAATTTCATGACTCTATATTCCTAAAATCACTTCGCTTACTGCTTGTGGTTCACGCCCCTCATTTGGGGAACACAGCGGTGGAGATGTCAGATAGCTTGGGCTTAATCCCTGGCCCAGTATACTCCTGTGGCCACTAGTGATGCGTGTTTAGGATACTTTTGGATTTCATAAAGATGCTAAAGTAGCAGATGGGGAAGGAATAAGGACTTGGCTTGGAGGAATAGCCGTCATCTGACCAGAGTCCAGGTAGAGATCTCACTGTGGGAACAGGATATCGCTAATGGATGGCCTCGGATGTCAGTCTGAAAAATCTGGATTTTATCCAAGCAGGAGCTATTTTTATTTCTGTGGTCCATGTGGAGCATAGCTGAAATCGTACTTGGGGATATTAATGCAATGAGTTTTCACAACACATTGGAAAGGTCGTTGGAACGACTCAGATCATCTTTCTTTTTTTTTTTTTAATTAATTTTATTTATTTTTGGCCGCGTTGGGTCTTCGTTGCTGTGTGCGGGCTTTCTCTAGTTGCGGTGAGCAGGGGCTACTCTTCATTGCAGTGCACGGTCTTCTCATTGCGGTGGCTTCTCTTGTTGCAGAGCACGGGCTCTAGGCGCATGGGCTTTGGTAATTGTGGCACGTGGGCTCAGTAGTTGTGGCTCGCGGGTTCTAGAGCGCAGGCTCAGTAGTTGTGGCACATGGGTTTAGTTGCTCCGTGGCATGTGGGATCTTCCCGGACCAGGGCTCGAACCCGTGTCCCCTGCATTGGCAGGCGGATTCTTAACCACTGCGCCACCAGGGAAACCCTCAAATCATCTTTTAAGGAAGTTACTCAGAACCTCCTCTAACCTGCAACGCAGTGTGCAATTTCAAACGTAAGTCAGGAGGATCACATTTCAGTAGCTTATGGTTTAACAGAAAATGGGGGATTGAGCAAAGTCCAGTGATTTAGGTGTTCGCCAGTGGATGATATGGCTTATGAGGTGGTTGCTAGTTATTCCTTGATTGATTTTAAATAGGGTAGTGGCATGATCAGCCCTGTGTGGTGGAGGATTTCTTTGTCCCTAGGGGGCTGCCAAAGTGGTCCAGCTGAGGAGAATGAGGCAGTATGGTGCCAGTAATGGAACAGCATGGGATTAAGCCATCTCTCATGTCATTAAGGGTCTCATAACTTATTTGATGCCAGCAAGGGAAGAGCATAGGATAAACCATCCCTGATGTCACAGTGTGAGGTGAGATGCTTAACGCTGTTCTCCAGAACCCATACTCAGGCAGTGACCCACAGAATATGATGGAATACACTTGAGTACCATCCACTGCTCCCTGTAAGCACTACAGAGACAAGAGTTTGGTTATAAGAATATCCTGTTGTACGTCTAATCACAACACGTGGCTGAGAAGAAAGGATTATGTTGTGTCAGAACATGCTTTGCCGTGATCGCTGGGTGGAACTTCACATCTGCTGCCCCTCGTAAACAGCACCCCGATGATCCTGACTATTCATACGTTTGCTGAGATGAGGTGAACACTGGGGCTTCTTTTTATATGACCGAAGCTAACGGTTCTGACCTTACATGTAGGCGTAAGTGTAGATATATCTGTATAAATCTGTGTAATCTGTGTAATCATTCATATTATTTTTTTTGTTGTCATATTAAATTTTTTGTTGTTGTTAAGCAGAGAAAAGATAATGTGGGGATGGTGTGTGTGGTAGGCATGGAAGGAAGGAAGGAAGGAAGGATAGAAGGATGGAAGGACATTGCTAGGAGACTGTTTCAATAATCCAGGTGAGAAGACTAACCCAGAACAGCGCTGGGAAAGGACAGTGAAGCCAGGACATTAAGTATTAGGCTAGAAATCAGGCTACTTGGAGAGTTTTGATAAAGGAGAAGTTATGTCTGGGAAAAATGAAAACTAATCCCAAGGTTTACGAATGATTACACAGATTTCAACTCTTTGTCACATCCAACCTCTTTGGGAATAGGTGGGAAGGCGTTGGTCCTGGCCACTCAGTAGAAATCAGGTGCCCGTTGATCAAGGACCAATGCAATTTGGGTTCTGTGTGAGGAGAGGTGGATAACATGGGTAGAATTAGGGTGTCTACAGAAGACATGGCTGTGAACAGTACCTTCACCATTCTGTATGGAAGGCCTCGGAGGCTCTTGGAATTCAGAGATGGGAAGGCTGTTGGCCGATAAGCCAATATATATGATGTAAGAAGAGCAACATATATTCCAGTATGTCGAAATACAGTTGTATAGGTCGAGTGGGTGGGATGACGTATTTTTCATTGGTTTTCAGATTCCGTCTCTACTTTGATTTTGTTCATATCTTGTGATTGATTTCTATTTCAACTTTTGCTCAATCTTTGCAAAAATCAGGAAACAGACAGGAAAGATGGGTTAGATAGAGTTGCAGTCAAAGCCTGGTTTTAAAAGTGACGTTTATTGCCCCAAAGTATTTTAAGCTCAGTGAAGGAACATCTCTACCGGTTGTATAGGATGGACTGAACACATACTTCTTGGTGCAGGGGGTAGTTTTCTTCTTAGAGGTCTAGGGACAAATGGTCAACCACGACATTGTTTTAGGGGTAAGGAAAACCTTATACCATCCAAAGGAGTGTATCAGAGGGTTCACTGGTATTTTTAAAGGGATCATGTTACCCATCTCTCACAAATAAGGTGAACCACAAGACCTTGGAGACGCATTTAACCCTCCACTTCTAAGATGATATCGCAAATGAAATATGACAGGTGAAAATGTACGTGTAGGTGACGAGGAGTATGGATAGGTGTTGAGGTTTTTACTAGAGAAAGAAGGTGTGTCTGTTTCATTTCTCCTTAATCATTATCATGTTGAATTTTACTCATGGGAATTAGAACACGCCATGTGCTGAAGTGAAGTCTAAACAACAAGGCAGTGGTATCCCACGTAGAGATCTTACTGTCTTTGGGGCGTTTGACAAGGGGAAATGATGAGCCTTCATAAGCGCCGTGAGTTTATCTTGGTTTAAGGCTTCTGACTGTGCATCTCCCAGAACTTTGATAGATTGTATCGGGCTAAAGCATACTTAACTGGATTTTCAAAATCCTCTATTCTCTGAGAAAAAAATAAATGTGTTTCCTTACCTTTCAAATGTACACCGAATTCCATAAAAAAATCGACAAATATCCTACATGAAAAGACAGTCTCTTTCCTAGATGCCCTCTCTTCAGTAAAAGGTCAGTACAACTAAAAGACCCAATTCCGTGAAATCAGATCAATGCAAACATAGTAGGAATCCTCGCTCCCTTTCGTTGCTTTTAGAACGATAAAAATCGATGACAAGTTTCTCCATGACAGATTCCAGTTGAATAGGAATTTTCCAACAATGTATTTCAGAAGACTCAAATAAAAAAACATGAGGTGCTATATTAAATCCAACATTTTTCGAAAACATATAAGAATATAAAAATGAATTAAAAGCAGATTATTTTAAAGTATATAAATGTTTATAAATGAACACATAAATAAGAAAGCTCATAGTATTAAGACCTATAATTTTTTATATTTTATCATCTCACTAATAAGAGCACAGCAGTTAGTGTGTACTCAGTTATGTGGTAAAATTTCTTTGTCCTGCATACCACATATATAATCCCATCTACGATCATATATATACCTATGCATCTATATATATATATGTCTTTGTGTGTATATAGTATGCAGTATGTACTGTTGTATACAGTATCCTTTTATACAGTATATACTGTACCCAGTGTATAATATAATGTATGCACTGTGGTATACAGTATACTTGGATACAGCATATGCAGTATATAGTGTACCATATATGCCATGATATACATAGTATACTTTTATACAATGTATACTATATACAGTATACAGTGTACCATATATACTGTGGTATACAGTGGTATATACTATACACAGTGTATAGTATACTTTGATATAGCATATACTATATACAGTATATACTGTACCATGTATGCTCTGATGTACACAGTATACTTTTAAACAGTATATACTATATATAATTAACAGTGTACCATATATACAGTATATGGCTATGCAACATACACTATATCTAGTGTACCATGTATACTGGTATACAGTATACTTTTATGTAGCATATACTATGTAGAATGTATAGTATTAGGTATATTCTGTGGCTATATACAGTATGTTATTTATAGTCCTCTCTCTCTAGCAATATGTAGGTATTCTAATTTATGCATTGCAGAGAGGGATACTATTTATTGAGCTCTTACTACATGCCAGGAATATTCCTTTCCATCCCAGTATTCTTATCCACTTTATAGATGAGGAAGATGAGGCTAAGAGAGGCTTAAGGATTTGCTCAAGATTTCACAGCTTGTAAAGAAGGAGAGATGCAGAACTTAATGTATGGAAATGATTTTGACAGCCTCAGACTGAGGGCTAAAGTCCTTCCTTTGGCAGATGCATCTGTTGGTCAAGTGCATTGTTTGCATCCTGCACACTACTTGGGAATGTCTGGAGTCTTTAGGTCTTCCAGTGGGACCTTCTGGTTCCCCAGCCTTCTGATACATGAGCAAACAGGCAGTGGCTGAAGGCAGCTTCATAAAAGTGTTACCTGGAAGATAGAAGTTAGAGCACCTGGAGCAATAGATCTAAGCAAACTGGGTCTGCACATCATGTCTGAATGTTCAGTGTCAACTAGGTGGCATTATATCATGCATGATCTCAAATTTTCCAAACCAGTACACATTAAGATGAAACCTGTTTTACAGCTCACTTTACCAAGCCTAAAAAAAAATGGAAGAAATGAGAATATATCTTTGTGGGGCGGGGGGAGGTTGTTTGTTATCTTAAAAGAGTTAGTTGCAAAGATGTTTCAAGTACCATGTTTTGTGGAGAATCTTTCCATTTTGGTGATTCTCCTTCTGCCTGTGTCCACTTATGTAAATCATAGGAGACTTCTTAGGTTCATAGTTGCCATGCACACTTGAAATCTATAAAAAACCCTCAGTTTCTTGCATCGTGTGGTACTTTTCCTAAAATCCTTAACTCTGCATATCTAAAAGCACCGTCTGACCAAACTTCTTAAATCAACGGAATGTTGTTTGATCTTTACGTGACTCAGTCTTCAGAAGGTTTCCAAGTACATACATATTTCTCTTTCTGAGAGAGAACGAACAATTGATGCATAATTCTATTTATTAACATCTTGTAATTACAAAAGCCAGTTTTTATTTGATTTTTAACATACATTTTAGTTGTAACCACAGTATCTATTCATTTACCTAAGAAGCAATTCTTGAGGAAGAAAGAGAATGGCACAAATTTTGGACCATAGCCTCTAAATCAGGATTTCTCAGCCTCAATACTACTGACACCTGGGACCAGGTACTTCTCTGCTGTGGAGGGGCTGTCCTGTGCCCTGGAGCATATTTAACAGTCACCCTGGCATCTACCCATTCATGGCACCACCCTTCACTTATAACGACCAAAAAACATCTCCAGATGTTACCAGATGCCCTCTTGGGGGCAAATCACCCTGGTTGAGATTTCTGACTCAAAAGTAGTTAAACTTGAAATGCAAGACACATTTTTGGTTTCCTTCTTTATCATGGAAGATAATTGGGCGCATTTAAAAAATGTAGAAGTGTTACGAAAATGCTATCATACTGCCATCAGGAATTATTTTTAAAATAAAGGTAAGGGGATTTTAAAGAAAAGGCAAAATGGTAGCGCATCGGGATTAAAACATCATGTATTTGTTGCTACTTGAGTACTTTGTGCATATCAATAAACACATGAGATTATCTGATTGTAATTTCATTGTATTTGATTAAAATTTACTTGGGAAATGTGGAAGAGTGTGACCTTTCTCTTTTTTTCTCCCTTCTGTCCCCAGTGATCCTAATCAGCCAGTTCCTCAGGACACCAAGTTCATTCACACAAAACCCAATCGCTTTGAGGAAGTGGCCTGGTCCAAGTATAACCCCAAAGACCAGCTCTATCTGCATATTGGCTTGAAACCCAGAGTGAGGGACCATTACCGAGCCACAAAAGTGGCTTTCTGGTTGGAACTCGTGCCTCACTTGCACAACTTGAATGAGATATTCCAGTATGTGTCCACAACCACAAAGGTTCCTCCTCCGGACATGACCTCCTTTCCCTACGGAACTCGGCGATCTCCTGCCAAGATATGGCCCACGACCAAACGCCCGGCGATCACTCCTGCCAACAACCCCAAACACTCCAAGGACCCTCATAAAACGGGGCCCGAGGACACCACCGTCCTCATCGAAACCAAACGGGATTATTCCACTGAGTTGAGCGTCACCATTGCCGTGGGGGCATCCTTACTCTTCCTTAACATCTTGGCGTTCGCGGCGCTGTACTATAAGAAGGACAAGAGGCGCCATGAGACACACAGGCGCCCCAGTCCCCAGAGAAATACCACAAATGACATTGCTCACATCCAGAACGAAGAGATCATGTCCCTGCAGATGAAACAGCTGGAGCATGATCACGAGTGTGAGTCCCTGCAGGCTCATGACACGCTGAGGCTCACCTGCCCTCCAGACTACACCCTCACGCTGCGCAGATCCCCCGATGACATCCCACTTATGACACCAAATACCATCACTATGATTCCCAACACACTGACGGGGATGCAGCCTTTGCACACGTTCAATACCTTCAGTGGAGGACAAAACAGTACAAATTTACCCCACGGGCATTCAACCACTAGAGTATAGCTTTGCCGTCTTCTTCCCCTCCCTCTGCGCCTCCCCTCAGCCACATCGAAGAGAGAAAGAAAGAAGCAACATCTCCAAACAAGGAATGTTTGGCTTAAGACAAAACAAAAGCAAAAGGGCAGCCACTGTGTCCTTGCAGACCCTTTCCATTGGCATTTCCCGGTACAACGAGATCAACTTCTGACCCTACGAAATGTGAAACGTATACATTGCTGTTACAATACCGCTTTAAGATCTCCACCATCCGGCAAACCTTAGTGCAACTAGGACATCGAAGTTTCAAGGACCTGGATGTTTCCAATGTGACCATAGAAGCTGACACTTCTGGAACTCAGCCGAGGACACATTTTTTTTTTTTTTAATTACAATTGAAATAAATAAAAGTTCTTTTTGTGCCATACGACAGATGGCTCTACTTAAGTGAAGAAAGAATCTATGGGCTTTTACCCAGCATATGGAGGTGTAATCCAGAGAGAAGGAAAAGTAGAATTTTATTATTAAAATAAAAGAACTGACTATGCAGTTACATACGTAGAGTTCTGTGCAAAGAGATGTTTTGCCAGCCTGAACTCTATTTAAGAAACTTTGTAAAAATAAAAATAAAAAAATGTATATAGCTGTGCGTTTAAACAAACACACACAGAGAGAAAAACAGAAACAAAAACAAAAACAACAACAAAAAAAGCTTTTATTGGTGTTTTCAGTTTGAAAGAGCTTTTAGCAAGATTGTGCTTTCCATTGTGGTCTGTATGTATATAAATCGATATATACATTAGTCATATCACCTCTGTCTCCTCCAGGACAAAGGAGGATTTTCTTCTTAATTCCTTGTGGCCAACAGACATGGGGTTTTCTAACGTGTTTCATTTGTAGGAGGATGTGATTGTCACACAGCGGACCTAGACCGTCTGTTCGACTAGGCTCTCTCTCCCCTTTTTGGGCTGGAAAGTGCATGCAACAGCATTCTTAGGAGACCGTTATTTTTAGGAAAACTTTTATTTTTGTGTGTTAAGGCTTCATGAAGTTGCAACCCCAGGATGGATCCCCAGCGTGGAGCCTATTTAAAGCTTGTTGAATTAGAAACGCGCACGCACCTGCAGAGTGACCGCGGGGGGAAAACAGAATACAAGTCTCGTTCTGTAGTTCTGGTTCTTTGAATCCGTTGAGGAAGAGTTGCTTCCCATCCCAGGGTCCTGCCAAAAAGGAAAAGAAAGCTTGTCTTTGGTAGGGCCAAGCTCTGCTGAGTCAATACAGCTCTGTATTCCCCAGCAGCTGCAGAAGGGTTTGGCTGATGAAATACCTGCTCAGCTTAGCTAATCAGATTGAAAGAGGGCATGTGTCTTTCCTTTCTGTTTAAGCAGTAAGTCCCTTATTTATCAGTAAGCAGGGATTTTTATTTTTTATATCATTTATGGGATAAAACATATGCTTGTCTGAAACTATTACCATTTGTGCATTTGTGTATCAGTCACTGATCCATGAGTATTACAGAGAGAAAACAAACAAAAGGATAGAACATTAAAAGTGCTTTGCATGGGTTTTCCGGGAAGTTAGGATGGCTTCGCTGTCAAGATAACACACAGAAATATTCAGTCATTTTAAATTGGTGAGGCAGGGATGAGAAGTTTGTCCCTCTGACACTTTGTCATTTTCTCATCGTCCTTTTAATTTTCCTTAAGGAATCTTTTGCAAGTGTCCTAAAGTGGAAGGAAAAAAAAATAGTAACCATGGTGACTTCATGTTTTGTCTTTCAAAAGTATATTGCAACACCAGGAAATAGTAGCCAAAGATATTTGAAGATGTCTCTGGGCATGGTTCTCATGGAAACCCAGCACTATATGTCTTTGCCAAGGTGGACATTGTCCACACAGATAGTCCAAATTCCTTGTCTCTTTGTATAATTTTTGATGATTGAACCCCTAAACTAAAACTGTAGCAATGTCTATCAAAGTGTTTGAAAATGGCCCCCCTAGAAAAAGAGAGTGCTTTTAAAAATGCATACAGATCGTCCAATAAATTCTGTTGTTCATCTTGGTTTAAATTTAAGAGTGATTCTCTGTGTATACATAGGTGAAATATAACCCGAACTTTGCGTAGAGAGAAGCATCACTCCTGCAGCTAGAGGTGTCTTGGGTACGATTTTTGTTCATCATTTTTGAAAGCTATTGTCAGGCCATTTCTGCAAGCTGTGCATTACCCCAGCTAAGCTACGACGAATAGGCTCTCCAGGAAACTACGAAGGACGTGATGCTTGGCACCAATGTGGGTCCGGTATGTTTGTAATGTGAATTCCAGTATTTGTTTAGTATTTCCAATTGTCTTCTGCTAGCAATATGCACAGTAATGTATCAGGCTTGTGACATTTGGGTAAGGAAAAAAAAAAAAAGAGTTCTTGTTAAGTGAATAACTTTAGCTTTTACAAAGGATTATGATCAAAAGCAATTTAATACACCTTAAATGATATTTCTACATGGAAAGAAGTTATAGAATCTTCATAGAGTTCTATGAGAATAAAATATACTTGCTATCTACAAAAAAGAGGGAAAAAAAAAACAGAAAAAAAAAACCATAAGTTAGAAAAAAACTTTCCTAGGCTTTTATTCTTGACCTTCACTGGCACGCAGGGTTTAATGGTTTCTTGGATTATTATTTTGCGATTTTGTTTTTGATTTTGCCTTAAGTAATGATAGAAGATATATATGGCTGGACACATATGTATAAACTTTTCAGCAGCATTTTTAATAATAAAATATCACAGTATTTTCTAATGCTTTGTGCAAATAATTACGCGTCCATTCTTTTTTTGTAGGTGGCCTATCATATTTATTTATTTTTCCTTCTTTAGATGTCTTTTTCACTTTAAAAACTAAGCGATACATCTGACGTAGGTGATAAACGGCACACTCAGTTGGTAATAGATCAGTTTCTTGTGTTTCGTCCTCATGAACAGGTTTTGTGTCCCCGCTAGGGGTTTTCTTCTGGCCTGACATTGGAGAAAGGCACTCTGGTTGGTGAAACTCATAACAAGAGGATGTTTCCTGAAATGGAACACTTGGGTTTATCAAGTTCAGCCACTGCTGCTTCTTATGTTGCTGGGTTTTGAGTTGTGTTTGTTGTCATGCCTTAAATCTTTCTAGTAGCCTTATTTGAGTAAATCTCTGACAGCAAGTAATTCATTTGAATACAACTGGAGAGGCAGAAAATTACTACCATACTGATGCGACCTAACCTGTCCAGTCCTCATATGCACCTGGTCATTCCTTATCTTAACAGTCACGATAACCCTAAGGGGCAGGCACCTGTATTACTTCTATTTTAGAACTGAAGATGTTGAGAATCAGAAACATTAAGCTACAAGGCAGCAGCAGAACTCAGATTCAAAGGAAGATCGTGTGTTCAGAGCCCAAACTCTTCAGCAATGAAGGATGCAGCAAAAATTTCTAACTCAAGTTCATGAATGTCATGATAATATTAGCTAACTATCAGGTAGAGGAAAACAGCAAAGACTGTGACTGCTGTATTCGAACTCAATTTTTTTTTACATGTTGGGCTCAGGTCATTTGCTGAATGTGACGTACACAGGATATATATATATACACACGTATATATACATACACATTTATATATTACATACAAATAAATATTTTAATATATTGTGTATAATTGAATTTTAATAAATATATTTATAAAGTATAATTATATTTTTATATTTATATACATATATAATAGCTATACTATATGAAGCATTTGTATATAAAATACATAATACATCATACCATATGTGTGATATATGTAATATATATTTTATATATTTAAAACATACACATTTTATATTACACATATATTGCAGATATGTATATACATCATGTTATATATACATATTATAATTCTAGTGCATATGAGTTACATTAATACAAAATATGTGTTTACATATAAGTAAATAAGTAACTATTTTGAAAATATGTAAATAATATTTCATGAATACATAAACATATGTCATATCTATTTAATGGAAAAGCCATTTTTGTGGATTTAAAATTAGATCTCTAGCCAGTTTTTGAAATAGGGGAGTCGTTCCTTTTTTCACCATTTGATTCATTCTGAATGGCCATTCTGAATAACTCAACGGATGGTAAAAATGTATGCATTCATTCATTCATCTATTTCTGCAAATGTTTACCAAGCTTCTCCATCACCCCAGCTCTGTGCTGGGGCTTCTGTTAAAAATGAAAGAAGAAGCTCTCTCCATCCTAGGACTCCAAACGGAGAGCAGGGAAGTACAGCCAGGAAGCAACAGGAGGTGCTGGAGATGGTACCCAGGGTGCCAGTGGGAGTCTAGACACAGACCCTTAACCTCGTCTGCAAGGGGCGGGCAGTGCTCTGTAGGAAGCTACCCCAAACCACATCCCTCCAAGTATGTGGGCATCCACGCAGATAAACCAATGATGATGGATGCTTCGGGAGGGCAGAACTCCACACCCTCAAAGTGAGAAGACTCGGGAAGTTTGGGGAACCATGGCTTTTTTCTGTCCTGGCTGAAAAATAGAAGGTGTCACCGGGAAAGGTGTGGGGAAGGAGGGGAATAGCGTCCAGCTGATAACAAGCCTCAAGTCACAAGGCATGCCGTGTGCACCTTGTCCTGATTTCAAGCAGCAGACGGTAAAAGATGGCGCAAAAGTGGTGTGAGCATATTTGCGTTTTTTTGTTTCTTTTTTGCGGTACGCGGGCCTCTCACTGTTGCGGTCTCTCCCGTTGCGGAGCACAGGTTCCGGACGCGCAGGCTCAGCGGCCATGGCTCACGGGCCCGGCCACTATGCGGCACGCGGGATCCTCCCGAACCGGGGCACGAACCCGCGTCCCCTGCATCGGCAGGCGGACTCTCAACCACTGCGCCACCAGGGAAGTCCATATTTGCGATTTTTATCAGTGCTTCTCAAACGTTGTTCCAAGGATGTGCAGACATCAGGCTACAGGGCGGGTTCTGATCCAGCAGGGATTGCGTGGGCTAGAGTCTCTGCATCTCCAACAAGCCTGCAAAATGATGCCAGTGTTTCTGGTTCCCAATTATCCCCAACTCTTTTGGGGAGCAAGATTCGAGAGTGTTCCCTCCAGAAGCAGTTGTGGGGATGGTGTGAATGTGGTGGGATGGCGCTGGGTGCAGTGAAAGCAGCTGAGTAAGCAGATAGAGCAGCCTGTTTGATAATTACTATCATCCTGTCAGGGGAGGTGGGGACACAGTAGGAATGATAAACCCAAAAAACAGATAGATAGATAGATTGATAGATAGATAGATTGAATAGATGATTGATGGACAGATATAAAGGATGAACAGTTGGATGAATGGATGGATACAGATACATAGATTGTAGATAGATAAACATGAATGCTAGATGGATAATGATTTATTAATATAGAGACAGATATGGATGGATGGATACATAGACACACAGATAGTTGGTAGAGATGATGTGAGTATGTAGGTAGGTAGATATAAATAGATGATAGTTGAGATAGATGATAGGTAGAGAGATGGATAGATGGAAAGAAAGAAGGAGGGAGGGATGGAAGGGAAGGAAGGAAGGAAGGGAGAGGAAGAAAGATGGGATAGGTAGGTAGGTAGGTAGATAGATAGATGGATAGATAGATGGATAGATAGATGGAATAGTTTTAGAGTTGCATGTTCCAGAAGTGATAAAGCACCACCATCAGAGATAACCAAGCCCATCTTGGTGGAGTTGAGTAACTTACACGCAAGGATGGTGAGTCATCTGGGTCATTTTTCATGGTTGCACACTGTCCTTGTTTCCATCTTATCCCCACGTGCTTGCGGATGACTTTTATCTCCTGGTACCTCAAATTATTTTTATGCAGTGGGGCCCACCCCACTTAGTCATTATCAGGCTAGTTACTAGCAGTCAGATGGCAGAGGTGTTTTTTCTTTCCCACAACTTCCTCCAAATGTATTCATCGCCTCCCCTTTTCTGGGCTGCCTGATTAGAAAAAAAATTAAAAATTAGATTCTGCTAAGGGAGGAAAGTGGTACTTTCTCTGCAGGTTCTTATTATCTTATTTAGAGAAATGGATATATAGGGGCTCCCCTAGTAGCACAGCGGTTAAGAATCCACCTGCCAATGCAGGGAACACGGGTTCGAGCCCTGGTCTGGGAAGATCCCACATGCCGCGGAGCAAGTAAGCCCATGTGCCGCAACTACTGAGCCTGCGCTCTAGAGCCCATGAGCCACAACTACTGAGCCCATGTGCCACAGCTACTGAAGCCCGCGCGCCTAGAGCCCGTGCTCCACAAGGAAGAGCAGCCCCCGCTCGCCGCAACTAGAGAAACCCCACGTGCAGCAACGAAGACCCAACGCAGCCAAAACTAAATAAGTAAAATAAATAAATTTTTAAAAAAAGAAATGGATATATAGAGAATGGTCTTTTACATGTCTACCTTTCTATAAGGTGACTACCAGCCCAAATACTTGCAAAACCTACAAATAACTGTGTTTTCTCAAGGCAAGAGCTTTAGGGAAAACAGGGGAGATTGAGGGCTCTTCCACATTTGGCTGAAAGGGAGGTCTCCAGACTAGTTCCTAAGGTCATTAGCTTCTAATAGGATGGGACTGAGAGCTGCTGGAAACAGAAGAATGTCCACGGGGTTCAGCTGGGAGAAGCCCAGAAAGGAAAATTATTCTAAGCGCTTCGTCCCAGGGACCAGTAGAGAACTGTGCACTTGGGTGTTTCTACTGATGTAGGAGGGAAATGGGGAGATGAATTTCTGGAGCCCCAAAACACAGCCCTAAAAAATGTCCCATAAAACTGGGAATTTAGATGGTGCCTCATTCCAAATATTAGAAGCATTGTTACGCTTCAGTGGTAACATCTGTCACATCTTTACGATGTGTTTGTGAACACAGCTTGAAAACAGATATCTCAAGGCATTCCGTATTATTGAATCTTAGGTATTGTCAGGGTTTATCTTAGGGATTGTTTAGGTATTATTTTAGCTGTTACATAGACAATGTTGAAATTACTTTTTCCAAGTTATGACAGCCAAAATATGTAACACTCCCGGAGGAAATGCACCACTTACAGAGAAACTCTTACAGCAAGTGCTTAGAGATGTTTTAAATTATTGGGTCAACGGTTTAAAGAGCAATTACAGGCAGACCTCATTTTATTGTACAAATTGAGGGTTTGCGGCAACCCTGCCTATCACTGTCTATAAGTCTATAGACAGTCTATAACTCTACCAGTGTCGTTTTTCCAACTGCATTTGCTCACTTGGGGTCTGTGTCACATTTTGATAACTCTCGAAATATTTCAAACGTCTTACTATATTTGTGATGGTGTCTGTGATCAGTGATCTTTGGTGTTACTGCTATGACTTGCTGAAGGCTCAGAGGATGGTGAGAAGTTTTTAGCAATATTTTAAAATTAAGGCCTGTACATTGTGTTTTTTTTTTTTAGACGTAATGCTATTGCATACTTAATAGACTACAGTATAGTGTAAACATCGCTTTTACATGCACTGGGAAACCCAGAAAAACTCTTGTAACTCGCTTTATTTTGATACTTGCCTTATTGCGGTGGTCTGGGACCCAATCCACAGTATCTTCAAGATCTACCCATACTTGTTTTGAATTTTAAAACTTTCAAATGATAATCAAAACGTGCTGTTCTAAGTAAGTTAGATGTACTAAGTCACTTCATCTTTATACCACCCTCCTAGAGTAGATGCTTTCATGTTACCAAAGGGAGCAGTGAAACCCAGGAGGTTCAAAGACTTCCTCAAAGTCACAGTAAGGAAATAAAATAACCAGGGTTTGACACCAGGTAGTTTTGCTCTGTTCCTCGTCAGTACAGAAAAAGATATGTCCCCTGTAGGGATTCTGAAAAATCTAAAAGAAGAAAAAAAAAAAAGCACTATCATCTTTCTATGCCTCGAGGAAACTGATAGCCTTGAATTTTAAAATGCTTTTAAGGTACACCTACGGTCACACACACACCCCACCGATCATCCACCCTGGTACACACACTCTCATCACCTTCCGTGCGCTTATCGAATTTTGTAGAACGTCGGTTGATTTAAAAACACAAGTCATCAATTTCATCTACTGTTTTAGTTACGATATGGGGTCGTTAAACATTTGGAATCTCATTTTTGCTGAAATAACATTTTAAAACGCCAGCGGTGCCTGCCTCTCACCTCAGTGGGTAAACATAGAACGTGAAACTCGGCATAGGAAGGTTAGAAAATCTAAGGAGATAGAGTTACATGGGGAAACATTGTAAATCATTTATAACATAGGAGAGGAAGGCGTGCTGGCTGCAACATGTTGGCCAAATGCCTTATAAAACCAGCTTTGGGGCTACCCTGGTGGCATGGTGGTTGAGAGTCCGCCTGCCGATGCAGGGGACACGGGTTCATGCCCCGGTCCGGGAAGATCCCACATGCCGCGGAGTGGCTGGGCCCGTGAGCCATGGCCGCTGAGCCTGCGCGTCCGGAGCCTGTGCTCCGCAACGGGAGAGGCCACAGCAGTGAGAGGCCCGCGTACCGCAAAAAAAAAAAAAACAGCTTTGGAAAGATGTGAAAGCAGGGAGAAACCTGTTCACAGCCCAAGACTTTCGTGGCCGGCCACCTGCCCATGTGGCCTCAGCACGTGCTTTGTGAAGTGACTGTTTTAATAACCTCATGAGTCCCAATGCACTGACCCATCCACATGGGATCGCAGGAGGAACCCATCTCCCCAGACTTACACAGTGTCAGAAACCTTTGTTATCTGATGCGGCTGCAGTCTCCAGTCCCACGGTTCTGTTGCAAAACTCCTTCTGTGGTCCTCACATCTTTGGAAGAGCATGCAGACCCCAAGTGACACCAGACCTCAGGTTCTGTAAAAATCAAGCAAACAAACACACAAAAACCCTACTTTTGTTTAATGTTGTCATTTAGGAAGTATAATGCCACCTTTAATATCTCTCCTCTATTTTTATGCAGTTTTTCCCACCCTACATCTGCAACTCATGTTTCTATGAGCTGTCATGTTTCTAATAGAAAAAGCATTTAACAGGACCTATGGTCACCTTTGACAACCTTGAGCCCCATTTTTATTATAGACCTAAATGCTACCCATCAAATAACAAGATTTCACCCTGTTTTTCCCAATTGCTTTTCGATCACGTTTGAATGTATTCTACATACCGGCAGAAATAAGGCACACACTGACGTTTTAGGATGTGTCTCTTTGTCAGTTTGGGGGCTTCTATAAGATATTATGTAATGTGGAGAGCTAAAGTTCTGTATTTTGAATTAATTATCAGGGTGACCAGGGAAAATAACAATTTATATCATGTCTGCAAAGATTATATGCAAAAGTATATGAGCATTGGCTGATCTGCAGATACTAGCAAAACACATGAAAATTCCCTTTATAAAAAAATGTGGCAGATGACAGTTATTGTTCAAAATAGTCCCCGGAAATATTATTCCAGTATTAGGCTGATGAGAGAAATGGACAATTTTGACTCCTCTGATGTTGAAGAAATGGTGTGCAACTTCAAAATTATGCCATCTTTATGGGTGTTTAGTGTCCGCAATCGGAGGAAATGTCACCTTCAGCTGTGGGGCATGAAAATCAAATGTTGCATGTACCTTTCTCGTCATAGGAGCTTTGAGCTCCTAGATTTATCGCAAAAATAATTTAGTAGAAAGAGTGTCCACTTGGGGGCCAAGATTCCTAAAATGGATGGTTTCTTGTCTATACCAAAAAGTCATGGGGTACCTTATATATCTGTTTAGCATCTTTATTGGCGTATAATTGCTTTACAATGGTGTGTTAGTTTCTGCTGTATAACAAAGTGAATCAGCTCTATGTATACATATATCCCCATATCCCCTCCCTCTTGCATCTCCCTCCCACCCTCCCCATCCCACCCCTCTAGGTGGTCACAGAGCACGGAGCTGATCTCCCTGTGCTATGCCGCTGCTTCCCACTGGCTATCTGTTTTACATTTGGGGTACCCTATATTTAATTCTTTCATTTACCATAACATACTTTATTGCTCACTTACATTGAGAGAAATGTTGGAACCACATAATGCAATATTTGACTTTCCTTATATAATATACCATATGATTAATACAAAGACCATAGTAATCCTGTAGCAAATAAATAGTGTATGATTTGAGCCGTGCTACCTTTCTTCATCCTAGATGGGCGGACCCCTTACTGAATTCCCTACAGTTACATGCTATATCAACTGTCTCGAATTCAATATAATTTAGGACAGTTCAATTTCATGCATGTTTTAAGTTACTTCTCTTATTTCCTTTAATAGAGAAGCAGATCATGCAGTGTGTGTGTGTGTGTGTGTGTGTGTGTGTGTGTGTGTGGGCAGAGTGCTTGTTTTCTCAGCTTTAATGACTATAAAATGTTAATTTCTTTACCCCCATTTCCTCTCCCTTCATTGGTATAGCCTGTGAATTTCTCAGTAAGAAAATGTTAATTTCTTTACCCCCATTTCCTCTCCCTTCATTGGCGTAGCCTGTGAATTTCTCAGTAAGAAAAGCTCAAAGTCTCCGTTCCAAAATAAGAATGATTAATAATAACAGCAAAGATGATGACCAGATCACAGAGAGCCTCTCACAAGAAGGACATAAACGGAACACAGACTGGGCATGTTTGAATACAGGAAGGCAAAGAGATTCAGCCATGTTACATTAGGACCATTGCCAGATCAAGCCAGTGCAAGATGTGGTAGAAAACTGATAACCCAGGGAGGAAAAGCTGGGGCAAAGCAGAGAGAGAAGATTCTGAAGAGAGAGCATTTCTGATTGAAATGTCCTCTTCAGCTGCAGTTTGCGTATCTATGACAACCCTAATCCGACGGGTCTCTTTTCCTTGTAATAATGTCACAAATCAAAGATACACCATCCTTATACAGACAAAAATTCTTTGTTTTTGATGTTCATAGATTTCCCAACTCCTCCCTTACCTATAGACTTTATCCCTGTTGCATGATGTTTAAGCACTTTATTAAGGATATCATGAGTTCCGATGATGGATATCTAAGAGAGGAAATCAGAAATAAGTGGATAACAGTGATCCTTTGTCTTTTCAATGAATGTGGCACTCTTTCTCTTGAATATCTTAAGGGGATTTTTCTCACTGAATATTCTAGTTCCACAAAACCCAAACCTATATTTCTAGTCTCTGTGCTTTCCAGCATTTTTTTCCATCGTGCAAGACTTCCTATTTGGATAGTATCTTCCTTTTTATTTTCTCTTGTGCCGCCATAACAGAATCGCCTCCGAAGGGAGTTTTACAGGAGGCATACTTGTAAATTTGTCATGAACCCTATTCTGTGTTAGCCTAAAATTTTAATGATGGCTCCATCAGACCAATGGTGCGTCAAAGTGACACGGAAGCAAGGTGGCTCCTGCCTGCAGTTTCCAATAGCAATTCCAGCTTGGGGTAGCAAGGCTGCTTCTCCCAGCCAGGTGAATCAGATTGGAAAGGACCCTTAATTTATAGAAAAGGACGTCTGTCAACAGCACTGTGAAAAGAAGTGTGTCCAAGAGACAATCGAATGCATTTTGTGACCTGAACGGACCCCTCTTGGATTTTAATTTTCAAAAACCACGTATTTGTGGCTAGCCTATTGCAAAGAAGTTATAGTACCAAGGGTCAGGTGTTGAAATAATGTAAGTTTCTCTGTAGAATATATGCAGAATGTCTCTTTCCGTGATGCCCCTTTTCATTCTAAAGCCAGCTGCTAGCCTGTCTCCTTTGCAGAGATGGTGAGGACAGTATGATCTCTAATGAGCCAACCAGGGAAAAAAAGAGAGAAAAATGTAGTTCACTGTAGCCTCTTATTGACGCTGTAGTTAGCATCAAGCTATTGGTGGAAACTACTTTCCAGCCTGAGATGAGCCCAAAGGCTGCACTCATCTTCGTGGGAATAGATGATGATGCCAACAGTGGTCTCCTCTGAGTTTCTTAAGATATGTGTGCAGAAAAGTCAGTGGCCAGGCACGTTCTTGCAGAATCGCAAATAAAGGAAAAGCAATTTGAGGACATGTTTTTTTTCCTTTTTTTATTGAAGTACACCTGTTTTACCATATTGTGCCAACCTCTGCTGCACGGCAAAGTGACTCAGTTATACACATAGGGACATTCTTGTTTCATATTCTTTTCCATTATAGTTTATCACAGAATATGGAATGTAGTTCCCTGTGCTCTACAGCAGGACCTTGTTTATCCATTCTAAATGTAATAGTTTGCATCTACTAACCCCTAACTCCCAATCCACCCCTCTCCCTACCCCCTCTCCCCTTTGGCAACTACAAGTCTGTTCTCTATGTGAGAACATACATTTTTAAAAATTTTCAGTGAATGATCACAGGAGATGCATTGACGCGTAAAATAAAACCCATCTTCCTGTATAAACAATCTGCATTCAACCTCCCAAGGGAAAGACGTGGAGCTTTCTGCTAAGGAATCCTGTTATGTTAACCTGCAAGGCATGCATCAAAATAATAGGGAAGCACCCAGGAGCCAGGGACCAAAATCAGAGGGGCTAGAGCTTTGTCCTTCACTGGCCAAGTGAAGGTCAAGCGACCTTAGACAGGTTACTTAATTTCTATGTGTTTATCTGCTACAAAGGGACAGGGTTTGCACCTCAGGGTCCAGTTAAAGATAAAACATGATGGAAGATTTGAGAATTCGTTATAAATGCATACAAATCTCAAAGGGTCCTGGGTAATCTAATTCTCTTTCAAGTTTGTTCCCAGGCAATAGTTGGAGAAAGATGCCACTCTATCCTGCTGACTTCTAGGAACTCTGCTTAACAACCTGGCATCATTGGTGTTTTGTTTTCTCTTTATTCGTCTGGTATCTTTACAGCTAAGACACAACTAGGTCCTGTGGGGATACATGAGAAAGAAAAGAACATGCTTTGTTTATCTCTTAGGAGACGGAGCAGACACAGCATAAGGAAAAAGAGAATATTTTGAAAATACTACTCAACTGGTATTTATGGGAGGAGAGAAAATGAAGAGAAAGGTGCATTTAGTAGGCGGGGTGTGTCTCAGACATGATGCTTCTGATCTTAAAGGAAGCAGATGTGAATGGTAAAAAGAAAGCACTCACATGTCCGCCCATGGTTATCACACATCTATGCACACACACTATGTTAGGATGTGTAAATGCTAATAGTCTCTTTGATGTGTGAGGGGTGGTTAAAGAGAAGGGATGACACTGACCTTGGCAATTTTCCAAGATTTTTAGGGAACAAAGAGTTATTGGAAAATTTTCCTCATGTTTCTTGATCAGTAGGAAGTCTTAATATATATCCATGTGTAGTAGTAAGTATAATATGTATGATACACTTATAATTTATATATACACCTTCATTTCTTTCATCAAGAGACTTTTGTGAGACATAAAAGATATGTATATGTGCACATATATAGGTGTATATATTCTAGTATTATACTGGCTATTAAAAATATATATATAATTTTATTATCTGTGATGGCTATATATATAATAGAAAAATACTATATCTAATACAAAAATATATATAATATATACTATGTGCATATATAATATATCCTATATATAAAGATGTAGTATATAATAAATATTATACGTATTACATACATATATGCAGTATATATATATACACACTCAACTGTTGGTGGGGGAAAAATGTCTATAGGGCATAGAAACGTTTTTTTCACTTTTATTCGGGTATAGTTGATTCAGCCTTTTCTTTTGAAGCACACCAATTGTCTACTTTTTCAGATTTACTCTTATAAATGCTCCGTCCAATACTTGAACATAAATCTTTACTTTTCTTGGACTAGTTGATGAATGATCTTTAGATAAACACAATCTGTGTCGTTCATTTCAGCGTCATTTAAACCAGCAGTCCTAAGACAAAAGAAGACTGTTGGGACGTGAGCTTGGTCTTTTCATGTGAGCATCGTGTGGGCACTAGAGGTCTTGATAATGTCTCTATATGCCTCTGTGAAAGACAGAGAGCACCAGCTTAGACGTAAGTTGACACCCAATGGGGCAAAGCCCTCATAAGCACGTTATTGTCCCAGCAACAGAAAAGCCGTTACTTGAAAATGTAAAAAGGTGATAGTACCGAGGTCACTTTTCCTCAATCCAGTTGGATTGATATCTGTCTTTTGGAGGCCAGCTTCTGCTTCCGGCTTTAGAAAATATTTTTACCAGATTTTAAGGAGGTACTCAGACACACACACACACTATATGATGTAGGGCTAAGGACGTGTGTGTGTGTAAAATATATACGGTAGATGGTAAATATATACTATTTATGTTTGTATGTATGGAAATATGTAAATATAAATAAATGTATATTATATACTTATAAATTTTATATCTCTATATCTATCAATATCTATCTAATCTATCATCTATCCATCTCTATCTATCTTTTTTTTTTTTTGCGGTACGCGGGCCTCTCACTGTTGTGGCCTCTCCCGTTGCAGAGCACAGGCTCTGGACGCGCAGGCTCAGCGGCCATGGCTCATGGGCCCAGCCGCTCCGTGGCATGTGGGATCCTCCTGGACCGGGGCACAAACCCGTGTCCCCTGCATCAGCAGGCGGACTCTCAACCACTGTGCCACCAGGGAAGCCCTAGCTTATCTATCTTTATTCTCTAATAAAATCCTGTATCAATCATCTATCGATCTATCATCTACCTATCATCTTTATCTATATCTATCTATCTATCTTTATCTATCTATCTTTCTATCTATCTATCCATCCATATGTTTTACTAAGCCATTAAAAGTTCTTTCTATGAAGCTGACCAGGGTCGTTTGCAAAGGTGCCACTAGAAGAACATTAGACAGGATTTTCTCATCCATTCCCTTCTCCTCTTCTTGTAACACAATATTTTGTGAGAGGTGAGAGAACTTGGTCTCAAACCACACTGATTCCTATTCCAGTTCTCACACTGACTAGCTGTTTAACCTTGGATACCTCCATTTATATCCTCCATTTCTTCCTTCCTATGGTAAATCATGACATATAAATAATAGGAATATTATAAATATCTTTAGGTTTCCTTCTTTTTCCAGTGCATGTGTAGGAACAGTATCATCAGAAAAACTATACATTTTAACAGAGAAAAACACAAATGAAATGAAACGTGGTCCACGAAACCACAAGAGTGGCCCAGTAGGTGGCGCCATCCGCTCTGTGTCAGGACTGACAGCAAAATCTTGAGAAAAAGTCAGGGAAGGACGGTCAATGGTGTGACATAGGCAGTGCCCTGTTGACCTGAAATGCAACCCAGGGGACCAGGCTCCCCACCAGTATTCCCAAAACCTCTGTTAAAGCACTCAGCACCATCCTTCCTATGTAGCCTCATGACGGTCAAACTTATTTGAAAGAGGAAGATCCTCTGGTCTTGTAGACTCCCTTCCAGCTCAACGACCACTTTTTTCACTCAGTCTCCCAGAGCAAAATCCCACCCTAGACTTCACTATCAATCAGCAGCGAACTAGAGCTTTCGACAAGCGTCTATGAACATCTATTGAGTTAATATCCTTGGATTCACACTACATCGTTTGAAAATTTTTTTTTAAATCTCCAAAATATTACAGTGGGAATTTGTGACATCTCAGTTGGAGAAATTTCCACTGCTTCAGATACAAATTGGAGAATTATTATTGTATTTGGTTCTTGTAAAATCGGATCTAGGAAAAGATGGTAATCATTTCAAAAGGATGGGCAGAGGAATACACACAAATATATCATTCTCAACTATGGTTCTTGAAAGAAGTGAATTATGTGATGTAACTCCCTCAGTTGGGACGTATGGGCTTTGCATCATATAGGTCACATTCTGTAAAAGCTCTAATGCCTAGTTTCTACAACGTTTCTCATTGGAAATTTCATTTGAAATTATATTTTATCATGAAGTTTATTGCATGGCACCACTAAAATAATTCTGTTCTGTATTAGAATATATTGACACTCAGCATCCCTTAGGAGATGTTCTTATTTTCACAGGTGAGGAGAACTTATGTCCCAAAGTGCTAAATGATTTGAGTCCAAAAGCTGTTTCTTAAAATTGGTCTATTCCAGGGATCTTTATTGGGTGATTTTTATGTGTCTGATTTCCTGCGTGCTTCTGGGACACACTCAGTTTCAAGTAGAAGCAGAGCTTACAGTTTAGCTGAGAAGGTAAATAATATGAATCAGGAAACAGAGCTGAAGTTTCAAACTGTGTTTTGTTATTTGCATTTATCTAATGATTAATGATGTTGAGCATCCTTTCATGTGTTTGTTGGAAATCTGTATGTCTTCTTTGGAGAAATGTCTATTTAGGTCTTCTGCCCATTTCTGGATTGGGTTTCAAACTGTGATTTGAATTGTACAGGACCTGATGATGGAATAAAATAGGTGTGTGGGGTGCATCCTCGGACAGGAGCTGCCTGGAAAGAGAGACAGCCTGATCAGAGCTGAATCCTGCAGGATGAGAAAGACCCCATCGTGCAAATGTTTAGGGATAGGAGAGAGGAAAGGTGAAGATAGAAGGGGATAGATTGACAGGTCAGAACCTTTATAAGGACTGAAGGAAGATTTGGAGGGCTGGAATGCAGACGGAATAGGTGGGTTAAAAGGTGAGGCTGGAAATGTGAGCGGGAGTGAAATCTATGACCTGTGGTTCTGGTGAGAGATGGGTAGATTGCTGACAATTCACAGGGAAATGACTGGTTTTAGCAGAACAGTGACATGAGGCTTACATCAACAGAACTCCGTGAAACTTGGCAGAGGGCAGAAGCGGAGTGGGGAGGCCAAGGCGGGTTGTGAGATCCGTTTCAAGCCAAGGAGGGGAGGGGGAAAAGAGGTGGTTTACATGAAATAATACAGAAGAGAAACGATGGCTTCTGTGTTTGTTGTGGGCATAGAAGCCCATGGGCTTGCCCTTGGATAGGCAAGGGCAGATATGGAAGGAGCCAAAAGTCTACTCATTGGAAAAAAAAAAACAAAAACTGAGTATGACTTCTTGTCATTAGGAAGGGAGGAAAGAACTCCAGGGAAGAAATCAAAATGCCTTTTCTGGACATGAAAAATACGAGAACCCATGAGATATTTGAGGGTCTACATCAAGGATTTGACACCAGAGCTCAGTGAAGAGGTGAAATTGGCAGATGTCAACAGTATATGGTATCTAATCTGGGAATGGATGCTTTTACCCAAGACAGAGGTGCCTAGAAGTCCTTTCTTCTTTATTACATTGGAGTATAGTTGACGTATAATGTTGTATTAGTTGCAGGTGTACAGCAAAGTGATTCAGTTATACATATACAGGTATCTATTCTTTTCCAGATTCTTTTCCCATATAGGTTATTGTAGAGTACTGAGTAGAGTTCCCTGTGCTATACAGTAGGTCCTTGTTGGTTATCTCTTTTATATATAGTAGTGTGTATACGTTAATCCCAAACTCCTAATTTATCCGTCCCCCCTCCCCTTTTGGAACCGTAAGTTTGTTTTCTATGTCCGTGAGTCTGTTTCTGTTTTGTAAATAAGTTCATTTGTATCATTTTTTAGATGCACAAATAAGTGATATCTTATGGTATTTGTCTTTCTCTGTCTGACTTAGTTTACTCAGTATGACAGTCTCTAGGTCCATCCTTGTTGCTGCAAATGGCATTATTTCATTCTTTTCATGGCTGAGTAATATTCCATTGTATGTATGTACCACATCTTCTTTATCCATTCATCTGTTGATGGGCATTTAGGTTGTATCCATGTCTTGACCATTATAAATAGTGCTGCCATGAACATAGGGGTGCATGTATCTTTTCAGATCATAGTTTTGTCTGGATATATGCCCAGAAGTGGGATTGCTGGGTCATATGGTAGCTCTATATTTAGTTTTTGAGGAAACTGCATCTTGTTCTCCATAGTGGCTGCACCAACTTACATTCCCACCAGCAGTGCAAGAGGGTTCTCTTCTCTCCACACCCTCTCCAGCATTTATTGTTTGTAGACTTTTTGATGATGGCCATTCTGACCAGTATGAGGTGATACCTCACTGCAGTTTTGATTTGCATTTCTCTAATAGTCAGTGATGTTGAGCATCTTTTCATGTGCTTTTTGGCCATCTAGAAGTCATTTCTAAAGAAGCACAGTGTTCAGTTAGGAGGGGAAGAAGGAGGATTTAACGTTCTGAGGAAGTTGCCAAATTGCTTTCTGCAGCAGCTATACCCCCTTTTACATTCCCACCAGCACTGTTATCAGGGTTTTCTGATTCCTCTAAATCCTCTCAACACATCACCTTTTTTAAAAAAATAAATTTTAGCCACTGTGGGTTTGAAGTGATATCTCATTTCAATTTTGATTTTCATTTTCCTAATGACGTTGAGCATCTTGTTATATGTTTAGTAGCCATTTTTATCTCTCCTTTAGAGAAAAATCTATTCGATTCCTTTATTTTCTTTAAAAATTGGGCCATTTGTCTTTTGATTGCTGAATGAATCTACCTTTAAAGTTTAAAGTCTTTAACTACTTTAAAGGTAACTTTAACTACTTTAAAGGTAGTTTTGGTGGGAGAACAAACTGATTGGAGTGGATGGAATAAGGATAAAGCAATGGGCATGGTGATAAAATATGAACACCTGAAAGATGTTTGTAAAATATAGCTGGATAGCCATCCCCATCCTGACTACTACGTTCATTCATAAATCAAATACGTTTGTTTTTTTTTTTAAGTTGGACACTGGCCAGACTTTTGGATCATGGGTGGACTGGAAAGCAGAGTTATTAATACATTCCATAGTTTGATGTAGTTTTGGCTTGGAGAGAAACCAACAGTGCAAGCTGTGATTTTACCATAGAATAATGCATGCTCGCAAGAAAATAATGTATTCTAAAATGCTTTTATTGTATTATCACGGCCATGGGCTGATTCCTTTAACTTAGTAACTGTTTAGAACAGTATTTTTTTTAATTTTTGAATTTTATTTAATTTATTTTTTTATACAGCAGGTTCTTATTAGTCATCAATTTTATACACATCAGTGTATCCATGTCAATCCCAATCGCCCAATTCATCCCACCACCATCCCCGCCCCCCCACCGCCGCTTTCCCCCCTTGGTGTCCATACGTTTGTAGAACAGTATTTTTGATCTCATTGTTTGCTGCTAGGGTGTAGCCCCAAAGAAACCATTTCCCCAACCCCCTGCACTGATGGACAAGACCCATAAGTCTGACCTTACATCATTAACAAATCATCCTTTTATGAGAAACTGCCTCCTTATTAGCCCTCTGCTAAGTTGCAGAATTACCGGGAAAAAAATTCTCATATGAATTAATTTCTCCCATTATTTTCTAACTTCCCATCGTCTTTCTATCACGTGTCTCGACTTGACCCATTTAGCGATTTCACTCAACTAACTGTTCTCAATGTAAGCTGACTTTTGTTTCTGCTGCACCAGGTTTACACTCTGCAATCTGGAACCCTGTGCTAGAGAAGTTAACTTATCACTCAACATCTGTTTATATTAATGAGTCATGAATGATGCCTCTTTCATTGTTTTTATTGGTGTAGGATTGGAAAGGAAAGAGTTATAGTTGTCTCTGCCATATGAAGATTCCTAGGACTTGGCCACCCTTCCGAACGCTAAATTTTCAATGCAATCCAGCTTAACTAATTTGTGTTGAAATGTAAGACCAACCTTCCTCATTCTGCCTTTTGCCATAGCTGAAAGAAAACGCTCTCTTCTACACCCTTAATATCTCTTCTTATCCTCATGCTAAATGCCAGCGATGACATTTGTGGTCTCCACAGATAGATGCCACTGAAATATAAATGAGAACAGAGTCTCCCTTGCTATTTAGTGGACTAAACCGAGTTACGCCTGCTTATCGTAATTCAGTTCTATGTGATTTTCATGTAGTGAGTGCTTTGAGCTTGTTATTGCAATAATGAACAAGAGACTTACAACATCAAAGGAAGGAAGGAAGATATCTAATGTTTTATTTAGTGCTATCCCCGACCAGAGTACGTCTGATTAAAGGAACAAAATCACTATTTGCATAAGTTTGTTCCAGAATGTATTCATAGCCTCACAAATGTATGATGCCTCTTGTTGATTGAAAAGACCTAATTAACAATAATTTTATCAGATGAAGATTGTGATTGATTGATTTGAACTCTAGAGAAGTTCTTTTCCAGCAATAGTAGCAGTTACGCCAACCTAACCCGCTGTAGCTGCTTCCTTGATGTGACCTATCTTCCAAACCCAATTTTTTTTTCCAGCACCAAAACTATCTTGATTTCCCCCCCAACTTTGGAAAGGAGCTCCAGAACCAAAGGTTCAAGGGAATGACCCGAGTGACTACAGGAATTCAGCAAGGCTGCACTGGCATACAAGATACTTTGAATTCGGGGATTTGCGTGTGTCAGGATTGTGGATAATGAACCAAGTAAGGGAGAAATGCAGTAGAAAACGGTCGAGACTCATGTTGGAGCCAGTGATGAGACATGTTTTTGATTCTTGGAAGCCATTCCCCACTTCTGATTTACCACCTTGGATAGTTACCTGATAGACTTTATTTTTCCAAAACACCTGCCACTATCATCCTTCTACCCGAAACCCATGATTCTCTCTGCTCTCGTGCATCCTTGTGAGTTGTTATCTCTTGCTGTATCACAAATTACAACATATGTGTGACAAAAGACAGCACAAGTATTATCCCACAGTTTCTGTGAGTTAGGAGTCCGGGGATGGCTTAGCTGGGTCATCTGTCTTAGGGTCCCTCACGAGACTGCCATCAGAGTGGTGGCCATGACTGAGGTCTCCTCTGAAGGGTTGACTGGGGAAGGGTCCATTGTCAAGCTCAGTCAAGCTATGGGAAGAATTCAGTAGCTCATGAGCTGTTGGATGGAGGGTCTCAACTGGTGTCATAGACTACTCAGGCTACCTTAACAAAATACCATAGACTTGAGGGGCTTAAACAATAGACACTTATTTCTCACTGTTATGGAGACTGGGAAGCCCAAGGTCAAGGTGTCATCAAGGTAAGGTTTCATTCTTTGTCCTCTTATCTTGACATGCAGCTGGTTACCATCTCTCTGTGTGCTCTCGTGATCTCTTCTTTGTGTGCATTGGGAGAAGGAGTGGTGGGGAGAGAGAGAGAGTGCTTTGGGTCTCTCTTCTTATAAGGATAGTAACCCATCATGGTGGCCTCAACCTCATATTAGGTTTAGACCTAATTATTTCCCAAAGGCTCCACCTCAAATACCATCACACTGGGGCTTACGGCTTCAATGTATGCATTTTGGAGGGGACACAAACATTCAGTCCATAAAAATTGGCCAGAGGCCACCCTAATTTCCTTGTCACTTGGACCTCCTCAGACATAGCTGCATATTCCATCAATGCCTATAAGTCAAGAAGGTGATAGAGTCACACAAGATAGAAGTCAGATCTTTCATGAATTAATCACAAAAGTGACATCCTATTACTGGGAAATCAATGGCACAGCCAACACTTAATGTTCATAAAGATGTGAACACCAATACTTGGGGATCATCAGGGACTCTTTCTTATTTTTTTTATTTTTTTAGATTTTATTGGAGTATAGTTGATTTACACGGTAATGTTAGTTTCAGGTGTACAGCAAAGAGAATCAGTTATACATATACATATATCCACTCTTTTTTTTAAGGTTCTCTTCCCATATAGGTCATTACAGACTATTGAGTAGAGTTCCCTGTGCTATACAGCAGGTTATTATTAGTTATCTATTTTATATATATAGTAGCATGTATATGTCAATCCCAATCTCCCCCTGCCCTTATCTCCTGGTAACCGTAAGATTGTTTTCTACATCAGTGACTCTACTTCCATCAGGGACTCTTTTAGAATGAGTCTCCCGTGGGGAACTTCCTTGACCCTCCAGCTCGATACTATCTGGCTGAGGTTTGTAATTGAACAAGAGATGAAAGATATTCCCAGTTTTCATCTGCTTCTTAGCCTGGCATCTACTATGGGAGTAGCTCCAGAAGCCAAGAAGATAACCAAAGAGCATATGAAAATGATGGAGTCCAAACCACACATATATAATTCAGAATCGGAAGACTGTTAACCACACCTCTGTGTAACATGCTATGAAAGATGGTAACTGATCGATTCTGCCCTTCACCCTCTCCAGATAAAATCTTTGCGATTGTTTCAAAATACTTAACACTTTGTGACATTTACTATTAATAATACCAATACAAACAAAGCCCTCCCGTTTTTCTTTTTCTTTTTTTGGTTGCGCCGTGCGGCATGTGGGATCTAAGCTTCCTGACCAGGGATGGAAGCTGCACCCCCTGCAGTGGAAGCACAGAGTCTTAACCACTGGACCGCCAGGGAAGTCCCAAAGCCCTCCCATTTTTAACAGTCACTAAAAATTTAGAAGAGAATACCTATGGTAATGAAGATAGAGAAACATTTACAAATCACTGCAAGAAAATGAGAAATGCTACTTAACCACTATCAGTTCTTGAAAGGAACATTGGTTACCCTTCTTCATGTAAAATTTTCAGTGATGTTTCACTCCTTTGTAAGACTATAGGCAGACATCCCAGTTCTGAGATAATTCACGTTAAAAATAAGTGTCGGAGTGACACTTCCTCTAAAATCCGTGTCCTGTGATTATTCTGTGGCACACTTTTCTTACGCATTTTATTAAAGTGATTTTTCACTCTTTTAATTAATGTAAATTTCGTGTCATTTTTAGCCGTGCAACTATCTCAGCGCCACTTCTGTGTTCCTACATAGTGAATATGAACATCATCCCATCTTGACCATGTATGTAGTTCGTTGCAGTCTACTGAAATGTCAAAGTTTTAAAATTTTCTATTTAGAAGGTGACATTTCTACCGAATCATATAATGAAGAGTGCCTGTCACCTGGGGATAATATACGTCATCTTCTATGTTCTTCATCAGCACCAAAAGGGTTTTACGGTTGTGTGGAGGTACATGAGCTGAGGTTTGTCCACAGAAAACTGAAGGGTGGTGTTGTTCTTCTGTAGATTATTTTCATATTTATATAATGAAATGTAAAGGAAGTCTGTTGGGTTATCAGAGAGGTTACCACTGACTTGCAAATCAGCTCTAAATATTCTGTCTGGTTCCCTAAGACTTCAGGTGCCTCGTGTACCATGTCTTGTCCCAATGCCTTCCCCAGCCTGGGCCATGCTAGACTCTTCTTCATCTATTGGGCTAACCAGAAGCACCTGCAAGGAAAAATAAAAGTAAGAAGATGTATTTTCCACTGTTGTTACTTCTGGATGGAGGCTTTATGAGTGTATAATGATACAATCTAACATGTACAAAGTCCAAGTGCAATGACATAACAGTCTGGGGAATATCACATTCTTTCTTCAACATGTTGAGGAAATACAGTAATTATTATCAGCATCTGTCCATGGTTTTCAGTGAACAAATTGGTTTTCATTTATATTTCTAAGGAACAGCCTCAAGGAATCATTGATGCTGTGTGTGCCCTCCAAAACCGTTCAATTCCTTCGCATGTTGAAAAGATGTTTATGATAATGCTGTATTTTCCTTTGAAGTCCACAATTCCACTCAAGGAAACCAGAGTCATGATGAGGTCATGATTTCATCTTCTCAATAAAAACAAGAAAAGCATCTTAACAGGCATCGATTACATGCCTGAAACTTTGCTTCTGTTTTATATCTAGTCCTCACTATCTTATCATATTGGGATTATTAACTTTTTCATACTTCTGAGATCATAAATATTCAGAGAGATGATCTGTGTCCTGAAGTTATAGGACCAATTTGAGATTGATATTCACATCTACGGCACCTTAAAATTGTTGCTCTATTTACAGTGGTAATTCATTTCCTTATTACTTAGTTATTGTTTCAGGCTTCAAGGTGGATGACCTTAATGAGTATATTTTGAGTCCTATGGAAAATACTGCATTCACATCTGTGTTGAATATTCATTCGAATACCAGAACTTAGAGTGACTTACACCTCCTTTTCTTCCCAATGATGAAACAGCAAACTAAGAGTTTATATATATATGCAAAGGCTGAGTTGGGAACAGATCTGTTCAGATCTGTTCATTTACTTAATACCCTCTTAATACCTAATATGTACGACCTTAATATTGTCTTTATTATACTAACAACTAATCTTTAATTATGGCAGATTTTTTTAAATTCCAGAATTATATCTATAGGATACGGGAGTAACCAGAAATGGTACATACCACAAAATCCACAGTTAGACGATAACTATGAATTATGCCAATTTCAGTTCAAACTTATAAATCTCAGAAGATTAAATGACAAATCAAAAAAGTTTCTCGGGGCTTCCCTGGTGGTGCACTGGTTGGCACTCCGCCTGCCAATGCAGCGGACATGGGTTCGGGCCCTGGTCCGGGAAGATCCCACATGCCATGGAGCAACTAAGCCCGTTGACCACAACAGCAGAGCCTGCGCTCTGCAGCCCATGAGCCACAACTGCTGAGCCTGCAAGCCACAACTACTGAAGCCCGCACGCCTAGAGCCTGTGCTCCGCAACAAGAGAGGCCACTGCAGTTAGGGGCCCACACACCTCAATGAAGAGTAGCCCCTGCTCGCTGCCACTAGGGAAAGCCCGCGCTCAGCAATGAAGACCTGATGCAGCCATAAATAAATAAATAAAGTTTCTCTTTAGCTAGACAGAGAAATAGTCAATGTTGATCCAAGCATGAAAAAGCCTCAGTGACTTAGAATGTTGCTGTCCTATCAGATATTCATGCTGAAAAATACAACAGGCATCAAATGAACAGCTCAAAGTCTGAGGAAATCATCGCCAGAGAAAGAAGCAATTTCTCCGGACGTATTAACGATTTAGGTTATAAGGATGTCACTCCTTCTTGCCAAAGGGGATATTATATACAGTGTTGATATATAATGAAATTATTACAACACTATCAATGAGGCTGCTCCTTGGATGCCACAGAATGAATGGCAAAGGACGTAGGTCCTTTGGAAGGTGATGAGGTCATGAAGGTGGCACCCTCATGATGGGATTAGTGCCCTTGTAAAAGGCATCCCAGAGAGACCCCTCATACCTTCTACCGTGTGAGGACACAGCGAGCAGATGGTATCCATGAAACAGGGAGAGGGGCCTCACCAGACACAAAATCTGTTGGAGGCTTGGTCTTGGGCTTCCAGTCCCCAGAACTGTAAGAAATAGATTTCTGTTACTTATAAGCTACTCAGTCTAGGGTATTCTGTTATAGCATCCTGAATGGACTAAGATAGTGGGGGTCATTTAAACCTATTCACCTCACAAATTTGTGTATCAGTATAAATATTTTTATTGAAGTATGATTGATTTACAATGTGGTGTTAATCTCTGCTGTACAGCAAAGTGACTCAGTTATATGCATGTATACATTTTTATATTCTTTTCCATTGTGGTTTATCACAGGATATTGAATATAGCTCCCTGTGCTGTGCAGTAGGACCTTGTTGTGTATCCATTCTATATGTAATAGTTTACATCTACTAACCCCAAACTCCCAGTCTCTCCCTCCCCTTCCCCCTCCCCCTTGACAATCACAAGTCTGTTCTCTATGTCTGTGAGTCTATTTCAGTTTCGTAGATAAGTTCGTTTGTTTCATATTTTAGATTCCATATATGTGATATCATGTGGTATTTGTCTTTCTCTTTCTGACTTACTTCACTTGGTATGATAATCTCTAGTTGCAATTATAAATGTTTTACTGCAGCTCTAGGCTAATAGTCTCTTAGGTTCTCAAGTAGAGAACTGGTTCCCCCAGTCCCTCCTGACTGCCTCCCTGTTTTCTCTCAGAAGCATCCTTCTAATAAATCTTTTGCACATTGAACTCTGTCCTGTCTGCTTCTCCACGTACCTGGACTAACATCCAAGCCTGAATCAAGATTATTTTTTTAAAGCAAAGGAATGAGGACAATCTCAAAAATAGATGCTAGTTTTCATTTGTCCTTCAAATTATGTGTTGCATCCATACGTTTTCGTGGAAAAACAGAAAGAGTAGTTCTCTATAATTTTAATAGTTTTATTATGCAAGAAAAGGCCCCGACTGTGGGGTATCCTTTGTTGTGGCCTTGGTTTTGACATCTATCACAGGCATTCACTACCTCAGATGCAGTAACCTCCCCAGGAATGTCTCCAACATGACTCAGCACGGCTCTACTCACTTTACAAAACAGCAGGTGCCTAAGATGCCATCTGAAATGTTCAACATCCTCTCGAATTTCAGTCCTGTGCCCATTCTACTGCCTAAAATACGTTGCCATGTGAATGCTTTGATGTTACCTCAAATCTGTATAAAATCAAACTCTTTAACTTCCATGGAAGTTGCACTCATCTCTCCTGTGTCTCTACCCTAGTAACAGCCCTTTTTCGCACAGTCAATGTCAACTTACCTCCAGTGGAAGGCGTTCAGGGGAGCCCTGAACTACTTGACCTGCAGCTCACATTTTTCTTTTTTTCTTTTTTTTAAAACATCTTTATTGGAGTGTAATTCCTTTACAATGTTGTGTTAGTTTCTGCAGTATAACAAAGTGAATCAGCTATACGTATACACATATTCCCATATCCCCTCCCTCTTGCATCTCCCTCCCACCCTCCCTATCCCACCCCTCTAGGTGGTCACAATGCACCGAGCTGATGTCCCTGTGCTATGCGGCTGCTTCCCACTAGCTATCTATTTGACATTTGGTAGTGTATACATGTCCATGCCACTCTCTCACTTCGTCCCAGCTTACCCTTCCCCCTCCCCCTGTCCTCAAGTCCATTCTACGTCTGCGTCTTTATTCCTGTCCTGCCCCTAGGTTCCTAAGAACTTTTCTTTTTTGTAGATTCCATATATATGTGTTAGCATACAGTATTTGTTTTTCTCTTTCTGACTTACTTCACTCTGTATGACAGACTCTAGGTCCATCCACCTCACTACAAATAACTCAATTTCGTTTCTTTTTATGGCTGTGTAATATTCCATTGTATATATGTGCCATATCTTCTTTATCCATTCATCTGTCGATGGACACTTAGGTTGCTTCCATGTCCTGGCTATTGTAAATAGAGCTGCAGTGAACATTGTGGTACATGACTCTTTTTGAATTATGGTTTTCCCTGGGTATATGCCCAGTAGTGGGGTGGCTGGGTCGTATGGTGGTTCTATTTTTAGTTTTTTAAGGAACCTCCATACTGTTCTCCATAGTGGCCGTATCAATTTACATTCCCTCCAACAGTGCAAGAGGGTTCCCTTTTCTCCACACCCTCTCCAGCATTTATTGTTTCTAGATTTTCTGATGATGGCCATTCTGACTGCTGTGAGGTGATACCTCATTGATTTGCATTTCTCTAATGATTAATGGTGTTGTCACACGTGTTTCTGAGTTTGCTTCTCTCTGGTTGGTGGAATTAAGTCAATCTGTGCTCAGGCATGCCTAATCAATCACCTATTTAATGGATGAAACATGTTAGGCATCAGTCTCTTGACCCAGCCAGGTCATCTGCTCAACCCTTGGTGAGAAGGGGGAAAAGATTCCTAATTAAATGTTGTAAGTAGATAAAAGCCAGTAGAATCCCAAAGGGTGGAGGGATGGTTCCAGAAAGAAAAAGAAAAAACATTCTCTGGTATGTAAAATAACGTTAACTTTGTTATGCATCCTTGAAACTCATCACTGGAAGGTCTTCAAATGGAATTCCAACTAAGTCTTAACCCCTGATGATTTTGGAGTGCAAGTTAGTGAGAATTGAACGGTTTTCTTTTGTTTTTTAGAAATTAGGAAGAGTCAGCATAGACTATCTGGACGTTGGTGAAAATATTAAAGCTTCCTTTGAAATACTTTACACTCGTTTCTAGTCAATAGGACTGGCGTTCCAACCCTTTTTATCAACAAAGCAATCCCTGTTCTACCTTCAGAACTTATAAAAACAAAATGATGTTGGGATTGTAATTTTTTACATCTTTTTTAGTTGGGGGTCGGTGTATGCAAGCTAAGACCCGTGGGCCAAATCCAATCTACCAACTGTTTTTATAGATAAAGTTTTATCAGAACTCAGCTATACCCATCTGGTTACATATTATTTATGGCCACCTTCTCACAAAGATGGCAAAGTTGAGTAGTTTGCATGTAAATCCAAAAATATTTACTATCTCACCATTAAAAAAGAAAAAAAAAAAAAGATTGCCAATTGCTCTCCAGATAACACGCAGTTCCAGTGTTTTACTTTGATTGGTGCTTGTCAAATGCTGTAGTCCAAAACGGTGATGGTAATTTTTGGTCTAACAGAATTTTGCTCTGAGGGACAAAGTCTTGAGAAATTAATAAATTAATTTATTGGACAGAGTGATTTTTTTTTGAACCCAGAATTTCAGAAGTTACATTGAAGAAAGGAAGATTTAAGTTTTACCTAAACACAACACAATGTCTCAAAGACCCATTTCACATTCATCTGATTAACATAGCATTTAATGGCCCTGGAAATAGTTCAGATTTATCACATTACATAAATTCCAGCTGTTTTCTACTATTTGTCCATATGTATAACCACAGCTGGGTCCAATCAAGTCAAGTATAACCATTAAGCTAGTCTCTAAAATATTGTAAAAATAGAGAAAAGAACAAGACATATCCTCAAAATCATTCCTCATGCCTTTGCCCTTAAAAAGTGATTTTTCTCTCAAACCCTCCCAAATCACTTACCACTAACCCCCTTAGCCAGTATTTATATTCTATCAGTGCTCTTAGATCTTTTTGGTCCAAAAACTACTCAAGTTTTGGCTATATGAACATGTTAGTTTACATTAGTTTAAGCCTTGAAATCAATTGTTTGGCTACATTTTATAAGTTTTCCCTTGACAGTAGTATTCAGATTTCGTTGTATGGGTTGTAAATGTACAGTGTATACACTTGGTGTCTTTTTAAATTATAGTAATCCCTAACGTTAATCTCAATTTACTCACCAAATAGGGTTGTCTGCATTTTTAATTTCCTAACTGTAGCATTACAACTTGACTTATTTGACTGGGAATTTACCCTAGCATAATTATAACCCTTTATTTATTCCTAGTTACATTTGCTCTAAATTTTGTGTTCTAATGGGCATTTTATATTGAATGTTAGAATCTCTTAATTCTTTTTAACATTTTCCTTATATGTACAGCAATATTTCTTTCTCTAACACCTAGCCAAATGCCATATCTAAGTTATAGGTAGTGATACAAGCAGCTCAGAAGATTCATTTAAATAGTAAGTAACTGGGTCATTAAGCTGAATTATATTCAGAGATATAGAAATTACTGCAGGAACCCAGGGCTAGCAGTAGTGGAGCTGTCAGCATCTCTCAGCCCAAGGAGTTAAAGAAAGAGAGAAGTTATTCATTGGGTGGGTCAAGCTGTGATGTGACCTTCTGAAAAACCATGCTAAGGCCACTTGAGTGATTCAGAATCAAGAATTCCATTGGAATTACCAACGTGTCTTCTAGCTTTCACAGGATTTTATCCACACAGTTTAGCCTCAAGGGAGAGGGAAGAATAGGCAATGACTCTGAACAGGCAGGTGAAAGATATTTTTCATAATTCTGGTATTTCTTAACTATGAACCCAACCTGAAGTGTCTCAAAACTTCATGACCCTATCCTTGGATCCAAGGATCATTATTCTTGGTGTGAGTCATTTTCAGAGGTCTCATGACTCTCTCTTGAAATGAGTTAGGGAGTGAAACCAGTGGAAAGTTTGAATAACTTGTATTGGGGGTTTTGGTGAAAAGTATGAGGAAATAGCCTCTCTTCTGTCACCGGACATTATTGTGTGTACTGTGGATGTGTTGTATTCTTCTGTGATATGTGGTATGATGTGTAAGATTGCGACCGTCATCTTGAGAAAAGAAAGAAAGTAGCTTAAGGATCAAGCTGACAGAATGGAAAGATGGAAGGAGTGTGAATCTTTGCAAATATCGTTGGGTCTCTGGATTTGTCCCTCGGGAGCTCCCCTGATTTGGCATGTAATACTTTGTGAGATAATACATAGTTCTAATACTCAGAGCCAATTTGAACTGGTAATTTTTGTTTCAGCCAAAGGCACTGCAGTCTGTACAAGTTCCATTAATGGAGTTATGTGTAATCTGGGTTGTAAGTTGAGACAAGTTCCTGGAGTCCAGATTGCTGGGAGTCTTGAATGGAAGGAATTTTATAGCGAGGACTAATTGAAGTTCTTAAACATTGGAGTGTTGCTTAGAAAGGAATACCTATTTTGAGATGAACTAAAGGAAAGTGAGACAAAATGCAGACAGATAAGTGAAAGCATTTATGCAATAATTGAAAATTCAAGTATCAAGAACCTGATAGAGGATGCAAATCTATGAAATGGAAAATAAGACAATGGGATAAATTCACTTGAATATAAGAAACCACAAGACAGAGTGAGTGGGGTAGGAGCAAAGAAAGAAAGAAAAAGTGTTAAAAAATTGTCCACAATTAGGTCTTTCCTTAAAACAATTCAATTTCTTAATATTTTTAAGAAAGCATCTAATTTATAATTCAGATATTGTTGCAACTCAAATTATCAATATTTCAAAAAAAGCCATTCAGCTTAGGGTCATTTTATTTCAAGGATTATTAATGCAGGTAAAATTCTCACAGTCAATAAATATGGATTTGATTAACAGCTTTTCCAAAAACAAAATAAATTCCAAAGAAATTAAGTATCCTCAATGTTCTTAAACTTTATATAAAAGGAAGATATCAATGAAGTTATTGTTCATTTTTTTAAACTCATGGTGGAAAACAGTATATGGCCAGACGTTGTGTTGAGCACCATGTATGTAAGGATGAAAAACACAGGGCCGGCCTTCAAGCCATATACGATGTAAAGGTTAGGAGCCAACAAAGAGTTGAAATACATAATAGAAAGTACTGTCATTTAGGTGCACCTGGGTGTTAATGGACTACAAAGAAATGTTGTCTAACCAAGCTTGGAGTGGGATGGTAGAGGGGATCAGGGCACAGCTAATGGAGTAAGAAACCTAAAGTGGGGCTTCCCTGGTGGCGCAGTGGTTGAGAGTCCGCCTGCCGATACAGGGGACACGGGTTCATGCCCTGGTCTGGTCCCCAAAAAAAAAAAAAAAAAAAAAAGAAACCTAACGTGTGTTTTGAAGAATGACAGTGAATTCACAAGGAGAAGGGAGCCCATCCGTATGACATTCTTTTCAAGAATGAAGTTGTCTGCCTTGGCCTACTGGCATGGCTGAGACAGAAGTTAGTTGCTCCAGAAGGGAGCTAGGTAAGGCTACAGACATAAGCGTGGTCATATCAGAAGAAGCTTGTTATTCTAGAACGAGATGACTTATCCTTTTTTTTTTCCCCGCTTTTGGTTACAAATGAGACTTGGCTCCTCCGAAGTACATGTTGCATGTAGTTTCTTAAACATTTGGAATGCTTCAGGAGCATCTAAGTAAGTACCATTTGTTCTAGCTAAATCAACCCATTATTTTGGCCCTGGGGCTTGTGTGACCAAAGGATTCAGGGTTATCCCTGTTTTCAAATTATTTTTTTTTTCTCATCAGGAAATTTTAAAATGCAATTTTAATATTGTGGTTTCCTTCACCCCAGATTGAATTCAATCAAAGACTTCTTATGCTTTCATGATTAAAAAAAAAAAAAACTGTGTGTATGTGTCCAATAAGTGGTTCAACGTTTATGAGAGTTGATAAGCCCATCAGGGTCAATAAGAGCAAATTACTTGTACATATGTTAATATGAAATTATTTATGCAACTTTGATTTGTGTAAAATAAACCATTTACATATTTAATTTCAGCTTCAAGTGATACAGTTCTTTAAATAAGATCTGTAATCCCAAATGTTCTCACTTGTTATTTTTGCAAAGACCAGATAGAAATGTAACCAGGTTCATGCTAAGTCAGTGGACTGACAGAGTAAACCAGATCTTCGAAATAAAATTAAACTGAAAAATATTTTAATACCCCCCCTGCCAAGTATGATATTATAATATTAATGAAACTATTCTATGTTTTCCTAAAAGGACATCTATGAGTACAACTTGTCTACTCTGTCCCGATGTAACATCACATATGAATGCACTTTGTACATCTTCTTTGTGATTAGAAAGTATGAAACCATAGTTGTGCAATTGCATGGATTCAAAAATTGTCAAACGTTTTTGTTTCCTTTAATTTTTCTACTTAGTTTTTGAACAGTCTGAACCTTGAAAGGATTTATCAGAATATGAAAACTTTTACAAAAATTTTTGCTGCCATTTGAAAACAGGAATCACTGGTCTTTAGTTTAAGAACTTCGTGGTTCCCCGAATTACAAGAAATTATTTTTTTCTGACATTTCTGAAGGTATCGGCAGGGTTAGATATCATTATTTAAGCAGCAATTATTAACATCCTTTGAGTCACAATCACGTATGAGTATCTGATCAAAATGATTGACCTTGACCAGAAAAATGGGCATATGTGCCTTTGCACGTAACACAATTTCAGGGATTTTCAACTCATATATGGATCAGTGGTTAGGAGTGCCTCCTTCAGAAAGTAAATTATCCTCAGAGGAACAAGCTGCCTTTTTTTTTTTTTTTTTTAATAAATTTAGTTAGTTAGTTAGTTTTGGCTGTGTTGGGTCTTCGTTTCTGTGCGAGGGCTTTCTCCAGCTGCAGCGAGCGGGGGCCACTCTTCATCGCGATGCGCGGGCCTCTCACTGTTGAGTTCTCTCTTGTTGAGGAGCACAGGCTCCAGACGCGCAGGCTCAGTAGTTGTGGCTCACGGGCCTAGTTGCTCCGCAGCATGTGGGATCTTCCCAGACCAGGGCTCGAACCCGTGTCCCCTGCATTAGCAGGCAGATTCTCAACCACTGCACCACCAGGGAAGCCCCGAGCTGCCTTTCTTAATTTGAGAGAAAGAAGAACTTAAAGGGAATACTACCAGCAAAGCTTCACAATGGAAATGATATCTTACCAGCATTATCCTGAATCCCTGTGCATTAAGGAAAATGATTTCCAGGCATAAGAATTTTTCATGACCTTAGCGTTCATGAAGTTTTTATAAGAATAATGTACAATTCTGAATGCTCAAACAGAATTTTCTAAAGCTGGATGTTTCTTAGGTAGAACTCTTAGGTAGAATCTGATACCAGTGGATTCTTTTTTTGGTTCCTGGTGGGTGCCAGAGTGATGGGTTGTCTTTTTGTTTGTTGATGTTGCATTTTAGACTGTCTACCAAGTTCTGTTTAAGAGTATTGAACCAATAGATAAAATTGTCTATTATAAAAGTAGCTTTAACTGGGTTCCTCTTTACTTTGGACCGTTTTGATACTGTGTCCACTTCCTTGAGTTGCTTCGTATTATAGCTTCTCACCATATTAAAATCAGATACAGTTAGATAATTCAGTTTCAGTTAGTTGGATTAACATGATGGTACAAAAGCAATACTTAAATGTGTCCCTCTTAGAGTTGACCAGCACACCATACGGTCAATGATCTCCATGATTGTGATGCCGAGTTATCAAGCATACATGAAATTAAACTGGAAAGAAGCCTAAATGTCCATCAGAAACATTTTGTTCCATGAAAGAAGGCAGATACAAAAGAATACCTACTAGGTGATTCTACTAAGTTCAAGATCAGGTGAGACTAATCCATGATTATCTTGAGATATAAACATTTTTGGAAGTGGCCAGGAAGAACCTTCCTGGGATGATGGAAATATTTTATATTTTATTCTGTTGATGCTTCCATGGATACATCTATTTGTCCGAATTCATGAAGCTGCATACTTAAGACGTATGCATTCTATTTTGCGTATATCGTATCTTATTGAAATTCCATTATTTTTTAAAGATAATAAGTTAGCATCTGCTAAAATGTATCTATGGAAGCAACAGTTCCACAGGGTTTTACTAGGTGTTATGCAATATGTTTCAGGTATCAAATCACACCCAGTGGGATTAGTATGCCCGACAATACAATTTGGGAAACACTCATTTAAATGGCTCTGAGTATTTAAAGAAGATATTAAATTAGAACCTAGTTTTTAAGAAGTGTTTCCCTTCAAAATGGTTAGATTTTGGAAAACTGGCTTGGGTGGAAGAGTTCACTGATGAATGATTAAAAATGACACATTCCTGCAGAAAGATGGAGGAGAGATTTTAATTTTACTGTTTGAACTATAAAACTCAAAGTAAATCTCAGCGAACAGAACTGATCAAACGGTGGTACAAAATGTCTTTAGTTGCTTCATCCACTAACTTAACAGGACACATAGAATAGAGTGGTATAAGAAAATCTGGTGGTTTATTTTCTTAATGATGCTACAAAAATCTATTTTTCTCTCTTCAAATTCACTGAGAACTGCACACGCTCTGGCACAGGAAGAGGTGATTTGCCGATTCTTGACATCGACACCAGTAACGACACACCTGGAAATGTATGACATAATGAAATGTCATATAGTGCGTCATACATATCGAAATGCATGGCATGACTCAATTGCTAATCTAATTCGAATATCTTACCTATGTCGCCTGAAGAAAATGTACAACCTAAAAGTTGAGAATTATATTTTCTTAGGCAGGCATCCTGAGAACTGAAACCTGGGAGGATATATAGGATATATAGGAATTTTTGCAACAAACACTAGGTACTTGGAACATTAAAAGAGTACTGTTTTTGGGGGTGTTGTTTTTTTTCTTTTTTTTTAGTGCAAGCATTTTTATTTTTGCAACAAGCACAATAATGGTACTTAATTGAAAAGCAGTGAGGACAGACATATAGAGACTATATGCAAGAAAACTCACAACCAAAGAGAGATGTCATTTTCTCTTCCTTACGTTCCTTTGACCATGGGCAAAATGAGCAGGCAGGTCACTTCTGCCTTTGCGTAAAGCTGATTTGGAGATGAGAAACAGTGTAGAGCCTACTACATTGAGAGTTTGAAAAGACTACTGTTATTTAAAGAAAAACCAGATATCTCAAGCTAACGAATTTATGGGAATTTATGGGAAGATGCAAGAGTGTGGTCTCGTTGAAATCATTCCTTTGCTATGCACCTTACCTATTGAGGGCCAGTACCCTGCTTTGCTCCATCCTGAATCCCCTCAGGGTGCGTAGCTGGGGGAGGCTGCAGTGGCTGAGGGCTTGATGGCTGCAACATCCTTTGTTTACTCATATGGCAGGTGACATTTTTCTGTCCATACCTACAACGTCGTGAGAGCCTAGAAAAATACTATCTTTCCATTTTGTAGACATCTTAAATAAGTGTAATTATTGGGGGAGAAAAACGTGAAACTTTCACCTCCTTAGAAACTATTACATAACATTGTGGGTCTCCTGAGAGCATCTTAAATTGGAGGATTCTGTGATATGATGGGTTAAATCTGTAGTGGTTCAGTTTTTAAGCCTACTCATTTCATGAAAATTCATGGAGGTGGATTTTTTCCCCTTAAACTCTCAGTACATGCTAAATCTGAAATCTTCAAGGCTTCCAAATGAGACCAAAATGCTTTGCGACACATTCTCAGCAAAGCCATGTGGGGTGAGGAGTGTGACAGACCCGTTTAACTTAATGATCTTTGTGTTGCCTCCTGCCACTTGTCTCAATAGATTTTTCTCTGACGTTTGTAACTAGGACTGCAGTTCCATTTTTGTCTGCCACAGGTACATAGGTCTGTTATTTATACCAGCTACAGCCTGCACTTGGAAAGGGGTCAGGGATCCATTCTCCCTGGAGTCTAAACACCCAGCTTACTCAGAAGTGATTAGTGATATCATAGTGGTCGTCACAAATTCAACAAGAAACCATTTAAGTCCTGTGGCTTGTTTTAGCATCAAATTAGAATCAAATGAAATATAGGAGGCTGACATTGCTTGAATAAAAAGTGCGATATAATCTAATAGAATTTGAATTCTGGAGCTAAACTCCTTCCCACCAATTCCCAGTAATTCCATCCATCTTTTGGCTGTGGGTTGACCCATAAAGACCATAGTCATCTTTATTGTTTTTCTTTTTAACTCCTAAAACACAGCAGATCATGCCAATAGGTAAAAGAGTGTGTTTTATGAATCATTTGAAGAAAAATATAAACCAATGAAGCATGGAAACTTCCCCAAAGATATTGGTAGGATTCCGACTGGATTTTTTTTTTTTTTTTCCTATTTGCGAGCTATTTCTCATTCTAAAATCTCAGATCCGTCACAGTAGTTACACTCAATTTACCTTTGGTTCTTAAATAGAATTTGAACTAGGTATTAAACCTTTGTTCTTTCATTGCCTTGTGTTTGAAAGAGGTAATTTTCTTTCAGGTTTTATTAAAAGGTACTGAACGTTAGGGGACTTCCCTGGTGGTCCAATGGTTAGGACTCGGTGCTTTCACTGCCATGGCCCCGGGTTTCGAGCCCTGACCTGGGACCTAAGATCCCACCAGATGCAAAGCGTGGCCAAAAAAATGATAATAATAATAATTTAAAAATATTAAATTAAAAACAATAAAAGGTATTGAAGGTTGGATTCAAAAACGCATTTTTATTGAGATGCCTTTTGACACCCAGAACATGCACTGATTTTCAGTGCTCAGTTGGACTTTTTTGTCAATTTATGTGTTTATATAATAATCACCTGATATATGCACAGAATATTTCTATAATTCTAGAAAGTCCCTGTCTACGACCGTTCCCCATCAATTTACTCCCCACCAGAACCTAGCTTCTGTCGCTCTGGAAAAGTTTTCCCCGTTCTTATACTTTTTATTAATTAGATAACATTATATGTTTTGTCATTTATCTTAAACTCAGTATAACATTTCTGAGATTCATCATGGTGTTGTGTGTATCAACAGATCATGCGTTTTTATTGCATTTTAGTACTGGCTTGGACAAACAGACTGTTTAACGTTTCTCCAAATGTTGGACGTGTGGGTTGTTTCCAGGTTTGGGCTGTTACAAACATACGTTCTATAAACATCTGTGCACATATCTTTGCATGGACATATTTCTTCATGTGACTGGGACTTGTTGAGTTGTAGGATTGACACGCGTTTAACTTTGTAAGAAAATACTAGTTTTCCAAAGAGGTTGTCTAATTTTGTACTCCTTCAGCAAAGCAAGAAAATTCCAGTTGCTCCACAGTAGTCGCCAACATGGAATCATCCGTCTTCATAATTTAGACTATTCTGGTAGATATGGTTTGAATTGAATGTTGAGCAAATTTTCATATGGTTATTGGTAATTTTTATGTATTGAATTGTGAATGACACGTTTTAGTCTTTAACCATTTTATTGCATTGTTTACCCTTTATTGCTTGTTTGTAGGAGTTTATATTTTATATATATATATAATATTTTATATATATTATGTGTAATTTTTATCAGTCTATGGTTAGCCTAAATATTTTCACAGTGGTCTCTGTGGTAAGAAGAAATGATCAATTTGACCGAATACAATTTTTCCATTTGGTATTTTATGGTTGGTTGTTTTTCTGTCCTGTCCAAGAAATCTTGCTACACTATGGGTAAAGTGAAATTCTTCTGTATTCTCTTCCAGAGTCTTTCTTTTAAATTCAGGTATATATCACATCTAGAATTAATTATTAGCTGTTGTGAGGTAGAAATCTAAGTTCTCTTTTCCAATATCGTTTATTGAAAATGGTTTATATATGCTTGAGTCTGTTCCTAAATATTCTGTTTCTTCCTGTGGTATACTTATCCATCTCACTATTACAGTGTTACTATACTGAAAGTAATATAATAGTATCTCTTGATGTCAGACGGTGTAAATCTTCCCTTTGTTCTCATTTTTCAATGTCGTAATATAACAAATTTTTTAAATGTTGCTGGCTTCAACTGCCTAAGATTTTACTGGGCATTCTTGCCAATAGGTTCATGAACTTACTGTTCTGTATTGTTGCTAGTTTTAAATTTTATCAGGTTTTGGTATCAAGGTAATGCTGACTCTTAGAACAAGAGGAAAAGTGTTCATGTTATTTTTCAAAAGTGTTTATGTGGTATTAGTGTCATATCTCCTTTAAATATTTTAGAGAATTTACCAGTAAATCTATTGGCCTGAAGGAAGTTTATTATGGTATTTTAAAATTATTATGTTTCAGACTAACTTGGTAGTTATACATCTGTTTGAATTTTATTTCCCCTTATGTCAGTTTTGATAAATGGTGATATTTTTAGGCAATGTTTATTTTTATCTAAGTTTTTGCATCCATTACCATAAAGTTATTCATGGTGTGCCCTCATCATCATTTGCACATCTATTATCCCTTTACCATTTCTGGCATTAGTAATATGTGTTTTCTCTGTTTTTCCTGAGCAGTCTTCATAAACATTTATCAATTGTATTAAATTTTCAGAAGAAAACATTTAATGATCTTGATATCTCTATTTTGCATGTTTTCTAAAGTATTAATTTCTACATTTGTTTTTATTATTTAGTTTCTTCAACTTTGGCTTCATTTTGCTCTTCTTTTTTATTTTATTTTATTTTATTTATTTTTTTTTTGCATGCTCTTCTTTATTAGTTTGTTAATGTCAAATCTTACTTTGCTGGTTTTATGCTTTTCTTTAAGTCCAAGTACAGTTTAGCTCCATCACACACATATTGATATGTGGTCTTTTCATCTTCAGATGTCAACATTTCCTAACTTTCTTGTCATTTCGTATTCATTCTCTGGGTTTTAAAAAATATTGTCTTAAGTTCCTAATATATAAATTTTCTCTGTTTCTCTTTGTCTCTCTCTCACACACACACACAGACAGAATACACAGACATACCTCTTGCTTTGTTAAAGTGCCTTGGACATTTTCTACATATTTAGTTGCAACTGATATAAAATTTAATATCCTTTTAGTCAGCAAAAATACTTAATATGATTGCAACGCTTTAATGGTTTTTGAGGTTTATAGTAAGGCATAGAACATCACGCTAGCGAATGTCCAGGTGCCTTTGAAAAGCAATATATATTCTAAACCATCGAAAAGACAACCCTCAGAATGGGAGAAAATATTTGCACGCAAAGCATCTGACAAAGGATTAATCTCCAAAATATACAAGCAGGGCATGCAGCTTAATATCAAAAAAACCAAACAACCCAATCCAAAAAGTGAGGAGAAGACCTAAATAAACATTTCTCCAAAGAAGATATACAGATTGCCAACAAACACATGAAAGGATGCTCAACATCACTAATCATTAGAGAAATGCAAATCAGAACTACAATGAGGTATCACCTCACAGCAGTCAGAATGGCCATCATCAAAAAATCTACAAACAATAAATGCTGGAGAGGGTGTGGAGAAAAGGGAACCCTCTTGCACTGTTGGTAGGAATGTAAATTGATACAGCCACTATGGAGGTTCCTCAAAAAACTAAAAATAGAACTACCATACGACCCAGCAGTCCCACTACTGGACATATACCCTGAGAAAACCGTAATTCAAGAGTCATGTAGCACAGTGTTCACTGCAGCTCTATTTACAATAGCCAGGACATGGAAGCAACCTAAGTGTCCATCAACAGATGAATAGATAAAGAAGATGTGGCACATATATACAACGGAGGATTACCCAGCCATAAAAAGAAACGAAACTGAGTTATTTGTGGTGAGGTGGATGGACCTGGAGTCTGTCATACAGAGTGAAGTAAGTCAGAAAGAGAAAAATAAATACCGTATACTAACACATATATATGGAATCTAAAAAAAAAAAAATAGTTCTGTGGAAACTAGGGGCAGGACAGGAATAAAGACGCAGACGTAGAGAATGGACTTGAGGACACGGGGAGGGGGAAGGGTAAGCTGGGGTGAAGTGAGAGAGTGGCATGGACATATACACACTACCAAACGTAAGGTAGATAGCTAGTGGGAAGCAGCCGCATAGCACAGGGAGATCAGCTCGGTGCTTTGTGACCACCTAGAGGGGTGGGATTGGGAGGGTGGGAGGGAGACGCAAGAGGGAGGGGATATGGGGATTTATGTATACATACAGCTGATTTACTTTGTTATACAGCAGCAACTGACACAACATTCTAAAGCAATTATACTCCAATAAAGATGTTTAAGAAAAAAATAAAGTTCCTGGATGTACTGTTACAAGAATGTCAATTAGGTATATTTTATTGATCACATAGTTCAAATCCTCCATATTTTTACTGTTTGCTCTGTGCTACTAAATGTGAGTGCGTTTTTTCCATTTAGAACAGCATTATTTCCTACGTTTCAAACCTCTATCATTAACATCTTTTTTATTGCAAGTCTGTAAGAGAGCAATTCTTTCAGCAATTTATAGTTTTTATTCTTCTGTCTTCCAGGCTCCCTTGTATAAATGGAATTGTTTCATTGCATTCTTCTCATTGTTTCCCTGAATATAATGTGTCTTTATTCTCTGGCTGCTTTGAGGCTTATCTTTATTTTCAACAGTGTGACTATGCAGTAGCCAGTATAGTTTTCTATGTATTTATTCTGCTTGGTGATTGTCAAGCTTCTTGCCTTATTTGGGTGATGTACTTTATCAACTTTAGAAATTTTCTGGCCATTTTGCTTTCACGTATTTATTCTGCCCCTTCTCATGTCTCGTCTCTTTCTGAAATACCAATTATACATATGTTATAGCGCTCGATGTTGTCCATCAGATGTCAGATGCTCTATTTGGTTTGTTTTCCACTCTTTTATTTAAAGTTTTTGTTGACCAGTTTGGATACTTTTCTGGTCTATGTCAAAGGTACATATACTTTTTCTTTTGCTATTCCAGTCTCCTGTGGAGTGAATCCAGTGAATACGTCATCTTTCATACCATAGTTTTTAATTTCCAGTATTTCTTTTTGGTGCCTTTTTATAATTTCCAAATCTTTACCAAAATACCTACTGTTTTAAAAAATTGAAATATAGTTGCTTTACTATATGTATATATATCCATTTTCAGATTCTTTTTTCATTATAGGTTATTACAAGATATTGAATATAGTTCCCTGTGCTATATGGTAAATCCTTATTGTTTATATTTATTTTTTTTGTTTTGCCCATGCTACGCAGCTTGTGGAATCTTAGTTCCCTGACTAAGTATTGAACCTTGGCCCTCAGCACTGAAAGCACCGTGTCCTAACCACTGGACCACAAGATAATTCCCTTGTTTATCTATTTTATATATAGTGGTGTGTATCTGCTAATTCAGACTCCTAATTTATCCCTCCCCACTCTTCCCCTTTGGTAACCATAAGTTTGTGTTCTATGTCTGTGAGTCTATTTCTGTTTTGCAAATAAGTTCATTTGTATCTTTTTTTTAGAGTCCACATATAAGTGATATCATATAATACTTGTCTTTCTCTGTCTGACTTATTTCACTTAATATGGTAATTTCCAGGTCAGATCATGTTGCTGCAAATGTCATTATTTCATTCTTTTTTATGGCTGAGTAGTATATATATATATACACACACACACACACACACACACACACACACCCCACGTCTTCTTTATGCATTCATATGTCAATGGACATTTAGGTTGCTTTCATGTCTTGGCTGTTGTGAATAGTGCTGCTGTGAACATAGGGGTGCATGTATCTTTTCAAATTAATGTTTTCATCTTTTCCAGGTATATGTCCAGGAGTGGAATTGCTGTATCATATGGTAACTCTATTTTTCGTTTAGTTTTTTTTTTACTTAATTAATTTATTTATGGCTGCGTTGGGTCTTCGTTGCTGTGCGCAGGCTTTCTCTAGTTGCGGCGAGCGGGGGCTACTCTTTGTAGCAGCGTGCAGGCTTCTCCTTGCGGTGGCTTCTCTTGTTGCGGAGCACGGGCTCTAGAGCATAGGCTTCAGTAGTTGTGGCGCATGGGCTCAGTAGTTGCAGAGCACAGGCTCTAGGCATGAGGGTTTCAGTAGTTGTGGCTCACGGGCTCTAGAGCACAGGCTCAGTAGTTGTGGCACATGGGCTTCGTTGCCCCGTGGCATGTGGGATCTTCCCAGACCAGGGCTCAAACCCGTGTCCCCTGCATTGGCAGGCGTTTTCTTAACCACTGCACCACCAGGGAAGCCTTATTTTACTTTTTTGCAGAAGCTCCATACTGTTCTCCACAGTGGCTGCACCGATTTACATTCCCACCAACAGTGTAGGAGGGCTCCCTTTTCTCCACACCCTCTCCAGCATTTATTATTTGTAGATTTTTTGATGATGGCCACGCTGACTGGTGTGATGTGGTAACTCATTGTAGTTTTAATTTGCATTTCTCTAATGGTTAGCAGTGGTGAGCCTCATTTCATTACCCTTTTGGCCATCTGTATGTCTTTTTTGGAGAAATGTCTATTTAGGTCTTCTGCCCATTTTTGGATTGGGTTGTTTGGGTTTTTTGATATTGAGCTGTATGAACTGTTTGTATATTTTCAAAATTAAGCCCTTCTTGGTCTCAGTGTTTGCAAATTTTTTCTCCCAAATGATAGGTTGTCATTTCTTTTTACCTGTGGTTTCCTTTGCTGTGCAAAAGCTTTTAATTTGATTAGGCCCTATTTGTTTATTTTCCTGTTTGTCTAGTTTCGTTCTTTTGTTTGTCTTCTACATTAGTCCCATCTATCTATCTATCCATCCATCCATCCATCTCTCATCTCCCCCCCACTTCTCTTTCTCTGTCTTTCTGTCTTAGCTATTTTAAATACCCTGTCTGATAACTTTAACATCTGGACCATCTGTGTGTCTGTTTTCATTGACTGTTTTCTCTTTTCAGCACAAGTTATCCATTTTTATTTCTTTGGATGTCTCGTGATCTTTATTTTGCATATCAGTTATTTTGTTCTATCAAGCCCTTGGAGTATGGAGCCATGCCAATATGACCTCTAGTTTAGCTAAATTTATGCTTTTTGAAGCTTTAGTTGGATTTAATTTACTAATGGCTTCAAGCATTTTGAAAGCATGCTGCAGGCTTTCTTTTCAGCATCAATTACAGCGGAGCACTGGCATGATTTCATTCCATGGGTGGTCTCTCTTGTTTACGGCCCAGCATCTGCCAGCTTCTCGGTTTGCTGAGGATTTCCCCTTTGTTTTCTTTCCCTTTGTTTCCTAGTCCTACTCCTATATTTCTGTTTTGGAGAGACCTCTCTCTGTACTGAGGCTCTTCCTACAGCCTTTAGAGGACAGTTGCTTCACAGTGTGTGAAGACCAGGGATGCTTTGGAGAATTTCTGTTAGGTCTCATCCCATACTCCTGCCTTTGGTATGTGGCTGTGTGAGCCTGAATACCTCGTAGAGGATATATAGCAACTCTCTTGCTCTGCCCCAGATAAGTATGTGTAGCAAAAACCTGCTGTTAAGAGTTAGCGGGGAAGGATTTCCCTGGTGGCACAGTGGTTAAGAATCCAGCTGCCAATGCAGGGGACACGGGTTTGAGCCCTGGTCTGGGAAGATCCCACATGCCGTGGAACAACTAAGCCCGTGCGCCACAACTACTGAACCTTGCGCTCTAGAGCCCATGAGCCACAACTCCTGAGCCCACGTGCCACAACTACTGAGGCCTGTGGGCCTAGAGCCTGTGCTCTGCAACAAGAAGCCACCGCAGTGAGAACCCTGCGCACCGCAATGAAACGTAGGCCCCGCTCACCGCAACTCGAGAAAGCCCACGCACAGCAATGAAGACCCAACGCAGCCAAAAATAAATAAATAAATAAAATTAAGAACTTAAAAAAAAAAGAGTTAGTGGGGAGACGTGGATAAACCTAGAGACTGTCATACAGAGTGAAGTAAGTCAGAAAGAGAAAAACAAATATCGTATAATATTGTTTATATGTGGAATCTAGAAAAATGGTACAGATGAACTTACTTGCAAAGCAGTAATAGAGTCATAGGTGTAGAGAGCAAACTTATGGTTACCAAGGGGGGAAGGGAGGGGTGGGGTGAACTGGGAGATTGGGATTGACATATATACACTACTGTGTATAAAATAGGTAACTAATGAGAACCTACTGTATAGCACAGGGAACTCTACTCAATGCTCTGTGGTGACCTAAATGGGAAAGAATTCTAAAAAAGAAGGGATACATGTATACGGATAAGTGATTCACTTTACTGTACAGCAGAAACTAACACAACACTGTAAAACGACTATACTCCAAAAAAATTAATTAAAAAGAAGGCGTTAGTGGGAAATGCACAGTCCCTTTGGGACACACTCACATACATGGTTATGTACTTATACATAAATTCATACCTGTGAATCTACCGTGAAGTCTTTTATATTTACGACATTAGGTAAGGTCCAACGAATGAATATTGAAGGTCCAATAATGGAAACCTTTCCCTTCGTTCGTAGTATTATATAACTGAGCAATACAGAAGAAAGAGGCTCAAGTTTCCCACAATAGACCCTTCCATTTCCCGGACTATTTTGTCATCCCTGCTCATTCAGGTCTCTATAAAGTTACATTAATAGGTTTTATTCAAAATTCCTATCTTAGGAAAGCATTCAGTCCTTTGTAACCTCACGTATTAAAATGTCCAAACAATTATATTTTTACAGTGATGGCAGGTGGCATATTTGACTTTATAAATTGAAGGATGCACGTGTAGAGTGAAGATAAAGGTATTAAGAATTTTCTCTTGAAGAAGAATCTCTTGGGAGTTACAGTGTCTACGATCCTTTCTATTGAGGAGCAGGTAGAAACAATGCCCTCCTGGCTCAGACACTGTGAAAGTGAAAAAGACATTTTCCCAAGACCAGAGGTTGAACTGATATCTCCTCCATGCAGTCATCCACTTTCTGACATTCCTAACTGAATTCCCGATACTTTATACTTTCATTTTAACACGACCATAGCCTAATACTCTTCCTTGTTTGATGAAATTTGCCTAGACAAACGTCCATCGGTGGTGTTTCTTAACCTGCTGCTGTTAAAACGTCAACGATTATCATTTAGTTTGCCCTTTCTTTGAGTGATTCCTTCAGGGAGCGTTCATCTTCCTGGTTCTTCCAGTTCTAGGCTGGGCTGAGTTGCCTCCTGGCTTTGGCCAGTTCACATCAGACACTTGTCTTTCCTCCTGGAGGCTGGCTCGCAGTTGCTTGAGGGATTCCTTGTCTACGATGGCATGGATGGAACAAGGAACAGCAGAGATTCAGGAGACAGAAGGGGAAATAGACTCCACCTCCTTATAGAAGGAATTTATATTGAAAGGACATGGATACAGAAACGGATGAAAAAGCATGACCAAGATTATAATCAATCTACCAGGCTGTGTACCCCCTTAGACCAGCTGGTATTCTTGACCAACGCATACCTTTCACCTCTGTACTCCCTACCTCATTTCCATGCTCTGGTTCATCCCAGATTTCCCTGTTTATTCTAACCTCTCCCTGGTGTGAAACGTATATCCCTACTAGTCCCCAAATATGATTTTGTGGATTGCAAGTTTCCATTCAAAGGGCAATCTTATCAGTGATGTTGTCCTTGTAGTTAATACATGATTTAGAGTGAAATCGTTCAGGTGGATAATTTAAATCTGTTGAAGAGCTGACAGTTGGTCCTCAAAAATGACCCTTAGCTCTCACACATGAGCTGGTCTGCTTTATGCCCTAACTACTCTTTCAGTTGTTAGCAAATAGTAAGTTAACAGTGAAGTATGATTTTCAGTGGACTCTGAGTAGTACCCATGTAATAGAGAAATCAAGCTGGACTTTGGTGCCAATTTTGGTCTTATTCATAGACTAGTAGCTGGAGCATTGTATGCCCAGGTTGATGTTCAACTGAACATTATACATCACTAACTTCTTGCTGGTCCTGGGATAGATGCCTTCTTTCTGTCTGAGGACAGTATTTCTTAAAGTTGTGACATAGCTGTCCAAACATCCTTGGAATGCAGGTTGGTAAATCATTCTTTTGCAGATTTTTCAAGGACCGTTTTCGTATCCTCTTGAAAAAGAGAAGCTCGTGCCATTCAGAAATGCATGGTTTGGATGATTTAAATGGTCAGTGAGTTAAATTAGATATTCCTTTGATGCGTTTGGAGAAATCCTATTTTTCTTTCTCACGTTGATAGATCTCGCCTTCCGATGTAGATTAAAGGACTGAGTCGTTGACTGGAAGACTTTGCCCAATTAAAGATGGACTTACATGGAGGGTGGATCCAGGGAGAGATTAGCTTCTGTCTTAAGAGCAGTCTTTTGGAAAAGGGGATTAAGTCCAGGGAAAATTGAGGAGGGGATGCTATAGTCTAATACTTGCTTTCTCAGGTAATGTTTCAGACTACCTAGTGATGTTTTCTTTAAGAACTTAAAAGCAACAGCTGGCAAGTAATAGAAGGAAAATGGAACATTAGTATGACAGCCATTGCTGGCCCCAATTCTGAAATCATGAAAAGTATTCCCATTAGGTAAGCTACTTACATCAATTTACTGCCTGTGACCCGGAGAATGCATAAGCCTTTTCTCTTTTCTAAGACCTGATTTTTATAAAGGCCAAAGCTAAAATGGTTGACACACACTGGCGCATTAAGAAGACTTGAGATAGATTACACATGCATTAATTTCGCTCGTAAGATTTCCTGGAAACGCAATTGTAGATCCTGGTCACTGATGTGCTCTCTTGCCTTGAAGTGGCCACTTGTTAGGGCAAAAGTGCAGGTTGATATTCTATGCAAGGTACTAAGAGTAAAGGCCACTCCTTGAAAATACATGTAAATTACTTCCAAAAACATTTATGGCCACTCTGTCACCTTTGCTATCAGTTTTTCAACCTGACCTCACTTCTGAATTCTGAAAAGGATGGTCGACATGGGCTAGTCTGAGCCACTCTGCTCCAGCCTGTAACTAGGGTCAGGTCTGTAGTTTGTTTCCGGTATGTCCTTTCTGTATTTCTCCTGGAGCCTAGGCGAGAGGTGGCAGTGGCATACCACTGGAACTCAAGAATAATTCTACCAGTGCTGGCCTTTTTTTCACCCTTACATGACAAGGTTGTGGATATACGATTCATGGCAAGGAAGTGGAAAAAATGGGACAGATCATAGAATCTTCCATAAGCACTTTCTCATGTAACTTGGATGATAAAATATTCACTGATCAACGAGAGTCAAACATACACTTACGTTCTGAGAGATGGATGGGTAAGGGGACATCACAGAGGATTAGGTTGAAGTCACTGAGTGAACTGTTCTGAGTCAAGCATGAGACAGAGAAAAGTCCAAGGCAGGGGCATTGACCCAACACTTCCATGGATCTAAACATGAACACGTGAACTGATGTAAAGGGAAAGGGGGATTTCTACAAGAGAAGGATGTACATTTACACAAAATATGGAAACTCAGAGGCAGAATGCCGTTTCAGAAGGAGCCTAGGATTCAAACCTGGAAGATGAATGTTGGGATACTAGGTCAGCCTTCAGCAAATAATTCCACTGGGACTCAGTGTTTTTCATATCAAATGTCCATGAGAATAGTAAATCTGGGTGAGATGATGCTCTAGGGTTTACGTACTCTAAAGCAGGACTCACAGTTTGATGGAGGAACTGGTAAATTATACTTTTGATACTGAGACCCCCTAGAGCTTCATGAGTTTGCTGACGTCGCTCTGGAAGTTAATGGAATAGCCAAACTATGGAACTGATGCTTCCTGATGCCTTTAAAGAAGGCAAACGATCATACCTGGAACTCCGGATAATTCTAGAAAATACAATGTGTTCTGCTTGCCAGGACTTTTCTTTATACAACTTTTAAGACAGAGTGTGGGGACTTCCCTGGTGACGCAGTGGTTAAGGATCTTGCCAGTGCAGGGGACGTGGATTCGAGCGCTGGTCCAGGAAGATCCCACATGCCGCGGAGCAACTAAGCCTGTGCGCCACAACTACTGAGCCCATGTGCCACAACTACTGAAGCCCGCGCACCTAGAGCCTGTGCTGTGCAACAATGGAAGGCACCGCAATGAGAAGCCCACGCACCACAACGAAGGGTAGCTCCCGCTCGCCGCAACTAGAGAAAGCCCGTGCACAGCAACGAAGACCCAGTGCAGCCGTAAATAAATAAATAAATTTTTTGTTTTTAAAAAAAGAGAGACAGAGTGTGAGTACTTTGTCATTAATCTCCCACTGTATTGATTTGGATGTAATTCTGTGACAAACGTATCCTGCTAGTATAGTCTGGTGCAATTTACCATTTCTTTTTTTTTTTTTTTTTTTTTTTTTTTGCGGTACGCGGGCCTCTCACTGCTGTGGCCTCTCCCGTTGCGGAGCACAGGCTCCGGACGCGCAGGCTCAGCGGCCATGGCTCACGGGCCCAGCCGCTCCGCGGCACGTGGGATCCTCCCGGACCGGGGCACGAACCCGCGTCCCCTGCATCAGCAGGCGGACCCCCAACCACTGCGCCACCAGGGAAGCCCTACCATTTCTTTTGTTTTTCTAGCTTCACGGAGGTGTAATTGACAAATAAAAATTCTATGTGTTTAATGTGTACAACATGGTGGTCTGAGATACGTATCCATTTGAACTGATTACCACAATCAAGCTAATTAACGCATCCATCACCTCACTTAGTTACGATGTTTTCGTGTGTGGTAAAACCCTGGAGGTCTACTCTTTTGGTAAATTTCAAGTACACAGTGAAGTATTATTAATTATAGCCACCATGCGGTACATGAGACTGCTAGAACATATTTCCCTTGCATAACTGGAACTTTTTATCCCTTGACCAATATCTTCCCATTTCTACCAGCCCCCAGCCCCTGGAAACCACCATTATACTCTCTGCTTCTCTCTATGGCTCAACTTTTTTTTAGATTCCACATGTAAGTGAGATCGTGCAGTATTTGTTTTTCTGTATCTGGCTTATTTCACTTAGCATAATGTTCTCATGGTCCCTCAATGTTGTCAGAAATGTCAGGATTTACTTATTTTTAAAGACCCAGTAATATTCCATTGTGTGTGTGTCTATCTATCATCTATAACTATCTATGTCTCTAAGTGTCTATCTATCTTATCTATCTACTATCTATCTTATCTATCTTTGTATCTACCTATCAATCAACCTATCTATCTCATCTTTGCTTTATCCATCCATCCATCCACTGACACTTTGGTTGTTTCCACATCTTGGCTATCGTGAATACGGCTGTGACGAACTTGGTAATGCAGGTACCCCTGTGAGATCCCGATCTCATCACCACTCCTTCTTCACCCCTTGGTATTAAACTGTCCATCTTGCTAGATCAGACGATACACCACTTGCATATAGATCTGGGATATTAATGCTTCCCTGTAATGGGCAGTTGCCTCTGATATCTTTCCTTAAATGTTTGTCCAGACCTTTTAGAAACACTGCGATTGCTAGATTGCTTTGGAGTTCAGCTACATATTACACCAATCTAAATGAAGTTGCTTGCAGTGGACTAAAGAATGTGGTAGAACCAGTTGTTTTCTGCATTTTTGTAAGAAGCATTTTCAACTTCATCCACTCCTTCCACTTAAAATGACCTTGAGCATCATTGCCTACTTTCGTGACAGCCGACGTGCATTTTCCAGGTGAGACATTTAGAAATGACTAACCTTGCAGGTGGATGACAGGACATGTTATAAATGAAGACAGAAAAGTGCCACCTTTCACATTTTTAAAAATTTCACACATGTCTCCTACAAACCTGAGAGTTAATTAGACTTTCATTTTGTCAGCAGTTTTCTTTTTCCGGGAGAGAAGCAAATTTGAAACTAAAGACAATGTTCTTTTGGCAACTTCCAGAAGGATGGGAGATTTCGAAGTCTCGCATCTTTTCAAGACCCCTCTATATATGAGTGTGTTCATGATGTATGAATTGCAGCTGGAAAAATTAGCATTAATGGATAGATTTCAAAATTCAACTGAAGATATTCTAAAGGATGCATTTCTTTGTGTTCTTACTAAATTGGAGGACGGTAAGGCCATATGGAAAAAGGATACATTGTATATAATATACAGGTGTTTCCAGATAACACATCCTATTATCAAAAACAAATCTGCATAATGGAAAAAAGATAAAGTGAGGCAAAGGACTGTTATGTTGCAGAAAAAATAATTAGAGTCAAATCAGGTAATTATTGTCATCAGATGTGAATCTTCCAATGTGAAAGGAATCTTAGAAACTGTTTTATCCAACCGACTTAATGTACAGATGAGAACACTGAAGACAAACGTTGTGTTGTATTTTTATTCTCAATAATAAAAATAATTACTGTTCAGTAATTTTTTCATTTTCTAACTGTATTTCTCAAAAAGTTATGCCCATTTTTAGTAGGGAGGAGAAAATTCAATTTACATAAATGTGTGGGTGCTGGAAAAGCAGGATCTTTCATTGCAGGATATTTAGGAGATTTTAATATTCTAATGTATATTGCAAATCTGTAAATCTTATTTGACCCCAGAACCTACCCTCACCTTCTTCCCCCAGAGAATCTCATTAAATGAGTGTTCTGAGTCATAATACACTTTAGAAAGCATGGATGTACATTATACCCTGACTCCATCACGACCTTCCCTAGAGAGTGACAGCTTCCAATGAACCCGTATTATTCCTACCTCTCCAGACTATGTCCCCGAATGGTCCAAGATGATGAATCCACAGGACATCCTTCAGACTACACCTCTTTTCTGTCTCAGATGGACAGATCTGTTCATGATCCTTAAGAAGATAGAGTATTCCTAAGCTCACTGAGAGGGATTCGAATGGATGGATTCAATAGGAAAAGGAATATATATACCACTTGAGAATAAAAAATGGATTATGCTTATATATTTATACTTTCTGAAGGAAACACATGATATCATGATGAAATATATATATATACACACACACACACACACATATACAAATATATATTATAAATATACAGATAGGGACTTCCCTGGTGGTGCAGTGGTTAAGAATCCACCTGCCAGTGCAGGGGACACGGGTCGAGCCCTGGTCTGGGAAGATCCCACATGCCGTGGAGCAACTAAGCCTGTGTGCCACAGCTATTGAGCCTGCACGCCACAACTACTGAGCCCACGTGCCACAACTACTGAAGCCCGCGTGCCTAGAGCCTGTGCTCCGCAACAAGAGAAGCCACTGCCATGAGAAGCCCACGCACCACAAGGAAGAGTAGCCCCCGCTCGCTGCAACTAGAGAAAGTCCACATACAGCAGTGAAGACCAGCACAGTGAAAAATAAATTAATTAATTAATTAAATATTTTAAAAATAATAAATAAATATACACATATGTTTGTATATATTTGTACATGTATACATATAACATATATGTATATACAATTGCTCTAAATATAGATAGATATCACTGCTACATAGACACCATATCTATATAGATATCCCATTGCTATTGCTATATATATTATATATAATGTTTATATATAAATATAAATATGTATTTGCTTATATGTATCTGAGTTGTCCGCTCACCTTCTACTCACCTGGGCTACAGAGCTTGTGTCTGGGGTATAGTACTCAGATGCATCCAGAAAAAGACAAGGTTTATACCATTGACTCTCTAAATCTCTTCTTGTTTTCTGAAATATTTTCTTGGACCCAGCTTCATCAATCTCATTAATTATAATCCTTTTCCACTTTGATTATGAGGTGTGCTTACAGTACCATTACCTGTGAAGCAGTAACCACACCTGTAACTGGCATCTCAAAGGGAAAGAAGAAAAAATAGGACAAAATAAACAGAGAACACAAATTCTTGAGGTGAGACAGCTGTCTCACACACATATCCAATGACCTCGAAGAACAAGGGAAACAGCAAAATTTCATACTTTAAATACGATTTCCTGACATATGATTTTTTCATCAGGAAATCATATTTAAAGTGTTAACAAACACTTAAGTATGAAAAGTCAAAATGTAGTAAATCAAAGTAAAAATTAAAACAAAATCAAAGTAAAAATTAAAACAAGTACATATTGAAAAGACACAACATTTATTAAGAAATATTGATACAGCTCTATCATCCCGGGTTGGATCTTAGTAACATTATCAAATGTTAAATATAAAAAATGTAATCCATCGTCCTCTTCAATAATATTTTTCATCAGAAATATATGGTAGTAGGAAAATGTAATTGCATGTTCTTCCTGCTCACCATGTGTTAAAAGCACTAATAATAAAAAAAAAAGAACAACCCAGAATGTTAAAAACAGATTTGGGTTAGAAGGGGTAAAGGTGGTAACACAAGATAATTATCAGGAAACCCTCAGTAAATGCCATTTCTCTGCAATGCCCATTGCCAATTTGGAAGGATCCCTAAACCACTGAATTTTTGTCAAAACCCAAATTGCCTGGAGAGTTTACGGAACTGTTTTCAGGGATTAGATTTCCTTGAGAAGTTAATATAGTAGATCTTGCCTCTATAGTAGAACTTGCCTCTCTTCTTCTGTTTAATTTGAATTATGATTCCCCTTCTTGGAAAGGAAGTTAAGGATTATTCCATAATCCTAGCTACCAAATTCCACCCAAAAAAGGCATTTCAATGACATCTTAAAATAAATTGATTTTCTGTTTCAATTAGATGTGATTATGGGACTTTGGTTTTGTGAAGGAAACATCCACAGATTATTGAAATTGGATGCTTATTTACTTTCTCAGAAACCATCACTGAATCTATTAAAGGTGGGCAAATCACTCGAAGACCTTTTAAAGATCTATTTTTAATTCTGTACTTCTCTTGGATTCTTTTTTCCTGCTGTCTAAACAGATATATATGTATTTATTTCCCCTTGTTTAATTTCCATTTCACATTGGTTTTCTTATTAATTCTGTTTCTGAATTTAATTAACATTTTACATTTCTTAATTCCTTTCCTGGATTTGGGTAATTTTGTCTTATTAGCGCTTCAAAGTCAGATGGAGAACTCCAAGCAGAGGCCTTAATTGTATGAGTAGTTAATTTCCTGTTACAGACAAACTCATACATAGTAAGTGGTCTTTAACCTTTTTGACATTCACAGGAAAATTAGACGGTGAATGCCTTACATCCATTTTTACATATTAATTTACTCCAAACATCCATGAAATAATAAAAGAAAATAATATATATTGCTGTCATTCAAAATAATCAAAATCTGGTGCGTTTGCTAATACATCACAATTTTTTAAGCATCTATTTCCCTAAGACTTATAGATGAGAGCTCTCTATCCCAGTTCAGGTTTGGTGAGATTTGTTGTTTGCCCTTTCTGGAAGAATTATCAACGTAATTTTTTCATTAAAAAAAAAAGGGATGATATATTGATTTTTGGAATTTCCTTTAGGAAATGATGGAGAGAGTGTGAAGGTTTTTAATGAGAATATTCACCACCAGCCCCACCACCTTTTATAGCTTATAAAAAGGATACTTCAACTTTCTAAATAGATAGCAATAGATTGCTGGATAAATTATTTGTAATATATCCATATATATATATATTCCATCAATTACTATGGTTGGACAGAAAAATATTTCATAGCAAAGGGGAAATTGTTTATAGTATCAATTGAAAAAATGCTTATTTCAAAAAATGTGTACAGCATGTAAATATTATGGTAAAACATCATATAGTATGTATCATGCAGAGAATGATTGGCAGTATATAAAACAAAATGTTAAGAATAGATATCTCTTAAAAAAAAAAAGAGTAGTTATCTTTAGGTAGGCAGGTTATTTTTTTTCCTTTGGGCTTTTTGGTGCAATATGGATTTTTTGACAATGTCTATGTTTATATAACAAAAGCATGAGATTCCATTAAAAATATGTTTTTGGAAATGTATATTGCCACTATTTTGAACAGCTTAGAGTACAGTTACAGGATCGTGGCTCTAGAAACATAAGGTTGTATATTGTAATTTAACATACAATGACAATAATATTCACTTTTTCTTTAGTATTTTCACAGTCAACTTCGCCTTCCTGGTCACGGATACCTGGAGGGTGATGAAGGGGAAAAGATGATGCGCAGTTGAAAACCTTCCAGATTAAAGGTAAGAAAGAAAAATCAGAGGCGTATCAGACTGGCGATACACCCCAGAGAAGAGGTAACTATTAACTTAGACTCTACTGCAAAGCCTATGAACCTGAAAAATCACTCCCCAAGCTCACGTTTTCTTTGCTTTCATTAATATTCCTTTGGACTTCTCCTCTTATACACTATACATGTGGCTTTCAGAATATCCTTAAATTGGCCTGGAATGGTTGCCAGGGAGTGATTGGCAATGAGATTTATCAAGGAAAATCTCAAAGACTTGGGAGAGCTTGATATGGAAAACTTACTATGGACTGGTTGAAGAGGTGATGTTCTGTTCCTAATGCATCCCGTCTTCAGACTGGCATACTCATCCTTCTTTGCTGAAAATTTTGGCTGCTGGCGGCTCCTAGACTCCCTTCCTGAGAACTACCCTAGACTGCAAGGCATTGCCTACCCTCCAGTCTGTACCTCTCCCCAAGGGGTGGACCTTGATCCATGATTGGTTGGTGTAGGGATAAAAACAGGTAGCCACTTACTTCAATTCGGGAGAACTCTGATTGGCCATTCTAGCCCCAGAGCTTCCCATCAGGTAGGCTGAACCTATGTTGCAACTACATGGCAGGGTCTAGAATGTTGATCAGTTTCAAGACTAGCTTGAATTTAGCAAGACTGCTTCATTAATGGTACTGAGTTCTTCCACCAGGATCAACAAAAGGCATGGTTGTCTCTCTTTTGGGGGATGTTACAAGACCTTGATGATCATTGCCGAGATCCCTTTGTTCATAAGGGGCTGAAAAATAAGGATACTTTCCTTATGCCCATCTTTCTTAACTTTTCACTTGGAATTGATCTGTAAAGGAGAATTTCCTTCACCAATTGTGCAGTTACTAGAAAGCAAATCTGTCTAAGACTTCTAGGACGGTGTCAAAAGGATTCTAGAGGCATCTTGGATGGGCTCCCACTGGCTAAAGATGACACACTCTGACCATTAATAAGGATAGCAGTTTTAATGTATTAAAATACAAATTGTATTGCATGTATGATGCTAAAAATAGCCACACTGATCATCTTTAGAAAATACTTGAGAATCCACTCATGACTTTGAAATAAAGGTAAAGAAACAAGCATGTATCCTACTCTTCCTATAAAAACTCAAGCTCAGAGCAATCAATGGAATTTTAATTTTAAAAAATTCAATTATTCAGGTTTTCATTGAAACCCTCTGAGATACTTTGTGTGTAAACATAGATCTTCAGTTTCCTATATAAATCTGTTAACCACATATATTATTCATGTTAGTGTAATGTGCTCACAGTGAAATAAGATGAGAAAAAGAAAACACCCTAAAAACCGGAGCAACCATGGTGCATTTTAACAGTGGTATGGAACCCACTGGGCTGTTTTTGTTTTGGTTGTTTTGTTTTGTTTTACCATGAAACTCCAATAGCTAGTCAAAGTTGTGTTTTGTGTGTCTGGAGGAAAGTAGTTTTCCTACTTTGTTGGCTGGTGGCACATAGTATATATCTTTGGGTATAACTTCAGAGGAAATAAAGATAGTTTTTTGGAGCATATTAACTTCTCATTATTACCTGTGGTGTGAATTATTTCATGATTTCAGTGCCTCTAATAGGAAATAAAGTCCAACAAAATAAGGGTGAGATGAAAGAATCCAATGAATAATGACAAAATTAGGTAAATATGAAATAAATGATAACCACCCTCTTAAAAATACAAATGGAATAATTTCAGATATCATAATTTTAACTTCCAGCTTCATTTATTATGTCCTGCGTGAGTTCCTAAATTTACTCAGAAGCAAACTGAGCCATCATGGTGATTACAGCTCATGCCATATTTTAAAGAAACCTTTTACTTTAACACGAATGGACATTTTAAATCGGAGGGAAACGGATACAATGGTGGAACTTTGGGAATATCACTGGAACACAAATGCTCTGAAGGTCTGAAGTCCCACAGGTTGCAAATCAGTGCACAGGACAAGGGTAATTTAATAATATTCCAGGCATTGTTCCCAGAGTTCATCATTTTCTCTGCTCTCCACTGGAAACACACCAAAGGAAATGAATCGGGCGCCGGAAGCACAAAGTATTTTACAAACGCAGGCTAATTAATCTCCTTGTCACTACTGTCATGAAAGGCATTACTGTTTACTGTTGAGAAAAGAGAGTTGGACCTTTAAACGCCTATACTTTTAAATACCCATCTAGTTGTATCGCACAAAATGTAACCTGTAATAACAAGGTCATAAAAATGTCGGTCAGAAGAGGTGCTGGGATTGAAAGAAAAGAAAAATGCCCATCGATTCCTTAGAGTTGACTTAGGGTTTCCTCATATGTGGAGATGATGATTTGAGGATGTAGGAATGTATTTTTATATAAATTATTTTCTGGGTTATCTCCCCAAAGAAACGGGGATGAATTATAACCCCCCACATTTAACAGCCCGTTAGTCTTGGGTTCCAAGTCAAATGCTGACACTTACTAGCTGTGGATTCTTGGCCAATGGACCAAACTCCACCTATTTTTTTGGGCTGTTGTGAGAATTTGACTTAATGAAGCTAAAATGCTTGGTACAATGAAGCTCTTCAGTAAAGTGTAGCTATTACTCTGTGGCCGAGGCACCGGACTGGCAAAGATTTGCAAATGCATCCCTGAACAGAGCTTTTTAAAGTGCCCTCCGCTGCTGTATACTCTTTTAACCATTCATTTACTTGTTCACACATTTATATAACAAATTTTAGGGGCTTCCCTGGTGGCGCAGTGCTTAAGAGTCCACCTGCCAATACAGGGGACAAGGGCTCTATCCCTGGTCCGGGAAGATCCCAAATGCCACGGAGCAACTAAGCCTGTGCACCACAAGTACTGAGCCTGTACTCTAGAGCTAAAAAAAAAAAAAAAGAATAAATTTTTAAAAATATTTTTTAAAAAACAAACCAAATTTTAAGCACTGCCCCTAGCTGAGCATAGAGATACATGACAGATACATACATTTTTTTCTTTATTGAAGCAAAGTGACTCAGTTATACACATATATACATTTTTTTAAATATTCTTTTCTATTATGGTTTATCCCAGGAGACTGGATACAGTTCCCTGTGCTCTACAGTAGGACCTTGTTGTTTATCCATCCTACATATACTAGTTTGCATCTGCTAATCCCAGACTCCCACTCTGTCCCTCCCCCAACTCTCTCCCCCTTGGCAACCACAAGTCTGCTCTCTATGTCTGTGCTAACTCCTTTTGTTTTGATTTTATTCTCTTCAATCACAGGTGTGATGACCATTTTAACTCTACAGCAATTCTGAAGACCAGGAAAGTTCATGGCAAGCACGCTCTGTTGGATGTGGAGGTCTCCGCTGAATTTCCTTATGGTGTTTGCGTCCCAAAGCTCCCTCCCTCTCACCCCCATACCTGATAAAGTGCAGCTGATTGACTGATGAAGTCATCTTTTAAGGCCTGCCATCTGGGAGCCAGGGCCCAAACCCGTCCCCCAAGGTAGCATGACCATTTACTTATTTATATGTTACCCTAAAGGTCGGCCACACTCAATAACACTTCTTAAGTACAAACGCAGAAATATGATTCATCAGAAATATGATTACATCGAAACCTGAGTCAAAAACATAGGTTAGGGCTTCCCTGGTGGCGCAGTGGTTGAGAGTCCGCCTGCCAATGCAGGGGGCGCGGGTTCGTGTCCCGGTCCGGGAAGATCCCGCATGCCGCGGAGTGGCTGGGCCCATGAGCCATGGCCGCTGAGCCTGCGCGTCCAGAGCCTGTGCTCCGCAGCGGGAGAGGCCACAACATTGAGAGGCCCGCGTACCACAAAAAAAACAAAAACATAGGTTATTTTCAGCTACTAAGGAGTTAAAATTCACCTGTTAAAATCAAAATGTTGCTTATCTCAGGAAGACTTAATAGTTTAACAATTCATTCCCTGGGTGTTCTTTTCACTCCTTCTTTTCACAGTACTTCACCTCAACGAACATCTTTCAGCATCACCTATGTCTGATCCTTTTCCTGTTAGTTCTTCTAAATTATTATTTTTTTCTGCAACCCTATGACATCACTTTTTGTGCATCCCTGCTTCTCTGAAATTTTTCTAGAGTAGCCCATCCTAGCAAGAAGATACCATAACTCAACATATTATAGCTAGACTTCTGAGAGAAGCCGGGTCATTTGTGTAGAGACACAAGCAATCTGAATCTCATCATTTCAGAAAATGATAAAATTGGAAGCAATTTTTTCTTGCTTTGCATCAATACTTTTCTAGAAGAGTCTCCCTCTTGCTGGATATGCTATCTAATGCTGATTTCTTTCTTTTTTCCTCTTGAACGTGAGTCAAGAAGAGTAGTTCCAATTTTATTTGTTTAATAAAATGGATATGTTTCTGCAAAAACATTTCCTTTTAAGAAGCAGGGGACAATTTAGCTTTTATGTACATATTTTTTTTTAATTTATTTTATTGAAGTATAGTTGATTTACAATGTGTTAGTTTCAGGTATACAGCAAAGTGATTCAGATATATATACATATATATATTTATATATACTCATGCTTTTTCAGATTCTTTATCCATATAGGTTATTACAGAATATTGAGTAGAGTTCCCTGTGCTGTACAGTAGGTCCCTGTTGTTTATCTCTTTTATATATAGTAGTGTGTATATGTTAGGCCCAAGCTCCCAATTTATCTCTCCCACCCATATTTCCCTTTTGGTGACCATAAGTTTGTTTTTGAAATCTGAGTCTGTTTCTGTTCTATGAATAAGTTTATTTGTATCATTTTTTACCAGGGACCCTTCCCACTTATAATTTTCTTATTTCTAGTTGTAGCATTTTCTTTTCCACTTAGAGAAGTTCCTTTAGCATTTGTTGTAGAGCTGGTGTGGTGGTGCTGAATTCCCTTAGCTTTTGCTTGTCTGTAAAGCTTTTGATTTCTCCATCAATATATTTTTAATATATTTTATATTATATATTTAATACATACATTTTTTTTTTTTCTTTGGCGGTACATGGGCCTCTCCCGTTGCGGAGCACAGGCTCCAGACGCGCAGGCTCAGTGGCCATGGCTCGCGGGCCAGCCGCTCCGCGGCATGTGGGATCTTCCCGGACCGGGAAACGAACCCGTGTCCCCTGCATCGGCAGCCGGACTCTCAACCACTGCGCCACCAGGGAAGCCCCTAATACATATATTTTTAAAATTAACATGTTGGCTTAGAAATGAATGAAATCACAGATGATCGGGGGAATTAACCTGAACACCCTTTAATATGGAAAATGTGTTACTAAACATTCTATTGTGTATTCTCAAAGTCACAGAAGAAAGACCAAGATGTTATATCATTCTGGAAAATCCACGTGTTTTCCAAATAGGTACTCTTTGCTTTATTTTGTCATGCTTCTGATGTATCAATCATGGCGGAAAACGGGAAATAGTCTCACTACTTAAATGCATAAAAATATACTATGGACTCATGAGTAATTCAGATGGACTGAAGCCACGGTCCCTCTCTTCAAGAGAACTGGAGACGTATATTGTGTATAACATTTAAGCCTGTCCCCTCTCTGCTCTTAAGAATTTCAAGATTAAATTAATGTCCCAAGAAGGGCAGCTTCTAATTAGCCCCTTTCATTCCACTTAACCAGAACACAATAAATCCTCCCTTCAGTTATGTTAATGGAATCCCTAGGGGAACAACCATCCGGACTCTGCAAAGAAACCCCCTCACAGCAGTGACTTGTCACTGCTTCCTCAAGGTACATCAGCTCCTCCCGAATTTCCCTGCAGCACTTCCATTAATTTTGCATTTGGGGTCAAGTCCTTGGCAAAACGAAGTTTCTGGCTACGCTGGGTTACCATCACCTTGCTGTCTCTCTTCAGAAGCCATTCATGGAGTATGAACGTAAGTTCATTACTTTGAAAGAATTGCAACCTTGAGGTTTATTGGAAACTATTGTAAAAATGGTTCCCCTTCTGAAATAGTTGCCCAATACAGACAGACCAACGCTAGTGAACACTACTTCTGTCACCCCTCCGGATTCCCTTCATGGGGTCATTGTATGTAATCACCAGCTGCCCTGTGCGCTGATCACATACATCATCTTCTCCAGAAAAATGTCCTTCGAGAGTGTTCCAGCTTTGGTGCTATTGGCATCTGAGGCTGCATCATTCGTGGTTCTGGGGGCTGCTTAGTGAATTATAGGTTGTTGAAGGGCATCCCCATTCTTCACACTCCAGAGCTCCCTGTAGGATCAGGGTGGAGCTGAACTCCAGCTGAAGCTACAATGTGCCTTAACTTCTTCCCCTGCAATGTCTTTTTTTGTTTGAAAATTTCATTTTATTTATTTTTTTCTACAGCAGGTTCTATTACTTACTATATGCAAACAGTGACAGCTTTACTTCTTCTTTTCCGATTTGGATTCCTTTTATTTCCTTTTCTTCTCTGATTGCTGTAGCTAAAGCTTCCAAAACTATATTGAATAAGAGTGGTGAGAGTGGGCAACCTTTTCTTGTTCCTGATCTTAGAAGAAATGCTTTCAGTTTTTCACCATTGGGAATGATGTTTGCTGTGGGTTTGTCATATATGGCCTTTATTATGTTGAAGTAAGTTCCCTCTATGCCCACTTTCTGGGGAGTTTTTATCATAAATGGGTGTTGAATTTTGTCAAATGCTTTTTCTGCATCTATTGAGATGATTATATGGTTTTTCTCCTTCAATTTCTTAATATGGTGTACCACACTGATTGACTTGTGTATACTGAAGAATCCTTGCATCCCTGGGATAAATCCCATTTGATCATAGTGTATGATCCTTTCAGTGTGTTGTTGGATTCTGTTTGCTAGTATTTTGTTGAGGATTTTTGCATCTATATCCATCGGTGATATTGGTCTGTAATTTTCTTTTTTTGTAGTATCTTCATCTGGTTTTGGTAACGGGGTGATGGTTGCCTCATAGAATGAGTTTGGGAGTGTTTCCTCCTCTGCAGCTTTTTGGAAGAGTTTGAGAAGGATGGGTGTTAGCTCTTCTCTAAATGTTTGCTATAATTCTCCTGTGAAGCCGTCTGGTCCTGGGCTTTTGTTTGTTGGAAGATTTTTAATCACAGTTTCAACTTCATTACTTGTGATTGGTCTGTTCTTATTTTCTGTTTCTTCCCAGTTCAGTCTTGGAAGGTTATACCTTTCTAAAAATTTGTCCATTTCTTCCAGGTTGTCCATTTTATTGGCATAGAGTTGCTTGTAGTAGTCTCTTAGGATGCTTTGTATTTCTGCGGTGTCTGTTGTAACTTCTCCTTTTACATTTCTAATTTTATTGACTTGAGTCCTGTCCCTCTTTTTCTTGATTCATGTGGCTAATGGTTTATCAATTTTGTTTATCTTCTCAAAGAACCAGCTTTTAGTTTTATTGATCTTTGCTAATGTGTCCTTCATTTCCTTTTCATTTATTTCTGCACTGATCTTTATGATTTCTTTCCTTCTGCTAACTTTGGGTTTTTGTTCTTCTTTCTCTAGTTCCTTTAGGTGTAAAGTTAGATTGTTTATTTGAGATTTTTCTTGTTTCTTCAGGTAGGCTTGTATTGCTATAAACTTCCCTCTTAGAACTGCTTTTGCTGCACCCCATAGGTTATGGATCATCGTGTTTTCGTTGTAATTTGTCTCTAGGTATTTTTTGATTTCCTCTTTGATTTCTTCAGTGATCTGTTGGTTATTTAGTAACGTCTGGTTTAGCCCCATGTGTTTGTGTTTTTTACGTTTTTTTTCCCTGTAATTGATTCCTAATCTCATAGCATTGTGGTCAGAAATGATGCTTGATATGGTTTCAATTTTCTTATATTTACTGAGGCTTGATTTGTGACCCAAGATGTGATCTATCCTGGAGAATGTTCCATGTGCACTTGAGAAGAAAGTGTAATCTGCTGTTTCAGATGGAATGTCCTATAAATATCAATTAAATCTATCTGGTCTCTTGTGTCATTTAAAGCTTGTGTTTCCTTAATTAATTTTCTGTCTGGATGATCTGTCAATTTGTGTTAAAAAGATCTTGCTGTGGTTTTTGTCAAAGTGTGTTTTTCCTATGTTTTCATGTAAGAGTTTTATAGTGTCCAGATCTCTAATCCATTTTTTGTAAGTGAGGTGTTAAAGTCCCCGACTATTATTGTGTTACTATCAATTTCCTTTTATAGCTGTTAGCATTTGCCTTATGTATTGCGGTGCTTCTATGTTGGGTGCATATATATTTATAATTGTTATATCTTCTTCTTGAATCAATCCCTGGATCATTATGTAGTGTTCTTCCTTGTCTCTTGTAACATTCTTTATTTTAAAGTCTATTTTATTTTATATGAGTGTTGCGACTCCAGCTTTTTTTTGATTTCCATTTGCGTGGAATATCTTTTTCCATCCCCTCACTTTCAGTCTGTATGTGTCCTTAGGTCTGAAGTGGGTCTCTTGCAGACAGCATACATATGGGTCTTGTTTTTGTTTCCATTCAGCAAGCCTGTGTCTTTTGGTTGGAGCATTTAATCCATTCACGTTTAAGGTAATTATCCATATGTATGTTCCTATGCCCATTTTCTTAATTGTTTTGGGTTTGTTTTTGTAGGTCCTTTTTGTCTCTTGTGTTTCCCACTTAGAGACGACCCTTTAGCATTTTTTGTAGAGCTGGTTTGGTGGTGTTGAATTCTCTTAGCTTTTGCTTGTCTGTAAAGCTTTTGATTTCTCCATCGAATCCGAATGAGATACTTGCCTGGTGGAGTAATCTTGGTTGTAGTTTCTTCCCTTTCATCACTTTAAATATGTCATGATACTCCCTTCTGGCTTGTTGAGTTTCTGCTGAGAAACCAGCTGTTAACCTTATGGGAGTTCCCTTGTATGTTATTTGTCATTTTTCCCTTGCTGCTTTCAATAATTTTTGTTTGTCTTTAATTTTTGTCAGTTTGATTACTATGTGTCTTGGCATGTTTCTCCTTGGGTTTATCCTGCCTGGGGCTCTCTGTGCTTCCTCGACTTGGGTGGCTATTTCCTTTCCCTTGTTAGGGAAGTTTTCGACTATAATCTCTTCAAGTATTTGTTCAGGTCCTTTCTCTCTCTCTTCTCCTTCTGGACCCCTATAATGCAAATGTTACATTTAATGTTGTCCCAGAGGTCTCTTACGCTGTCTTCATTTCTTTTCATTCTTTTTTATTTATTCTGTCCTGCAGCAGTGCATTCCTCCATTCTGTCTTCCAGGTCACTTATCCATTCTTCTGCCTAAGTTATTCTGCTATTGATTCCTTCTAGTGTATTTTTCATTTCAGTTATTGTATTGTTCATCTCTGTTCTTTAATTCTTCTAGGTATTTGTTCTTTAATTCTTCTAGGTCTTTGTTAAACATTTCTTGCATCTTCTCAATCTTTGCCTCCCTTCTTTTTCCGAGGTCCTGGATCATCTTCACTATCATTATTCTGAATTCTTTTTCTGGCAGGTTGCCTATCTCCACTCCATTTAGTTGTTTTTCTGGGGTTTTATCTTGTTCCTTCATCTGTCACATAGCCCTCTGCCTTTTCATTTTGTCTGTCTTTCTCTGAATGTGGTTTTCGTTCCACAGGCTGCAGGATTGTAGTTCTTCTTGCTTCTGCTGTCTGCCCTCTGGTTGATGCGGGTATCTAAGAGGCTTGTGCAAGTTTCCTGATGGGAGGGACTGGTGGTGGGTAGAGCTGGGTGTTGCTCTGGTGGGCAGAGCTCAGTAAAACTATAATCTGCTTGTCTGCTGATGGGTGGGGCTGCGTTCTGTCCCTGTTGGTTGTTTGGCCTGAGGCAACCCAACACTGGAGCCTACCCCGGCTCTTTGGTGGGGCTAATGGTGGACTCTGGGAGGGCTCACGCCAAGGAGTACTTCCCAGAACTTCTGCTGCCAGTGTCCTTGTCCCCACGGTGAGCCACAGCCACACCCCCGCTTCTGCGGGAGACCCTCCAACGCTAGCAGGTAGGTCTGGTTCAGTCTCCCGTGGGGTCACTGCTCCTTCCCCTGGGTCCTGATGCAGACACTACTTTGTATGTGCCCTCCAAGAGTGAAGTCTCTATTTCCCTCAGTCCTATCAAAGTCCTGCAATCAATTTCCACTAGCCTTCAAAGTCTGATTCTGTAGGAATTCCTCCTCCCGTTGCCGGACCCCCAGGTTGGGAAGCCTGACGTGGGGCTCAGGACCTTCACTCCAGTGGGTGGACTTCTGTGCTTTAAGTGTTCTCCAGTCTGTGAGTCGCCCACCCAGCAGTTATGGGATTTGATTTTACTGTGATTGCACCCCTCGTACCATCTCATTGTGGCTTCTCCTTTGTCTTCGGTTGTGGGGTATCTTTTTTGGTGAGTTCCAGTGTCTTCCTGTTGATGGCTGTTCACTAGTTAGTTGTGATTCTGGTTCTCTCGCAAGAGGGAGTGAGAGCACGTCCTTCTACTCTGCCATGTTGAATCAATCTCCTGGCAATGTCTTGCTTACAATCTTTTATGAATAAGTCATATGCATCAGGTGCTGCCTCACAGGAATTCTGCCCAGGAGAGCAAATGTATTTCAGTATCTTCTTCCTTCTCATCTCCTCATCATCCAAATAGGCTCCATCACCAGATTTTACATCACATATTTTACACATGTTAATTCTTATCTACATAGCATGTCTATACCTTAGAACAGGGGACATTAGAAGGGGGAAGAAACTCGCCCATGGACTTATGGCTGATTCGTAACACATAGGAGGTGACTTGGATCCACATTTGAAAAATAATTCTGGGCATGAGCACTGCCAAAGGACTGTGCGAATTCTAAAGCACCCTACCCATTAGCTGTTCATTTTGCTACCTGACAACGGGCACATATTTAGTAAAAAATGAATTACACACAGTATTTCCCACAAATAACTATCTTTCCCACAAATAACTATCTTGATCATCTCTTCCTATTTAGATTCTAGTACATATACAAAGATTATTTCTAAAGACAAGTACCTGTTTCAGGACAGAACAAGAATTCATTGGAGGAAATATATGAGACGTGCATTACCATGCGTGTGTGTGTGTGTGTGTGTGGGCGTGTGTGCGTGCGTGCTCTCCTAAAATGGATTGAAAACCTCAGCAAGGAGCATATGGTTGCACGTGAAAACATATGAATATCCACAGGTCTGAAGTCTGTGCCCGTTTTTTCACATTCAGAAACTGCGGGGTGGTGTTTTTGCAGAGAGACTGTCCAGTAATTAGTTTTAGGGTCTGAACTGAACCCTTTGTTTGCTGTGATTCTATGCAAGAGGTCTCGAGGTCCACAAAACATGATTACATTTGAGCTCCCAGCCCCCTGATTTAATTCACCATGCAGAAGTGATCTCTCTTGAATGGGAAGGTAAATGAGGGTTGAAGTCATCTTGGTTCATGTTTTTATATCCAGGGTGGTCTCCCTCTTTAAGATCCACAAACAACCAGAGTAACTGACTTGCTACATTTCTGCGGCGAGCAAGCTCTTTGTATTTCTAGATTCTACATGCCCTCCTGTGCTCATTCGACGCTGTCCCTGGACCAGCGTATTTCTCTTTGTTCTCTGCCACATTTGATCTGATACCACTGTATCTTTATTTTGAGAAAGAGATTTTATTTCTAACAACGGGAGATAGAGTTATAACATAAACTATGGTCATCCAGGCCATTATTTCAAGAGTATGGTATTCCAGCTTCAAATCAAATTTGGAATATAATTCCTCATGGTCAAAATTGGATAGAACTCTGCTAGCCTCCAGGTAGAAATCAGTCCTGCGAGGCAACCAGCACAGCCTGGAGAGATTGCATTTTATTTACTGAATAGCGGGCCATGCTAGTGTTAGCCCGGGGGAATCATTTACAGATGCCTTGTAAATACATCCAGCTGCTGCTTTCCCTAAGGCAGCCACGATGCAGGGAGGGGATGGAGAGGAATCAGCTCAGTCACCAGCAGCTCTAAGTCAGAGCTTATTCCCTGGTAAGACCCTGTGATTCAGGGCCCCTAGAAGAACTCCTGGATGGTTTTCTCTGCCCAGAGAGGCTTAAAATGAGCACATTTCTCCTGACCAGAAGGGGACTGCTCTCTCCATGTCAATCCAGGTTGCAAAGGCAGTTGGGTTCTTCGAGGGGCCCTCAGAGTGCCCCAAATGGCTTCCGGTGTGCCACATCCCCTGTAGTTTTGGTCAGAATATTTCAAACACTCTGCAGATTTTGTGGAAATCTTTCCTGGGACACGTGCATGCTGAAGAAATAGGCAGTCATTTCGAGAGTGAATTTTCTTTATGTAGCTGATGTGTATGCATATAGATAGATAGATAGATATGATGGATGGATAGATAGATTATTAGATGGATTGATAGATGGATATATATATAGATAGAAACAAGATAGATAAGATGGATGGCTGGGTACATAAGATGGACGTATAGATAGATGACTGATAGACTATATATATAATTACGTATATAGTTAAATGTTTATAGTAAAATATACTAAAGTTTACTATTGATAAGTGTTATAATTTTGGAATATCAGTTAAAGATCAAAAAGCCATGAAATTAGCTAGAATTAATTAATTATAGAATTATTATTTGGAGTAAATTTAAAACTTGCCCTTCATTCAGCAAAACGATTTCTGGTGTTTTTTAAAGATAACCTTATGTGGTTTTTCAGACTTGCAGACACAGAAGTAATCACTTCCCTGTGGGCAGGTGGATTTCGGAGTGTGGAGTCCACGGTAGCCCCAAGGGAAGAGACCGTTACAACAGTCAGCGCATCTCAGAAACTCATTTCCAAAGCCAGGGCCAATGAATCATGCCACATCTGGACACAAACGTGCAGGTATGTCTGTTTTTGTTTTTGTTTCTCTCCCGTTATTAAAAATAGCTTCCCAGAGATTTTTCTTGTTTTCCCTCCTGACTTCCTACCTCCTGCCTCTCATATTTTTTTGTCCCCTTCCTTCCTCTTCCTGTCCTAGAAAAAAAGGGGACTTGTAATTATACCATGTACTTCTGTGTACTGGCTAACAAAACAGAACGCTAGGGAGACACGTTGATGATCCTCTGATTGTGGTCAGGAACGGGAGGACTTCTTTGCCCACATACTGAATCAGTACACTTTGCAGAGAGCACTAAACACACTGCTCGTATTCCATGTTCAATTCAAGCAGTCTTCGGTGGGAGAATTTCGATAATACATTCAACTAAGACTGTGAAAGTGAATTATCCTGTTAAATTATTATGATTATTATTATTTTATTTTTTATTTTTTTTGCAGTACGCGGGCCTCTCACTCTTGTGGCCTCTCCCGTTGCGGAGCACAGGCTCCGGACGCGCAGGCTCAGCGGCCATGGCTCACGGGACCAGCCGCTCCGTGGCATGTGGGATCTTCCCGGAATGAGGCACGAACCCGTGTCCCCTGCATCGGCAGGCGGACTCTCAACCACTGCGCCACCAGGGAAGCCCTGTTAAATTATTTTTAAAGAAAAAAAAAAAAATCCATCGTCCTCTGTTTTGTTTTAGTTTGTTTTAGTAGATGTCGTGTTCATGTTCGTGTTTTTCCGCGCTGGGGAGCTGATGGGAATGGATTCTAATTCATGCAAACAGTTCTTCTAAGGAGATGTATTAGTGATATTAAATGCAGCGTTCAAAACCTACCTCATACACGACAGTGAACAACTAGGGACATGTGTACATACCTTTTTTCTATAAAACGAAAATCCTTTCTTTAGATTCCACATGGAAGTCCTATCATGTGATATTTGTCTTTGACTTACTTCACTTAGTATGATCATCTCTAGGTCCATCCATGTTGCTGCAAATGGCATTATTTCATTCTTTTTTTTTGGCTAATATTCCATTGTGTATATGTACCACATCTTCTTTATCCATTCATCTGTCGATGGACATTTAAGTTGCTTTCATATCTTGCCTATTGTAAATAGTGCTGCTATGAGCATTGGGGTGCATGTACCTTTTCAAATTATGGTTTCCTCCGGATATATGCCCAGGAGTGAGATCGCTGGATCATATGGTAAGCGTACGAATGAACTTATCCACAAATGGAAATAGAGTTACAGATGTAGAAAACAAACTTACGGTTACCAAGGGGTAAGGGGTGGGAGGGACAAACTGGAAGATTGGGATTGACGTAGACACACTACTATATATATAATAGATAACTAATAAGGACCTACTGTATAGCACAGGGAACTCTACTCAATACTCTGTAATGGCCTATATGGGAAAAGAATCTAAAAAAAGAGTGGATATATGTATATGTATAACTGATTCACTTTGCTGTACACCTGAAACTAACACAACATCGTAAATCAACTATACTCCAAAAAATTTTTTAAAAAACCAAACAAAATCCATCAGCATCGTCTGATCAGCAAACATTTCAAATGCATTTGTCCATGGAATCATTTCTGATCCCCATGTAGACAGTTGCTGCTCTCAACTGAAAAAAAAAATGCACAACCTGAAAGTTGAGAATTATGTTGTATTTGGCGGACTTTCTGAGGACTTAAGCCCAGCAAGCAGCATCTCAGATAGCTCTGAGGGACTGCTCCAGAAAGGTAGGGGAGGAGCCTGGATATGTAGGGGTTTCTGCCACAAAGACCTAGCAGTGCCAACATCAAAAGGTCACTGTTAATTTAACTAGAGAGAACCAGACATCTCAAGTTAATGAATGTAGCGCATTTCTGTGTATGGGAAGATGCGAGAGTCTGGTCTCATTGAAGTCATTCCTTTGATATGCACCTTAGTTCTCTGGGGCCAATATCCTGTTTTTCTCTATCCTGAATCCCCTCAGGGGGGCGGCTGCAGTGACTGAGGGCTTGATGGCTGCAACATCTTTGCTTGCTGTTATGGTAGGCGACATTCTTAGTCACACTGCCACTAGTATTTCCAGACTGGCGTTCAGGGGGCAGGAGTCGTGGAAATAGGACTATAATAGTTTATAAAGGAGGAAAAGGATAAGAAAGAAAAATCTTAGTGTCTTCTGTCCTGCCCCCTGACCCCAGGAGAACTTTCTGCTTTAGAACATGAAACAAATCAGTGATGCCTTTCACTTACCTTGAGGGGATGGAAGATACAGAGTTTATAAAATAGACCCTCCAGGGCTTCCCTGGTGGCGCTAGTGGTTGGGCGTCCGCCTGCCAATGCAGGGTAAAATAGACCCTCCAAAGCGAGGGTAGGGAAAGAGAATGCTGTAGCTGTGGGGAGACACCATGGTTTCCTTGGAGACCCCTCCAGTGCTTACTGATAATCCATCAGCTAAGACAAATTCAAAGAGGCTGGTGGTTAGCCTGGCTCTGACGGTTACCTAGAGCGCATCACATCAGCAGGACCCTTCGTGTCAGTTCTGTTCTTTGGTTAAGTTGTTTTTATGTATCTTTTCCCTTGGATCATTAAGTTGGGACCATGTCTTAGTTTTTATAGGAAAAAGGGAGACAAGTATACCTTCTTTTTAAAAAATTTTTTATTGAAGTATAGTTGAATTACGGTGTGACTCAGTTATACATGTTTAAATATGTATATATGCGTGTGTGTGTGTGTGTATATATATATATACACATATTCTTTTCCATGATGGTTTGTCACAGGATCTTGAATGTCGTTCCCTGGGCTCTGCAGTAGGACCTTGTTGTTTATCCATCCTATGTGTACTAGTTTGCAACTGCTAACCCCAGACTCCCAATCCATCCCTCCAGTCTATCCTGCCACTACTCCGACTCCCCCTTGGCAACCACAGATCTGTTCTCTATGTCCCCGATTTTGTTTCGAAACAAAAGCATATCTTATTGACCGATAATAAATCATTGAGTAGGGACCCTGAAGATTAGAAGGATCCTCATAAAATGAAAACTAGAATGCTATATTACACAGATAGCATGGATCCAATGATTCTAAAAGGACACAGAAAGCCGGGGTACAGATGGGTATGGGATGTGCCTCTCAGACCTTAATATGGTGCAGCCACATAGATTCCAAATGCAAACGTAGCAGTGGGAGTTTCTCCCAATTGGATTGATACTGAGCCAAAAGCACGTGACAGAAAAGTCAAGGGCTTTGTTCTCCGGTCCCTGGGTCTCCCTCCTCTGTGGAATCTCAAGGCTCAGAGGAGCACAGGCTGGAAACCACTGGTGGAGGGAAGCTGATGGCAGTTGGTGGCAAGCACAGCTGCATTCTAATCAGGCCCCGACTTACCAGTTCTCCAGTCCCAACTTTACGTCAATTCTCCGTGCTGTGTTTTCCTTTCCAGTAAAACCAGGATAGTAATATCTCCAAGAGTACAAAAACTATAGAATGCGGTGAAACATAGAAAACACTTGGTACATAGCAGGGCCTTCGTAAATAAATACTGGTTTATTTTAACTGGGCAATTTGGGTCCGCCCCACTCCCTAACCTCAGACATCCTTTTTCTGCTAGCAGTCCATCCATGTGCATGTCCAGGCAATACAGAAAAGGCTCTTTCTGCCCAGGAGATTGTGAACACACTGGGATCAGCAAAAGTGCTCTTTTCAGCTTTCTGTCTGATGCATTTGGGCAGAATGGAAATGCTCAGTATATCGGGTTAGGATGGAATTGTCTCATCCAATTCAGAAAGCTGCATTCCAGGTGGCCCCACGCGAGCATGAAGCTTGATTCATTATGGCACACGTTCAAGGGTACATATATGTATGTGATGTGTGCATATATGTTTTATACAATATGTATAAGTATGTATATCCATACATATTGCATATACATACATACTTATGTATATAAATAAAACACAAACATTTGTGTTAAGTATAAATACATATTATGCATAAAATAGTTATATTTATGATAAATAAATATATCCAATGTATCTAGACATACATTTTTTATTGAAGTCTAATTGATTTACAATGTTGTGTCAGTCTCTGCTGTACAGCAAAGTGACTCAGTTATACACATAGAGACATTCTTTTTTCTCTTTTTTAATTAAAAGAAACATTTTATTTAGTTAGTTGTTTTTGCCTCTGTTGAGTCTTCGTCGCTGCACGCGGGCTTTCTCTAGTTGCGGCGAGCAGGGGCTACTCTTTGTTGTAGTGCATGGGCCTCTCGTGGCGGTGGCTTCTCTTGTTGCTGAGCATGGGCTGTAGAGCGCAGGCTCAGTAGTTGTGGTGCGCGGGCTTTGTTGCTCCACGGCATGTGGGATCTTCCCGGACCAGGGCTCGAACCCGTGTCCCCTGCATTGGCAGGCGGATTCTTAACCCCTGTGCCACCAGGGAAGCCCCTATCATAGGATATTGAATATAGTTCCCTGTGCTGTATAGTAGGACCTCATTGTTTATCCATCCTATATATACTAGTTTACGTCTGCTAATCCCAGACTCCCAGTCCATCCCACCCTCCCCCACCAATGCCTTGACAATCGCAAACCTGTTCTCTCCATCTGTGAGTCTGTTTCTGTTTTGTAGATAAGTTCATTTGTGCCATATTTTAGATTCCACCTATAAATTATATCAGATGATATATGTCTTTGACTGACTTCACTTAGTATGATCATCTCTAAGTCCATCCATGTTGCTGCAAATGGCATTATTGCATTCTTTTTTATGGCTGAGTAGTATTCCATTGTATATATGTACCACATCTTCTTTATCCACCCATCTCTCGATGGACACTTAGGTGGTTTTCATGTTTGGGCTATTGTAAATAGTGCTGCAGTGAACGTAGGGATACATGTATCTTTTCAATTTATAGATTTGTCTCAATATATGGCCAAGAGTGGGATTGTTAGGTCATATGGTAATTCTATTTTTAGTTTTCTGAGGAACAGACATACATTATGTACATGATCTGGATGAATATCTGTGTTTCCCCAAATTCATATTTTGAGGTGCTAACCCCCCCATATGATGGTATTTGGACATGGGGAGCTGATTAGATTTAGATGAGTTCATGAGGGTGGGGTCCTCACATAGGATTAGTGCCCTGATTAGAATAAATATATGTGGTCATGCATTGTAATTTCTCCTACAATCCATTCAAGCCGTACAGGGGCATGTAGCCCTCTCTGAGATCAGTGTTTCTCCTACCATGGAACTTAAATGACCTTTTAATTTCTTGTTTATCGTCTGCCTCCCCAAATACCATTAGGAAAGAGACTGGTCCTATTTTAGTTACCTAATTCATCAATGGAACTCAGCTAAAGACCTCACACACATGAGAAACTCAGTCAGTTTTTTTCTGAATGGAGAGAGAGAGCTGGAAGGCTAAGAACTAGATTTTAATACCTTTGCTCTATTTTGGTTTACTTGAGAGATAACTGACATATCACATTATATTCATTGTAGGTGTACGCTGTCTCAGTTTGCCCTCTTATTAATGGGATGAACTCTGCAACTTTGGAAAAATTAGGAAACCTCACTTACTGTAATTTCCTCCTCTGTCCTCTGAGGGATGAAGACTAATTACAGGAACTCGCAGATTCCAGCTGTATTGCTCCGGGCCCCCCAGCTCCACATGTGTGAACCATATGTGTTGACAAGCCTGAGGTCCTGAAGCAAAGCAAATAGTGCTGATTCTGCCTTAGGTAAGTGATGTGGGCCTGTTTCTATGGGGTTGGGTGGTTGATGGAAGCACAGGAGTTGAGACTTTTGATGGAGACGGAGTGGGGGGTAAATGTTTGTGGTTTGCTTTGAGTGGTTTATACCAGATTTTGTGTGCAGCTCTGTGTGTGTAGCCTAATATTTGTATATGGACATCTAAATCTGTATCTATTCTCAAGTTGCTACAAAATTCCCCAAAGAATACCATCTTTCATTTTAAGCAGAGGAATGCTAATATATTGTCTGGGTCAGAAAAATAAATATAGAACAAAAGCAAATATTTCCATAGGACTTAGGGTAACTAGGATGAATGCTAAGGAAACTTGCTAATAACTCTTTAGGAGGGACATGCCAACATTTTCCCAAATACTCGGGGTTGATTAGTGAAGGGCACTGTGGGCCAGAGTGGACCACATGTAACAATGTTCCCTTACAAGTCATCTCATTTATATATATATATATATATATATATATATATTTAACTTTTTATTTTATATTGGAGTATAGCTGATTAACAATGTTGTGTTAGTTTCAGGTGTACAGCAAAGTGATTCAGTTATACATATACATGTATCTATTCTTTTCCAAATTCTTTTCCCATTTAGGTTGTTACGTAATATTGAACAGAGTTCTCTGTGCTATACTCAAGTCATCTCATTATTAATCAAATCTGAACATGTTACTGTGAGCAAAACCGATTTAGAATCGGGTATGGAATCCATACCCGTCCACTTCACCTGAAACCCATATCTATTACAAGTGCTAGATTGGGAAGAAGCATGAAAGATTAAGAGTTTCCTTTAGTTTTCCCCTGGTCTGAGCAGTACATGATGGCAGAATTCCAAATGGAATCCTAAAAGTCTTTGCTGTTTCCAGGGGATGTATTGAAGGAAAGCTACCCAGTGCCCCAGAAAAGCTAGCTGCATAATACCCCGAAGCCTGGCCCCATCTTGGAAGGCAGGACAGGTAGGACAATTCTTCGCCTCTAAGAAAGTGAAGTCGCTTGATTCCAAAGAGCTGGGGAAGCTATTTGTATTGGGGAGCTGTTTGATGGGCCCATTAGTATCAGAAGGGCCTCTGATTTTTGTCAACACTGTACACATCTCTCATTTCAGCTGAGCACCCCAGTCCTTATCTTTGATCCCCGACAGTGAATAACCAAGTCCCAGGGAACGGCCAGCCATGAAACAATTTATATTCTTCAAAGAACGCAGAAGTATTTGATTCTATCAGTGCCCTCAGAGGCTTAAAAATGAAATTTGTGTCCTATTATAAATCGCCCTTCACTGCTCTCTATCAGCTTTCGATTATTTAAAAAAAAAAAAAGATCATCCAAGTAAATGTTTAAGTTAGGCAGGTAATGACCTGAGTCTGATTAGTAAATATTTCCGTTCCCCCTCCAACAGGATACATCAGACCTTAAAATTCCGCAAACACACATTTACATGATCAATGTCCTAAAACGCCATAAATGAACGCAAAGAGCCCAGGAATCATCTTTGCTGGGGCCCTTTCTGCCTGACACAGTTGAATGTCATTTTCTGCCCTTGAAATTCGTGAGCGTTTTATGAACAAAAGGAAAGTATATTTGAGATGGGGTAGAAAGCAGTACCTCTAAAGCACATGTCTGTATAAGAAATGCCTCCTTTGAACTCTGTCGTGGAGATTTACATACTGAAGTATGAAGATGGTCTAGTGACAATTAGACCATTTGTACATAAATACATCATGACACGGGGTATGAAATTAGAGAGGCAGAGGAGTAATAGAACCTTTTGTCCTGCAACCGCTTGGCATCCTAAGACAACGGATTTGATGGTGTTTTTGGAAAAATCCACTTTATCTGTGCAAGAAAAGGAGCCTATATATCTACATATTTTTGTTTGTTTTTCAGTTCATGTCAGCAATAAGAATGTATATGTGTGTGTGGACCGTCCTGATGTTCTAGACCTTAAGCGCATTATATCGTATCTATCTGGTTTTATAAAAGCATATTTATTTATAAAAGCACACACACATATACATTTACTTATTCAGAATAAACAATGATAAGAAATACATATTGGAGGTATTATTTTGTTTCTTTCCTGAGAAAAAGAAAACCCCGATGTTTCTTGAGGACATATCTTATGTAATATTTGTATATTGTGAAAGAAAGTATTTTCTGCTATTAAAAGAGATGCATCCTCACGAAGATACTTGACATATGAATCCTCTGTAAGATTAATTCGAATTGCGACTTATGAATCAACAGTTACTATGGAAGTTGAAAGGAAAGAGGGAAGGGAGGAAAGAAGAAAACATGGAGAGTAGATGAACAGAAACCAATAATTTTATATCTTATTACTTCTCTCTACATCAGAACTCCAGAGCAATGCAGTGTGTGAGGCAAGTCTTGACATATATACACTAATATGTATCAGATGGATAACTAATAAGAACCTGCTGTATAAAAAAATAGATAAAATTCTAAAATTTAAGAAAAAAAGAATTTGGGATGATGGAGGGTGGGGGAGTGCAGTGTAGTGTATGGAAAAGACTTGGATTTTTTAAAACTTATTTATTGAAATAGAGTTGATTTACCGTGTTGTGTTAATTTCTGCTGCACAGCAAAATGACTCAGTTATACATACATATTCTTTTTCGTATTCTTTTCCGTTATGGTTTATCACCAGGTATTGAATATAGTTCCTTTGCTGTACAGTACGACCTTGTTGTTTATCCATGCTATATATATAATAGCTTGCAAGACTTGGATTTTTGCAGAAGCTCTGCGCTTTACTGGTTGTGTGATTGGGACAATTACCGGGTACCTTTTTTTTTTTTTTAATTGATCTTTATTGGAGTATAACTGCTTCACAGTACTGCGCTAGCCTTGTCGTACAACAAAGTGAATCAGCCACATGCAGACATACATCCCCATATCCCCTCCCTCTTGAGCCTGTCTCCCACCCTCCCTATCCCACCCCTCTAGGTCGTCGCAAAGCACCGAGCTGACCTCCCTGTGCTAGGCAGTATGTTTTTGTCTCAGTTGTTCAACAGTAAATGGAAGAAAATAATCTCTCCCTCTCGTATTTGATGTGTAGATTCAAGGGGGATATTTTCATGGTGCCTAGAAGAGTATGTGCCTTTTAATTATAGCCAGCTAAGTTTTAGTCCTTTATTGTACTTGCCTTATAATTTAGCAACTGTATTTGATTGAATTTGAATAATATCCATTCCCTGTACCTTTTTTCCACTCTTTTTTTTAATTGAAGTATAGTTGATTTACAATATTGTGTTAGTTTTAGGTATACAGCAAAGTGATTCAGTTATATATATATATATATTTCAGATTCTTTTCCATAATAAGTTATTACAAGGTATTGAATATAGTTCCCTATGCTATATGGTAAATCCTTACTGTTTATTTTATATATAGTGGTATGTATCTGTTAATCCCATACTCCTAATTTTTCTCCCCCTTTCTTTCCCCTTTGGTAACCAAGAGTTTGTTTTCTATGTCTGTGAGTCTGTTTCTGTTTGGTAGATAAGTTCATTTGTATTATTTTTTAAATTCCACATATAAGTGGTAGCATATAGTATTTATCTTTATGTGACTTACTTCACTCAGTATGGTAATCTCTAGGTCCATTCATGTTTCTGCCAATGGCAATAGTTCATTCTTTTTTATGGCTGAGTAATATTCCATTGTATAAATGTACATCTTCTTTATCTACTCATCTGTCAATGGACACTTAGGTTGCTTCCATGTCCTGGTTAAATAGTGCTGCTATGAACACTGGGGTGCACATATGTTTTCGAATTAGTTTTCTCCAGATATATGCCCAGGAGTGGAATTGCTGGATCATATGGTAGTTGTATTTTTAGTTTTTTTTAAGAAGCCACCATACTGTTCTCCACAGTGGCTGCACCAATTTACATTCCCACCAACAGTGCAGGAGGGCTCCCTTTTCTCCACACCCTCTCCAGCATTTATTGTTTGTAGACTTTTTGATGACGGCCATTCTAACAGGTATGAGGTGATACCTCATTTTGGTTTTGATTTGCATTTTTCAAAGAATTGGTGAAGTTGGGCATCTTTTCATGTGCCTGTTGGCCATCTGTATGTCTTCTTTGGAGAAATGTCTATTTAGATCTTCTGCCCATTTTGGGATTGGGTTTTTTGGTTTTTTGATATTGAGCTGCATGACCTGCATGTATATGTTAGAGATAAATCCTTTGTCAGTTGCTTCATTTGCAAATATTTTATCCCAGTCTGTAGGTTGTCTCTTTGTTTTGTTGGTGGTTTCCTCTGCTGTGCGAAAGCTTTGAAGTTTGATTAGGTCCTGCTTGTTTATTTTTGCCTTTGTTTCTATCATGCACATTTTCTCTTTTGGCACAAGGTGATATTTATTTCTAAGTAAAACTACCTTTGTTTTAAACCCACATTGCTGGCAATCCTGTCAGATAAAGTGAGGATGGAGTAAAGTGTTAAAAAGTCCAATACAGTTGTTTAGTTTGTTAAAATGAATTCATTTCATTCCATGAAATAATTATTTTCACTTTATAGTCTTCATTTCCCGCCTTTCCTTCCTGTAATTTCTCAGAAAGTACTAGCTTTGTCTCTGCCACATGAAAATTTCAAAATATATATAATTAAATCTGTTTTAATTATGTATTTACATGAAGAAATATTTAGATTTCTCTCAAAAAATAGTGTTCTTTTTGTTTTGTTTCCTATTATGACTCAAAATATTGAAATCCTCTAAGATTAAGATTATATATAAACATTTTCAAAAAGAATTTATGTAACTTACAATTCAATTCATCTAACATTTGAGTATCTATTGTGTGGAAAGTTCTGTGTTATAAGACAAGTGGAGAAAACCCCTGTGTAGTTCCTGCCCCTGATTGGTTGATGTACATTGATGATGGCATATATAAGTGATGAGTTAAAATCAATTATAAAAATAGACATTTTGGGACTTCCCTGGTGGCACAGTGGTTAAGACTCCACGATCCCAGTGCAGGGGGCCTGGGTTCAATCCATGGTCAGAGAACTAGATCCCACATGCATGCTGCAACTAAGAGTTCACATGCCACAACTAAGGAGCCTGTGTGCCACAACTGGGGAGCCAGCAAGCTGCAACTAAGGAGCCCGCCTGCCACAGGTAAGACTCAACACAACCAAATAAATAATAAAATAATAATTAAAAAAATAAAGTCTATAAAAAATAGACATTTTATACCACATATACAAAAGGAAAAAAGAAGCGACTAAACCTTGGAAGAGGTGGGTATAGATTCTTAGGGATGTGAGCATTTTATCTGAAAAGTAGAGGCAAATGAAGATTTGAAGAGAAAATGAGACAAAGAGATTCTAGTCTGTGATAAACCATGAGTCAAAGCATCAGACACTAAAATAAAAACGTTGCACACACAACTTGAAATCATGCTTTATGCTTGGGGTACAAAATCAGATCTGAGTGAAGTTCTTGAAAGATCTTTACTGGAGTAATCATGTACCCTTATTCTGTAATACAAGGTGATCATCACTACTATAATTACAGTGATTTATTGCTAAAAATATTTCAGGCTCATCTAAAAAAAAGACATACAGAAGAAGGCAGAGTTAAAACGAGATGATATATCTGAAAGTGAGCCAAACAGATATGTTGGAAAGAAAAACGAGAAATCTTATTTTTAAAATATATACTTCGATAATGAGAATTAAACATAGTGTAGAAGTGTCTAAGAAAGATTCAGGAAATTGAAATAGAATGGTAAAAAAAGAAAAGAAGAGAAGAACATGAAACTGATTATGAAGGAATTTGCAGAGAATGGGGGACAGAAACAAAAATAGTCCAACCATCAAGCAGAAGGTTAGAAGCAAAATAGATGAATACAGATGGTATGAGATATATCTATTTGGGCTCTCAAAGAAAGAGTAGCAATATATGAAGAGCTGATAGGAAATATGAGTGGTCTATGCAAAACTGTACCCCAAACAATCAGATTCAGTAGTTCACAAGTCTTTCTAACCCACCCTGGGCTGTTTGAAGGGTTAGCCCTAATGACTAGAAGAGTTTTCCCAAATGTTTCCCACCTGGTTGTCTGAAGAATGCAAAACATTCAACGAAGTCACCAGGAAAATCAAGACAGAGGAAGCTCTAGCTGTGTTTGACCAAAGCTACCCATAACTCGGCTGAGTTTATGGTACTCTTACCGAAATTTTCTTGTGGAAATCCAGGTTCCAAGAAACCTGAACAGTTCTCAGGTGGGATAACAAGGCAGTTCTAAGGAGAAAGGGGATGTAAATGTTCCTTGTTGAGACCAGTAGTCTTAGGGGAAAGAGCATCTTCAATCACAAGTAACAGAACCATCTGACAGAAGCCCAGTGATAAAAGGAACTATCCTTGTCTGACCTATGTAGCCAACATATCACCTTCCTTGGCAAATGCAATCACCTCTTTTGTACTACCTATTTCCTCTTACCCTTCATGACTTTTCTTTTTTTTTTTTTAAAAACCACCATATGCACAGGTCACATGAGTTTAGTGTTTACAGATCGTACATTATTGAAGACTAGGTCATACATTTTGTATGGAATGATTTCCATTCCTTTATTTTTTCCCACCCTCTCAATCTGAGCTGTGTTTTTTTCATCCTGTTAGTCATTTTCTGATATTTCCCCTGAGGCTAAAACTTCATTTTCCATTTCTTTTTTTTTTTTTTTTTTTTTTTTTTTTGGTCTGGGATTTCATTTTCTGCTAGGTTAGCTTCCCTGAAGCCATAGGATAAAATTTAATTTTTAAAACCTGACCTGTTTCTATGATTTCTTTCATCCCATTTCCTTAGTTACAGGCTGTCTTCGAATAATACACCTTGGAGGTGGATTCCACAGGAAATGAGCTGCTATCTGGATAATTAGGAAGTATAGTCATTTCTATTGAATAACAGTATTTAAAACATGTTATTTATATGGGAGAAGAATTGCAACTTACACAATTGCTCAACAGAGTAAAAAATGGTTAAATGTTTCTGAGATGTATCCAATGAACATATTCCACTGTATACCAATGAATGGATTTATCAGGCTACACGGATTTCAGTCTTCACCATTTATCCTCTTTACTTCGGGTGATCATGGACCATGGTCCAGGAAGAAATGGACCCTTATCCAGGAGATTGTGGACCCTTATCCAGGAGATCATGGACCCTTATCCAGAAGATCATGGATCGTTATCCAGGAGGTCATGGACCCTTATCCAGGAGATCATGGATCGTTATCCAGGAGGTCATGGACCCTTATCCAGGAGATCATGGACCCTTATCCAGGAGATCATGGACCCTTATCCAGGAGGTCATGGACCCTTATCCAGGAGGTCATGGACCCTTATCCAGGAGATCATGGACCGTTATCCAGGAGGTCATGGACCCTTATCCAGGAGGTCATGGACCCTTATCCAGGAAGTCAATGATGCTTATCTAAGAGTTCATTGATGCTTATCTGGACCAGCTGTTGAACATGCCGCAGCTTTAACCGTGGCTTTCACCATCAGGTTACACCATCTTTCATGGACCTCCAAATCTGATGACATGGATTCTTCTTCATTTCTTACAGTCTTCATTTTGCCAGCAAAGTCCGGTAACTGGGTCCATATCACGTTCCCCATAATTGGACCCTTGACCTGACAAGCTCTCTGGTTGCCCAGAGATTGGCTTTGTCTGATGTGTCATCTGTCAAGTCTCAGCAAAAGCATTTTATCCCACCAATGAAATCTCCCTTCGTCTCCCTCATCTGTCTGCTCCCTTAGAACCCTGGGTCATGACCAGTTGCTTACCTGTGTGCTTCCCTTACTAGGCGGGAAGCCCCCCACCCTCCCAGGAGGGGTGGGATACCTCATTTGATATAGTGTCTTCCCGGTCCCTCATGGACGTAAAGCAGCACCCGGTGGATGCTGCCAAAGAGTTATTGAATAAAGTAATGAAATGTCCTATTTTATTCTCCACATTTGAGGTTTAATTTAGACGTATGAAATCCTGATTCTAATGCAGTTTTTTGATTCCTTTTTCCTATTCTGATGGGATGGGCTATTTTTAGATTTACGTTCTTGGAGTGCATGCCCTGTATGTAGTTCCCATTCTTTTATTCTGTATTTGTGTGTGTGCTTTTCCCTTACTCATCTTGGGTAAGGTGATAGCTGTGAACAGGCTGGAGAAGGGCAGTGCCTGAGCCTCAGGGCTTCACAGCTGCTCTAACCGTGGGAGTAGCCATGGACAGCCTCACATCCTCACTGTTCCAAATGTCACTCCCCGAATGACTTCCTGGGCTGGTTCATTATCCTCCTTACTGCTTATTCTGTTTCCGTGGTTTTCTGAGATGAACTTAGTACACTTTTTTAAAGCTACTCCCAGATTCACAGCATGCATGGCCCCCAGGGTTCTTTTTCTCTGCCTGCGCTTGCATCATTCTATTTAGAGTGAAATTCCCCTACCCCGTGCTGCTGATCGCTTTCTGCACCCTTGTGCACGGAGCATCCTGGAATCTGCACCGTCTCCCTGGATGTAGAGAAGCAGAAGCAGAAACGGGTGGCAGATACTCTGGGTAAAGAACCACCCCGTGTCCTGCTCTGGAGGGTTGGAGAAATTTTGCACAGTTTGTTTTTTTCGTGCGGTGGTTTTTAATTTAAGCCTCAGGTTTGCGTAAGTGGTGAGAAGCCTGTTTTCACTTCTTCTTAGGTGGCGTCCATAGCAGAGGTTGAGCATCTACTCGCAGCACTCAGGCCCTGTGACCTGTTTCTGCAAAGTTTTACTGGAACCCAGATACCCCCATTCTGTTGCCTGTGGCCAAAGTCTGCTTTTATCTTATCAGTTCAGAGGTGATCACCTGGCCCCCAGAGCCAAAAACACCGTTAATCTGTCCCCTTGTAGAAAAATATGGCAAATTCTTTTTCTAAGTTGCAAGATGAAGCTGGGGTTTGCTGTGAGCAAAAACCGTGTAGATTTTCTCATTTGTTTTGCTTCCTGTTCCGAATTCTTCCCCGATGTGTTCGCACCAGGTTCTCTGTCATATTTATAACGTTTAGTGACACTTCTCTCTCTTTCTCTCTGTCTACCCTCCCAGTATAAAGTTGGAAGAGACAAAGGCTCTGTGATGCTAGCAAAAGAGCTATATCCTGAATAAAGGGTGTATGTGAGAGAAACTTTTTTCTTTTAATTAAGACTTGTAATTTCATGGTAAGACGGTTTATACTCTATGTTAGATATCCAAGCACACTCTAGAAAAAGCAAGAGAGAGGGCATTTCACAAAATGTAATGGACAGCAAGGACCTACTGTATAGCACAGGGAACTCTGGTCAAAATTATGAAACAACTTAAATGGGAAAAGAATTTGAAAAAGAAGAGATACACGTGTATGGATAACTGAATCACTTTGCCGTACACCTGAAACTAACACAACACTCTTAATCACCTATACTCGAATATAAAATAAAAAGTTAAAAAAATAAAAGCAAATGCCATAAACATAAAAAAATGGAAAGGAACGGTGACAAAAAAGACTTTAGGTAAAACAGGTTGTTAGATACATGTAAAATAAAGTTGTGTAAATTGATACAGGATATTCAATCATTAGCTCAAAAACTGCCCTTGATTTTTGTGTGTGTGTGTGGAAGTATAAGTTAATATTGTAAAGAATTCAAGGGGAAAAGTATATTAATGCCAAATGATCATAATGTGACAGAAATCCTGTAACTACCAGATGAAGACAAAGAGCTTGTAGGGGAAAAAAAACCAGATCTTTTATTTTAAAAGGTAAGTTAAAGGGGGAACACTTTAGCAATGCAGAAAACATACAAAGGAAAAAAAAAATCAACATTATCCTACCACCACAGAAATAACTAGTGTTAGCTATACAACTTAACTTTCTGATGCCTTGTCTCTTTCCCATTTGCTAAATGATTAATATTTTAAGTAGCATGATTGCTCAACATGGACATACAAGAAAGGGAGTATCGAAGAAACTTCAAAGCCAGCGGTGAAAGGATGCTGAAAATAAAAGTCGATCATAGTTTAAAAATTAACTTAGTGGCCAGTGTTTGTGTACGCATACCTGTGCCTGTACACATCTGAATACCAGAATAAAAATTCAGTATAATGCGCTTTTCATAAGGATTCAAGAATCATTTAAATAGGAAATTAAATAGGACATATCTTCCCTTTGTAAAAACATTTTGAGGACAAATTATAAACAAACACTTTAGTCCCAGAAGTGCCCTTTGGGGAAATTCTATTTGCTTATTGAAACATTGCAAAGTATTGAACTTGATTCAGTTTAATCATTCTCTCAAAAGGACAATTAAAAAAAAAAAAAACACCCAAACTAAAAAACTATACTTTGGAAATAATCATTATTTGGAAACAGTGCTTTTTTTAAATTTTCATTTTAATGTTTAACAACTGCTGTGAGCTTATTGCCAAATCATGTATTTAGATTTTTATCTTATAATTAAATGATAATACTTTCTTCTATAATGATATTTTTTCCCTTTGGGAGAGCTATATCCATAATAAAAATTTAATGATAAAAAGGGTTTCCATTATTTGATCATAACAGGGACTCCAATTGCATCCTCCAAGTACAACCATTGATAACAAGTGTGATTTGATTGGGTTCTATATTTTGTCTTTTATCTGCCTTTGAAGATCTCAAAGGTATCCTCTGGGACTCCACCGCAAAAATGTACCCTCCTTCCATGCAGCCTTTATTTTTGTCCCTGAGAAAACTGACAAATGATGGAAGCTGTCACCATTAGGGTTTCCTCTGTAAAATTAATAAACAAGATATGTGTGTGTTTAAAATATGGCAGACACGATTCAATGCATTCAATACGTATTATCCCATTTATTTGTCACATGGTAAGAAAAGTCCAATCATCTTCCCCTTTTAATATGTGAGGAAACTGAGGCACAGAAAAATTAAATTGTTCAAAGTCAGGAGGGTAGTCAACAGAATGGTTGAGATGGAAACCTATCCATTTCTTTTGCTCTTAGATCACTACATAGTTTAACAACATAAGATCATGTATTTGACTCTAATTTGAAAAGATACATGTAATCCAATGTTCACAGCAGCACTGTTTACAATAGCCAAGACATGGAAGCAACCTAAGTGTCCATCGACAGATGAATGGATAAAGAAGATGTGGTACATATGTACAATGGAATATTACTCAGCCATAAAAAAGAATGAAATGATGCCATTTGCAGCAACATGGATGGACCTAGAGATTATCATACTAAGTGAAGTAAGTCAGACAGAGAAAGACAAATGTCATATGATATTAGTTATATGTGGAATCTAAAAAAATAATACAAATGAACTTATTTACAAAACAGAAACAGACTCACAGACATAGCAAATAACCTCATGGTTACCAAAGGGGAAAGGGATGGAGAGGGATACATTAAGAGTTTGGGATTAGCAGATATAAACTGCTATGTATAAAATAGGTAAAAAAAATAAAAAAAACAAGGACCTACTGTATAGCACGGGGAACTATGTTCAAATTCTCGTAATAAACCATAATGGAAAAGAATCTGAAAAAGTATATATATATATATGACAGTCACTCTGCTGTATACCTGAAACTAACACAATGTAGTAAATCAACTATACTTCAATTTAAAAAAAAGAATTAAAAAAAAAGATAGTGCATTTAATAGGCATGTATTACCATTGATACAGATGTGATTACCTAAGATATAGATGCAAGAAGTAAAAATTCTTCTGTATCTTTTTTTTTAAGCCAAGAAACTGGCTGCCCCTGGAGGTCATAAGCCTTCAGAAGCCCATGGTCTTTCCAGGATGTCACCTTCTTTTTGTAGAAAAGGGTGTATATTCCACCTGGAGTCCTTAGCAACTCTGCAAATGTTGACACTTCCTGATGGTGATAACAGGGTTTCAGGCTTTGCGTGATCTGCCCAGTCGTCCTTAGGAGCATGAATGTTCTTGCTGAGCCGGATTAAGCCTCTGGAGCAAATCTAATACTCGTAGACCTGCAGTGGGAGGTATTTTTGACCTGATCTCATTTGCAGGCTGCTCATCCCTGTGGAGCTGAACTCAGGGCTGTACACATGGGACCAGATAAGCATGTAGGATGTCCCATGTTATAGACCATCCTCCTTGGCACCTTTGCATGCAGTCGTTCCCATCAACACTTACAATGGTCTCTTCCTCCCATCAGGGGAAAAAAGCATGGTCCCAAAGGACTACATTTTGTAACAAAATCCTGGTTCAGAATTTAAATAGCACTTTGCCACATGACAGATAGGCTTACTTTGTGTAGGATTAATTTTCTCCTAGAAAATAGAGAAGGGTACTGTTTGCCGTATTCAGAAGTGAATCGTTGGTAATCTTACTGTCAGTGAAGCAGAAGAAGCTGGACTTGGAGGTGGGTCTAGAGCATCCATCAGAAGGTATGCCAAGCCGTTGGTGAAAGTTTGCTGTTCATGTGACGTTGCCATTTCACACTTAAGGGAATCACTTTGTGAGGTAGACAGTAAGGGCAGTGGGCATCTGCCTTACGGAACAACAAATTAGTTACCGTGATAAAACAAATTACACCGAATATATCTAGACGGGCGGATAAAATGTGGGCAAAGGAAAATAGTCAGTAAGCAGGAAGATGTAGCTCTACTCTTAAGTCCTATTTCAGTGATGTATGTTGATTAAGAGTTACGCAACTTCAGTAGAACTGGTTATGTAATTAACCTTCAAGGAAGTGACTTGGCCGTGACATGCTTTCACGGTTTGTACTTAGAGGAAGGATGCTATCACACTGCAGAAAGGAAGGAAAAAGATCACTTACGTAAAAGATTACAGGAAGGAAGATGTAATAGATTTCTGTGCCTTCCTTCTAGAAATACCATCAAAAAAATAAAAGGTCTGTGGAGAGGAATGTGAGAAGAATAACGGATTTATGGAAAGGTCAGTGGAACACCCAGAAAACCGTGCATACTATCCGAAAATGAACCCCAATACACATTCCATCCACCTTCATAGGAATCCAGCGTACACACATGGACCCCTGTTCCTGACCTATGCCATCATAGCTTCACCTCTGACCTATGAGCATATGCATTTTCTTCTTGGTTTTCTTTTCTTTTTTTTTTTTGTAACGCTTTATTGAGTTGTCATTGATATACCCAAAACTGCACATATATAATACGTCTATACAATTTGATAGGTTTGAACATTTGTAGGGACCCATGAAGTCATTAGCACAACCAAGGCAATAAACATCCATCACCTCCAAAAGTTTCCTCCTGCCCGTTTTTATGATAAGATCATTTAACTCGATTTCGACTCTGAACAAATTTTTCAGCGTGTAATAAAATATTGTTCACTGCAGGGACTGCTCTACTGCATACCTCTAGAACTGGGGAGCTCTGTTTTCTAAAACAGTCACCTCTACAAAATAAGTACCACCATCCATTTTCCCAGACTTTTCTACAATGATGCAAAAGTTCCGTAATTATTTTTCACCTTGAAGATCAACCTGTTGGGTTGATCAATGTCTCCCCAAATTCATGGTCATCCACAAGCTTATTTGGAAAGAGGGTCTTTGCACATGGCATCAAGTTAAGATGAGGTTATATCGCCTCAGGGTGGACCCTACTCCAATGGCTGATGTCCTTAGGAGGAGTGGGAATTTGGATGGGGACCTGCAGAGGGAAGACAGCCATGTAAATGTGAAGGCAGAGATTGGGGTGATGCAGCTACAATGCCAAGGATTACCAGGGACCCTCCGAAGCTGGAGGAGCAAGGAAAGGTCTCCCCTTACAGCTTCTGGAGGGGGTGCTTTCCTGTCCGCACCTTGATTGCAGACTTCGGGTCTTCAGGACTGTGAGGGAATATGTCGTATTTTCTCTCTCTCTCTCTCTCTTTTTTGGCCACCCAGTGTGTGGCACGTTGCTAAAGCAGCCCTAGGAAACTAACACAGTTACTTTCTTTTCCAAACAAACAACTTTTTTAAAATTTATTTTTTATTGAAGTATAGTTGAATTACAATGTTGTGTTAATTACTGCTGTACAGCAAAGTGATTCAGTTATATATACATAGATCCTTTTTCATAGTCTTTTCCGTTATGGTTTATTACAGGATACTGAATATAGGTCCCCCAAACAACTTTTTATTGAAGTATAATTAATTTGTATTAGCCATGTAAATGTGAAGGCAGAGATTGGGGTGATGCAGCTACAATGCCAAGGATTACCAGGGACCCTCCGAAGCTGGAGGAGCAAGGAAAGGTCTCCCCTTACAGCTTCTGGAGGGGGTGCTTTCCTGTCCGCACCTTGATTGCAGACTTCGGGTCTTCAGGACTGTGAGGGAATATGTCGTATTTTCTCTCTCTCTCTCTCTCTTTTTTGGCCACCCAGTGTGTGGCACGTTGCTAAAGCAGCCCTAGGAAACTAACACAGTTACTTTCTTTTCCAAACAAACAACTTTTTTAAAATTTATTTTTTATTGAAGTATAGTTGAATTACAATGTTGTGTTAATTACTGCTGTACAGCAAAGTGATTCAGTTATATATACATAGATCCTTTTTCATAGTCTTTTCCGTTATGGTTTATTACAGGATACTGAATATAGGTCCCCCAAACAACTTTTTATTGAAGTATAATTAATTTATATTGTTGTGTTAGTTTCAGGTATACAGCAGTGATTCAGTTATATATGTATTTTCAGATTCTTTTCCATTATGGGTTATTACCAGATATTGAATATAGTTCCCTGTGCTCTACAGTAGGACCTCGTTGTTTATCTATTTTATATGTAGTGGTGTGCATATGTTAATCCCAAACTCCTAATTTATCCCCCCTCACTTTCCTCTTTCGTAACCACAAGTCACTTTCCCCTTTGGTAACCATAAATTCATTTCTATCATATTTTAGATTCCACATATAAGTGATATCATATGGTATCTGTCTTTCTCTGTCTGGCTTACTTCACTTAGTATGATAATCTCCAGGTCCATCCATGTTGCTGCAAATGTTGGAGCTATATAATAACAAGTAATTTTGCATCAGATTAAGAATAAGTTCTTCCCTGTATACAAATCGATATAGAATTTCAATGTCTTTTCCTGTTTTTATCTTTCCTTAAAAATATATTAAGGCAAATCTGTGATACAGTTCTCATCATTTATCTTCCCTGTGGAGATTTTAAGAGGATTAACAGTCACATTTTGTAAATCTCTCTATGAAAAATATAGTGTATAATTAGCCAAAAGATCTGCAAATATCATTGCAAAATTGTCACTGAACATCTGAAGTCCTTAGAACATAAAATGGCTTTGAAACCAATTTAACTGGGAAAGCAGCGATTCTCAGATTTGTGGGATACTTAGGAATTACTTGTAAAATGCATTAAAATTATAGATCCCAGCCCTGCCCAGGAGTCTGATTCTGTAGGTCTGGAGTGAGATTAAGACACCTGTACATGAATGAGACAGGTTGATCAAAGAGGATGCTGCTCTGGTACCATCTCATATATATATATATTTTTGCGGTACGCGGACCTCTCACTGTTGTGGCCTCTCCCGTTGCGGAGCACAGGCTCCGGACACGCAGGCTCAGCGGCCATGGCTCACGGGCCCAGCCGCTCCGCGGCGTGGGGGATCTTCCCGGACCGGGGCACGAACCCGTGTCCCCTGCATCGGCAGGCGGACTCTCAACCACTGCGCCACCAGGGAAGCCCTCTAGCTCTTTAATATTGGCCAAGTGAGCATCTACAGTGAGCGGAGTAGAGATCCGTCACTCCCAAGGTACACTGACCTTTGGCTCTGGGGAGAGTGATACTTTCATGGCTGGATAATGATATCTTGTTCAATAGAAAGACCCAAACATGCTTTATCTTCATCAAAGCTCTAATTACAACCAAGCAGGTGGCCAAAGGGCTGAATTGCCTTGGGGTGCACAGAAGCGTTAGGAAAAGGATTTAGGTGGGGCTACGGTCGTCAACCTGTGATTATGCTGCTTGGGTTAAAATAAAGGGATATCAATCTTCATGCTGCCTTCTGCAAACACCTGACTGAGGAGAAAGACACAAATCACCTCAGTCTCTCCAGCATGAGAGGATGCTTGTCAGTGGATGATGGGCAACAGGGTAAAGGGGAATCTCTCCTTGCATGAGACTTCAGATCTGGACAGAACCGTGCAATGGTCTTTCCTTTCTCTCATGCTCTGTGTTTCTTTTTCCTTACACAGTAATTGGGTTCCACATCGTCCTACCCACCGATGATGGGGTTTTCAGTCCATGTAGAGAGACATACTGCAAGCCTAAAGGGACAGTTAGATTTCACTGTTTTCTTGCATGTTCTCGTATCAGCTGAGGAGTGATGCATGCCATCCGGGTCATCCTTGACATCTGCACTGGAGATTAAAACCACCAAAATGAAGGCAATCTGGGGTTTGGTCTGCCTGAGTTTCCTAGGGCTGCTGTAAGAAATCACTACAAATGTAGCAGCTTGAAACAACACTAATTTATCATGTTGTCATGGAGGTCAGAAGTCCAAACTGGGATCTCCCTGGGGACTTCCCTGGTGGTCCAGTGGTTAAGATTTTGCCTCCCAATGCAGGGGTGTGGGTTCAATCCCTGGCCAGGGAGCTAGGATCCCATATGCCTCGCAGCCAAAAAAACCAAAACATAAAACAAAAGCAATAATGTAACAAGTCCAATAAAGACTTTAAAAATAGTCCACATCCAAAAAACTAAAAATCTTTCAAAAATACAAAGCAAAGCAAAATGGGGTCTCCCTAAGCTAAAATATAGGTGTCCACAGAACTGCATTCCTCCTGGAGGCTTTAGGGGACAATCCATATTCTTACCTTGTGCGGCTTCTAGAGGTGCCTGTAATTCTAGAGGTGCCGGTAATCCGTGGCTCCCAACCCCGCTTTCAACTTCAGAGCACATCACTCTTCCCTTGGCTTCTGTCTTTGCAGGTCCTTCTGTGACTCTGACCCTTCTGCTTCCCTCTTAGAAAGACCCTTGTGATGACATTGGACCCACCTGGATAATCCAGCATCATCTCAGCATCTCAAGGTCCTTAATCACATCTGCAGAATCCCTTCTGCCCAGTAAGGTAAGCCACTCACATGTTCCACGGATTAGGATGTGCACATTTTTGAGGGTTGTTATTTTCCCCCCACAGGTCCGTTCTCAGTTCTTTTTGTGTTTAATTTATTTTATTGAAGTATAATTGATTTACAATGTTGTGTTAATTTCTGCTGTGCAGCAAAGTGGTTCAGTTATACATACATATATCTATTCTTTTTCAGATTCTTTTCCATTATGTTTTATCACAGGATATTGAGTATAGTTCCCTGGGCTCTACAATAGGACCTTGTTGTGTATCCATTCTACATATAATAGCTTGCATCTGCTAACCCCAAACTCCCAATCCATCCCTCCTCCCCTCCCCTCCCCTCCCCCTCGGCAACCACAAGCCTGTTCTCTCTGTCTGTGAGTCTGTTTCTGTTTTGTAGATAAGTTCATTTGTGTCATATTTTAGATTCCACGTATAAGAGGTATCATGATATTTGTCTTTCTCTGTGTGGCCTACTTCACTTAGTATGATCATCTCTAGGTCCTTCCCTGCTGCTACAAATGGCAATATTACATTCTTTTTTATGGCTGAGTAATATTCCATTGTACATAGTTACCACATCTTCTTTATCCATTCATCTGTCGATGGACACTTACGTTGTTTCCATGCGCTGGCTATTGTAAATACTGCTACTATGAACATAGGGGTGCATGTGTCTTTCTGAATTAAGGTTTTGTCTGCCATTCCCAGTTCTGAGCTCAAAATACATAAACAGCCAAGGCAGGCACCTGGTGACTGTCACTTCACACAGTGAATAAGAGCCATAAAGACTGCAAGGCTGAACTAAAACAGCCAGTTAGACTTCTCACTTAACTTTATTTAACTGTGTTGGAATGCTTTAACTATCAGGAATATTGCTCTATATAAGCTGGGGCTGTAAATTTTCATTCATGTTGGGATTTAATTTTCATAGATATTGGGAAGGTGATCTGTATTTGCATTTAACATGGTGTACGGATGAAGTAAGAAAAAAAATATATGATTGAAGGGTGGGATTATTAGAAGCAATATTCAAAGGGCGATTGCTTTCACAAATGATCATTCAGCTCTCCGGGCATGGAAAGTGGATGACATCTTACTTATTGTATGCAGTAAATATCCTGTGATGCAATCTGTATTTATAAATACGTTCCTAAGTGCTTGATGAATTTTAGAAATAACAAAGCCATATCGCTCAACCTCAAAGGACGATTTTAACACTATTGCAGGAGGAAGAGCGTTAGAATGAGATTTAAAATCCCATAATTGGAGCGCTATTCAAAATACTCTGACATCTAATGATTTCATAAATTTAGTAGTACTTTTTTCCCCGTGATTCTTTAACCATTTCAGTGCATAAGAGAGAAAAGGGTTTACTGTTCCTTAGTTGTAGAAATCAACTGTGCTTCTTATTGAGCTTCTATACACATAAATTTATTCAGAAAGGCTTGGGGAGCCTATGGTGTGTCAAGCCCTGTGCTAAGGACAGTGCACGAAAAGATGGGAATGTCTAGGACATTGACTTCAAGAGTCTTGCATATAGGAAATACTCAGAAGTAATTGGACAGTTGCTAAGCTTTCCTGAAAGCCATCAGGAGTGTGTCTGGAAACATTTCCTAGAGTGTGTGTCTTTCCTGGAACCAACACTCAGGTGTGTCCTGGGAACCAGGGCACAGATGTGGAGGGTTTAAAGGAAAACCTTAGTCCAGCTTCTTGGTAGCAAGGTATAGATTCTTGATACTCAAAGTATGGCCAGAGGACCAGCAGTGCATAAACCCCCTAGGCTGCTGTAACAAATTACCACAAACTGGGGATCTTAAAATAACAGAAATGTATTCTCTTGCCATTCTGGAGTCCAGAAGTCTGAGATCCAAATGTTGGCAGTGCGTAGCTCCTCCAAAGTCTCTAAGGAGGACTCCTTACTTGCCTCTTCCATTGTGTAGTGATTTCCAGCATCTTTGGCATTCCTTGGCTTATAGACACATCACCCTGATCTCCACCTCCATCTTCACCTGGCCTTCTTCCCTCTGTGTTTCTGTGTCCAAATCTCCCCTCCTTAGAAGGACACTAGTCATTGGATATAGGGCCCATTGTGATCCAGTATAACCTCTTCTTAACTTGATTACATGTGCAAAGACCCTATTTCCAAATAAGGTCATATTCACTAAGGTTAGGACTTCAACACATCTTTTGGGGGGGACACCGTTCAACTCACTACACCAAGCATCAGCATCCCTCAGGAGATCATTAGAAATCAGATACCCCAACTTTATGCCAGACCTCTTGAGTCAGAATCCGCATTTTTTTCAAGACCCCCATGTGTTTTGTATGTATAATAATAGCATGGGTATAAGGCCAGATACAACATGTCCCACTCTAAGATATGCAAATAATTTAGTACAGTTGCAGTTTGAGAGGTGGTACAACAGAGACTTGGCAGAATTGGCAGGAAAACGAGATTAAGAGGAAGGGAAGGGACAAATCCTGAAAGAGCATCTTGCTGAAGATTTTCGGGGGCTGGGACCCTGAGATACTTACCATCATGTGGGCACCATGATCAGAGCTGCCTTTTGAGTTTGTGTGGCTGCTGTGGAGAAGAACTGATGGGATAAAAACTGGACAGAGGGATGCATTTAAGAAGACCATCCAGGGATGCAGGGTGGAGTAATGAGAACCTGCATCAAAGCAGCAGGGATGGAAACGAGCCATGAGATTCAAAATATAGGGGAACAAAAGGTTGGTTCCATGAGAAACGATGGTCATCTGAATGTAGGAAGATGGAGAAGGAAGAATCAATGATGACCCATAGTGATACTGAGCAGCTTTGTGGACAGCGGGGCCGTTCACCAAGGATAAGGCAGTTCACGAGGACCAACTTCGAGGAGGCTGTAGAAATTTCATTTTCAGACATCGACATTTCTAGGTGTCGGCAGCCCCTGAAGGAACAGGAGCTGTATATGTTTGGTACCCTGGAGAGTTGATGTGCTTAGAGACACATTTTGGGGGCCTCATCAGAATATTGGTCCCTTTCAAGTCGTAAGAATGAGTGTCATGATCCCAGCAGAGAATTTAGAGGGAAGGAAAGAGAAAAGAGGGACAAGGACAGACTCCAGAGATAATGATCTTGACTACTCTTGTTTGGAACCATATTTGGAAGAGATAAAACCAGTGGGATGAAATGAAGACACCTCCCCTTAGGTGTGTCAGCAGAGCGAAGGGAACTCCATCCTGGAGACAGGATGGCGTAGTGGTCAAGCCCATTGAGTCTAGAGTCAGCCTTCCTGAGTTTGTCACTCGTTCTGTGATCTTGGACACGTGATTCAATGTCTATGGGCCTCAGTTTCCTCATCTGTAAAAATTAAGGATAATGATCCTACCCACCTCTTCTTTAACACATAGTAAGAGCTATATATGAGCATCAGTCATTTTGATTATCACCATTATTATGCTAGGATTTCAGTTTTAGTATGGGGGAGTCCTTTCTTTTTTAAGCAGGTATGGGTAACGTTTAGATGCCCTTTTTAGGGAAGTACTATTGTTTCTGAGCTATCAACACTGCAGCTTCAGCAACTTCATGGTTGACTCCTCTGTAGAGAGTAACCTCAGAAAGTTATGCTCCTTCCATGTCAGGGGCATAAGAGTCTCATCATCCCAGCCCCCCTCCCCAAGTCCTCTCCACAAGATCTCAGAGACCCCAGAGCTCACCTGGATTGGCTGACACCTTGTTAAACCATTTCCCAAGCTCCCTTGGGAGGACTCTTTCTGAGTCCTGCTTCCTCTGCCTTGACCCCCAAATACCTTACTCAACCTCCATCTCAGCATCTCCTTGGTAACAGCTCAGCATGTGACAATGACCGTGTCACAAAGGCACCCATCATCTCACAGGATGATGAATTTGGGGGCAAAGAGCAGACATTAAATGAGGTGGTTCTTACGATTTACAGACACTGCATATGGTAGGCTTCTAGTAGTGGAAAAAATAAATTCCTGTCTTTCCATGTTATCTGGTTTTATCAATGAGTTACTCGTCAGTTCAGGATCCCAATTCGGAACAGATGACACTCAAATTAGGATAATTTAAAAGAGATATTTACAGGGACTTCCCTGGTGGCACAATGGTTAAGAATACGCTTGACAATGTAGGGACACGAGTTTGATCCCTGGTCTGGGAAGATCCCACGTGACGTGGAGCAACTAAGCCCATGTGCCACAACTACTGAGACTGCACTCTAGAGCCTGCGAGCCACAACTACTGAGCCCACATGCCACACCTGCTGAAGCCCGCGCACCTAGAGCCCCTGCGCCGCGCCAAGAGAAGTCACCACAATGAGAAGCCCGCGCACCGCAACAGAGTAGCCCCCACTCGCCACAACTAGAGAAAGCCCACGCACAGCAACAAAGACCCAACGCAGCCAAAAATAAATAGATAAATTAATATTAAATAATTTAAAAAAGAGATATTTATGTAGTGTATTCATTCCCTATAAAAAGTGACCACAATCTTGATGGCTTGAAATAACACAAATTTATTATCTTACAGTCAGAAGTGGTCCTTCTGGAGGTCAGAAATCAGAAGTGGAATTTTCTGAGCTAAAATCAAGTTTTAGGCAGGGCTGCATTCCATGTGGAGGCTCTGGCGGAGAATCCATTTCCTTTCCTCTTCCAGCTTCTGGAGGGGCCTGCATACCTGGTATGTGGCCGTTCATCCATCTTCCAAGCCGGGAATTCCGTCACCTCTTTTTCCATCTTTACATCTTCTCTTTGACTCTTATCTTCCTGCCTCTCTCTTATAAGGGCCTTTGTGATTAAAATCCCCCTACTTTATGATCCAGAATTTTAGTCACATCATCAAAGTTTATATTTGCAATGGAACATAACATATTCACAGGTTCTGGGGTTAGAAAGTGACATCTTTGGGGGTCCATTATGCCAGTTACAATGCACCAGGACTCCGTACAAAAGAGCGGCTGTGTTACAGGGGAACTGCAAAGAAGCAGCAAGTAATCATAATACTGGAGATCTTTACTGCTCAGAAGCCCACTGGGAGAAGGGGAAGGAGGTTACCAGAACCTAAAGGAGATGGTCCCGTGGAGAAAGGATCATGATAAGAATTGCCTTTGCTTGAGAGAACCTGCCATCCTAAGAAGCACCATAGGGAGAAAGCCAGGAGAATAAATACCCTCTAGTCATGTTCCCTTCACCCCACTCTCTGATCTCCTTGGCAGAGCTCCCCATTGGCCAAACCCAAGCAAGACCATACAGTCAGGGACCCTATTGATGGAATCCATACCACTCAACCTTTCTGGACAGGCAGCAGGGTGAGGGTGACAAGCATATCTGCCTGTGTGAATAGAAGATTCCCAATATCATTCACCCTCCGTGCCCCCTCAACATGCACGCACATCCTTTATCTGGGACAATATCCTGACCTCAATATTCCATCAACCTCCAAATCATTGGGGGCGGATACCAATCTGTTCACAGTCTACCCATAACCTTAAATGTCAGCCATCACCCTGTCCTTGACATCAAAGATAAAAGGACGTATAAATAACTTCATTTGTATCCTTTTTTTAGATTCCACATATAAGTGATATCATATGATGTCTGTCTTTGTCTTACTTCGCATAGCACAATAATCTCTAGGTCCATCCGTGTTGCTGCAAATATATACACATAGCTAAATCACTTTGCTGTCCACCTGAAACTAACACAACATTGTAAATCAACTCTACTCCAATAAAAAGTTGTTTGTTGGGAATAAAAAAGATAAAAGAGAGTATAAAGGGAGAAACAAGTAACACAGGCTTCAGTCTGCTTCTCTGACCATGGTAAGAAGACCCGACTGGCGATGATACCTACTTTTCTCCATCACCAGTCTTCATGTTTCTGTCCATCTGCCAACAGCCCGACTTTAACTGGTGGAGGCAAAACCAAATGGGATTTGGCTTATTATTGTTTTCTTACATTTCTGTTTGTACCCACTAGTCACTGAGGTAGGCAGAAACGTGCTTATTTTTATGACATCCTTACGCCCTGAAGTAGAGAGAACACCTGATTTTTAAGAACATTTTCTCTAATCACTTCCAATACATCGTTTGCCTCATAAAAATTTGCAGGTGCGCTCAGAACTTGGCAATGCCAGTGGCAGGTCACTAGGCAGAGATGGAAAAGAACTGCATTGGTTGCCGTTTAAATGAAATATTGATTACACACTTCTTTTAATGCAGCTCATTGAGTGTGTGTAAATCTAAAAAATTTAAGATGCTCTTTCACTCTACCTCTAAAAGCAATAGAAATGGATACGTGTAGACAGGTTTGGGATGGGCTAGTAGGGGAAATGGTATAGGCTACTGTGTTTTACCTGTTGAAATAGAGGTGGATGTTTTCTTTTTTAGTGCAGTAAAATTCAGATAACATAAAAGCAAACTATTAACTATTTTAGAGTATACAATTCAGTGGCATTGGTACATTCACAATGTCTTGCAACTATTACCACTAGCTACTTCCAAAGCATTTTCATCATCCCCAAGGGACATCCCATTCCCCTTAAGTGGTCTCTCCTCATTATGCCACTGGAGTGTGTGTGTGTGTGTGTGTGTGTGTTTAATATTATACTGTCACATAGGAATAAAAGCAAATCATTCCGCCTACCTTGGTTTATCTTGACATGGTGGTCCTGAAAACAGTTAATGCCATTCTTTTCTTTAAAGCTCTTTTTTTTTTTTTTTTTTAACATCTTTATTGGGGTATAATTGCTTTACAATAGTGTGTTAGTTTCTGCTTTACAACAAAGTGAATCAGCTATACATATACATATGCTCCCATGTGTCTTCCCTCCTGCGTCTCCCTCCCTCCCATAAAGCTCTTTTTGAACAGGAGAAAATCTAACAAAGTTTAATAACATGTATACATAGGAGAGACCCAGGAAAACTGACTTACTCTTTAATACTTTTATACTAACTTTTTTTTTTATTATGGAAACTCTCAAACACATGCCCAAGAAGAGAGTGAATTCCTGCAGACTTATCATGGATGTCCCATATTAATATTTACCATGGATGTGCCAATATAAATATTTGCCAACCTTTGTTATTCATTCCCCTGCTTCTGCTTTATAGATTTGTCTTTGTTAAAAGTCTGTTTTGGGGACTTCCCTGGCAGTCCAGTGGTTGAGACTCCACACTTCCACTGCAAGGGGCATGGGTTCGATCCCTGGTTAGGGAACTGGGGTCCCACATGTGTCACAGCACGGCCAAAAAAAAAGAAAGTCTGTTATACCCAGTTCCAGAGAGCACACTCTTACCTGTCATCCCTTTAACACTCAGCTTTGACAGATATGAAGGTTATAAGTAAACACGATGCCACTATCACATCTGGACTTGTTTCCATAGTGTCCACCTGGAACTCATGTCATGAATGTGACCTTATTTGGGAAAAGGGTCTTTGCAGAAGTGATAAAGTTAAGTATCTCGAGATGAGATGTTCCTGGATTGACAAGTGGGTCCTAAACCCAATGACAAGTGTCCTTTTAAGAGACAGAAAAAGAGGAGAAAAAAAGACACACAGAGCAGAAAGTGTGAAGACAGAGGCAGAAATTGGAGTGATGAAGCCACAAGACAAGGAGACCAAGAATTGCCGGCAACCACCAGAAGCTAGGAGAGAGGCATGGGGCCCATCCTCCTTCAGCATCCCTAGGGGGAACCAATCCTGCTGACACCTTAACTTCAGACCTCTGGCCTCCAGACTGTGAGAGGATATATTTTCCTCCTTTTCAGCCACCCAGAGTGTGCGAATTAATACAGCCTTCTTTAGGAAACTAATCCAGCACTTAACAGTTTCTGAAAGTCATCTAACACTTGTTCATATCCAAATTTCCCTGAACTCCCTAAATGACTTTTCTATACTTGGTTTGTTTGAATTAAGACCCAGTTTAGGTTTGTAGGACCATCTTAGTGAGAAACGCCAATTTGGAAAACATCCCATGTTGAGGAGTGGTCACATCCAGCCATGCATATAACAAACCCAGTCTCTGTCAATACATAGAATAATGTGAATGGAAAATAGCTGCTCAGATCTGTATTAAATATAAAGGTAAACAGCCCCGAAGTCACACACAACTTCGTATGTCACCGTGCAGACACAAATGCAAACAACACACACAAAAAAATCTAAGAGAAAGTATCAAACAGAGGCACTTAATTTGGGAAATGGAAACAGCTCATCTAGGATGACCCAGTAAATACACGTGCATGCTTTTTAAAAATATTTATTTATTTATTTGGCTGTACCCAGCTCTTAGTTGCGGCACGCGAGATCTTCGTTGCTGCGTGCGGGATCTTTTAGTTGTGGCATGTGGGATCTAGTTCCCCGACCAGGGGTTGAACCCAGGCCCCCTATATTGGGAGCGCAAAGTCTTAACTGCTGGACCACCAGGGAAGTCCCACGTGCATTTTTTTTTCTTTTTCCTCTCTTTTTCCCAAAAGATAAATGGGGTATTTTGCGTCCTGGGTAGAATGTGGCACTGGATATGAATTTATGGAGTTCTTACACCCCACCATCCGAGATCTGTGAATCATCATCTGTTCGGTTTGGAGATACCCCAGGATTCATATGTACGATAGAGTGTGAGACATACTGCCTTACTGTAACTGGATGTCCCATGAGGGCTTACTGAACTCAGCTGAATTTACATTAGATTTGACATCAGGGCAATCTGTCTTGCGTCTTTTGTCCTGGATGGATGTAGCTCATGAGGCTGAAGCAATTAGAGCCAAGGTTTATTTCTGTCTGTTTTGTCCAAGAACCTGTATCTGACCTTCCTAGGTAAACACTTTGCTTTGGGATCTATCAGGTAGAGATTTTTCACTGTTTTTCTCTGCATTACCTTTTCCACACTTCCCTGATGCTAATGGATGCCCTGAAGGAGAGGTAATTAATAACTGGATCTAAGCTATCTGTGGAGAGAAGTGATGAATTTCTTGTATGTTACTAAATTACTCCTTCCTCCTGTGCAGACTTGGTTACATAAAGACACTAATTTAGAACTGTGATGAGGAAGCCTGATGCCTCAGAGTGATGGACCATGGGAGACAAATTACTCAATATTTTCACATCTCACATTTTAATTTTGTACTCTCTGCTATACATCGGATGCGACTACAAATAGCTTCTTTGAAGGTCGCCGTGTGCTTTTTAGCGTGTTAAACGTAGAAGTGTGGTTAGAACTAGGTGTTTTTAAATCCTTTGCAGAAAAAAAAAGATCTTAAAAATTATCAGCCAAAATGTTCCTTCCTGTGCTCAAAATATCTTTCAGTTATGTTTGAATGTTTGATATCCACATGTGTACCTATTACAAATGTGGTTATGAAAATCCTGCATTTATTAAAATGAGATGTTTTAATCGTGCAGTTTTAGAAAAGATCATCTTAAAGTCCTGTCATTGAGTTTTAATTTTATCGTACAATCAGGTCTTCAGTACTAACAGATCCATATAATGTGTTGACAAGTATTAAGATTAACCATGAAAATGAACTCTGATATAGTGTGTTAGTAATAAACTCTTTTAAGGGGCACGTGCAAGCCATGAACCTTTGAACTGTTCTAGATATATGTCTCCTTTGGGACAAGAGGAAACAAAGGTACTCGTGAATATTATAACTAAGAGACTCTTGTGTATTTACAGAATATAGGATCGCCCTTTTGACCCAAGGAAAGCAGTGAATCTGAACTCTAGGAAATGACCTCCAGAGTTTAGGTAATTTCTGAGCAGAAATCAACAAAAAATTGAAAGTTGCACATATGACACATATCATAGTTTAGAAATCGAAACCAATTCCTCCTGCTTAAACCAGTGAGACATCTGAGGTTCAGTACATTTAACCAAGTATGCAACTTCGTTTCCCAATGTGTCCCCAAACCACAGCAGATTTTTCTAGAGTTGCAGCTGCAAAGCAATGTGCTCCATACTTGTAGAGCAAGGGGCGGCTGAGAGGTGGGCATTCAGGGATAACTGAGCATTGTACCTTATCCTTTGTATCTGGTCGTTGCATACTAGGGCACGGCTTCTTGCCCGGGATACCCAAGTTTTCCTAGGAAATGATGCCAGCACCACGTTCAGAATGGGTAGCTTTCTGTTCGACCAAACAGTGAGTATTGACCTTAGGCTCATGAAAATGTGATTAGAATCTGTCCACTGTCTCCCCTTTTCTTTCTACTCTTAGTTACCCAGGAATCCAAAGTCATTGTTACAGTTTTCTTTAGTAGAATAATTGACACCCAATCCGAGAGGTACCATCCACAGCTCCACTTTGCAGCGAAGGGGGATTACAATACTTTGAGGGTATTTGGCTAAATCCTTTGGCTACACTATGGGGTGCCTTTCCCACCTGTATCCCTAAAGACTTTTGCAGTCATGGCCTCTGTGAAGTGCATACAGCAGAATGATGCCATCATACACTTCGGGGAGTGCATGATACCTTCGTGTATCTGTGAAACACAGCATTCACTGTTACCAACTTTTCCTAACGTCAATCAAAGGAGAACAGCAATATATACTCTGTATTGCCCTTTTCATTCCTTCGCCTTAGTTTATTCTGTTTGGGTATTTCTGAGGCATCTCACATGCTTGCCATAAGACGGCGTACTTTAATTCAATAGATAGCGATCATTACGTTGTTTTTTGCAAAAGTTCAAACCCTACGCGTTACACATTTTGAAAGCAGAAATCACACACGTGAGACACAGTGTTTAATTCATAAAAGTTTGTTGCCTTGTGATCCCTGTATGTTACGTTCTCTGAAAGCTAAGTTTTCAGAGAAAGTAACGTGTTCTGAAATACTGATCCACACATTATGTTCATTATGGATCTTAAAATGCTAATAATTCAGCGTTCTGAATATGAAAGCGTAGCAACTTGAAAATAGCTCTTTTTTTGTCCTCATTACACAAATGTGTGATTATATGAACCTGGAATTAGCAAGGAACTCATTGTGTTAAGGTTTTCAGGTAGGAGCCTATTAATCACTGAAGCTGACTTTCCAGAGCTTTTATTTCTGGGGTGTAGAGAGGGCAGGTAGGATCCCTACATCATAGGATTGCTTTGAGGATGAAATGGGGGAAATGAGCACGAAGTGAGACGGACTGGGCCCCAGGAGCCTTTGCTGCAGTGCTTGCACCTGGGCAAACGTCTCTGCAAGCAACAGATACAAAGAAACTAACGGGGACTAAAAATAACTGCTTGCATGCACAGCTGGGGCAAATCAGGAATAATAAGATACAGAAGGGCTACAAACCAACTGCCTCTTCTCAGGGGCCGGGAGCAAAAGCGGGGTCCTGTGCATGAGCCCTGCACACAGCACCACCCAGGGGGTGGGCAGTCCACCTGAGCCACCGCTCTGGCCCGACCCATCAATCTGTCCTCACCCTCACCCCGTTTAAGGAACCAACCCGCCGACCTCGGGGAGCATACAGGGGCACCTGTTACTTGTTTTCACTCCTTCCTGCTGTAGCACGAGTCCCAGTAAAGCCTTGCCTGAAATGCTTATGTGATCTCATCAGTTTTTATGGATTTAAGAGACTGAAGACCCCGGTCAGTATCATACTTTGCGGCACCCCAGATGGGATGCCCATGGGGTCTTTTCCCCAGGAGAGGATCCAGGCACCTTCGGGACCACCAAATGCAGCTTCCCGGTCCGTGGGTGACAAGCGACCACCAGAACCTCTTGTTTCAGCATCGCCATTTGGTAAGTCTGCCTTTGTCACCCTGAGGGCCTCAGGACCCTCATTCAGGCCACGCTTTCCTTCTCCCCTTTGTCCTTTTTCCTCTCCTGATATCTCTCTCTACGTCTCCTCTTTCTCTGTCCTCTCCTTCGGAGAGGCGGTAATTACAGAATCACTCCTCTGAGCTCGTGAGACCATGCTCCCCTAAAAGAAGCATTCCATAAATGTCTGCTAGCACGGGTTATTTTATACTGTATTCATTTTACGTTTTCGTTTGCTCCTGGAAGAAAATATATCCAATTATTATACTAATCCTCGTCCTTATACTAAGACTACACAATTGTCTTTTCTATGTTGCATATCAACATCTGTGCAACATTTTAGGAAGCCTGCCCTATACAGAGACCTATCGATGAAAAAATCTGGGCAAGTTTTTTTGGAAATAACTTTATAATGGCTATATAAAGGATTCGTTTTAAATAGTTAAATTATCACAGTTCCTGTGTGTGCTAAAAGTCATTGAAACATACACTTAAAACGGATGGGGCTTCCCTGGTGGCGCAGTGCTTGAGAGTCCGCCTGCCGACGCAGGGGACGCGGGTTCGTGCCCCGGTCCGGGAAGATCCCACGTGCCGCGGAGCAGCTGGGCCCGTGAGCCATGGCCGCTGAGCCTGCGCGTCCGGAGCCTGTGCTCCGCAAAGGGAGAGGCCACAGCAGTAAGAGGCCTGCGTACCACAAAAACAAACAAAAAACGGATGAATTTCAACCTTTGTAAATGATAACAATAAAGATGTTTAAAGAGCGCCATAGATTTTATTGACCAGCCAATTTGAAATAGAGCTTTATAAGATAATATCTAAGGGATAGACTCGAAATTAAGTTTCTGATTTTAAAAATCCTTTTTACAACTAACTATTCAGGAATCGTGAAAATTCTGTAGCTCACTTGCAGCGAAGGAAGCAGGTGGTGCTTTGCCCTATCAATCATGACTTTCTCCTAATTGTCTAAGATCTACTGAGCCTCTTCTGGGTGTCCCCTGCTATCCGTGTCTCGTGGTGGGATACCCTGGGATGTTGTTGCCAAGGAATTGTACCTTAGGATAAACTTCAGAAAATTATTTCTTTCGGCGTATGTAATTGTTGAGTTTAAGCACTACGTCTTCATTAGCAATATTCTTTCAGAGCTTTGCAATTCTCCAACATGGTGTGTGAAATCTCAAACCTTTCTTACTCACGATCTTAGGAATGAAACCATGTCTTCAAAGGAAAAAAACGCCTATCTTTCTAGAATTGAATATTTAGTAAAAATAGCCTTCAGAAGGAAATCATAAAGAAAAACGACAGAGAAGATCAAAAATCAATACAGAGAATTAATGAACCCAAGAGTTGTTTCTTTGAGAAGATCAACAAAATTGACAGATCTTTACCTAGACAGACCAAGAAAAAATAGGAGTCAAATTACTAAAATCAGACATGAAAACTTATCTAAATGAAACGGATTATAAGATAATGCTATGAACAATTATATGCCAGATGTTACGTAACATAGATGAAACGGGCAAATTCCTAGAAAACACAAACTACCAAAACTGAAGAAATAGAAAATAGGAATAGATCTGTAAATTATACTTCAAAACTAAAGGAAAAATGAAAACATTTTTAGCTGAATAAAAGCTGAGAAAATTCAGAGCTCAGCAGGCAATGAACCTTCATTAGGATTTCTTGCAGTTTATCTTGAAGGGAAGTAAAACCAGATAGAAACATATCTACACAAGGAGTGAAGACAGTTAGAAATGGTAATTGTACAGGTAAATATAGAATAGTTTTATCTCTTTTCATTCCTTAAATCATAACTTATCATGTAAAGCAAAATAGTATAAAATATTCTGTTATATAATACATGTACAAGGAAACTGTGAGACAAAAATAGCACACATGAAAAGAGGGGAATATGGATGTTTAAAATTTGAGGTTCTTACATTATATATAAAGTGGTACAAATTATTTGAAATTTGCCGGTAATAAGTTAAAATATTGTAAACCATTAAATTATTTGCCGGTAATAAGTTAAAATATTGTAAACCATTAAATAACAACTAAATCAATAAACAAAGAGGCACGAAAAGCCAATAATGGAGCTAAAATGAAATGCTAAAATAGGTCCAATCTGAAGAATAAAATGTATGACAAGTTGAAAACAAATAACAAGATGGTAGACATATTTTTATAATATTTATAATTGCATTAAAGTAAATGGCCTCTTCCAGGACTATTTCAAGAGAGATGTAAAGTGAGCCAAAACTCTGAGTTACGTGTATAATTTTAAATATCCTACCTGCAGCCATCATTCAAAAAGTGAACTGAAATGGGTGAAACAAATTTTAAGAATATATTTTATATAATGTGATGTGCTTCAGGATGTAGTGAATGAAAATATGAACGAGATGTAACATCTTTTGTTGTTGTTATCATTGACCATCCAGAATTATCCATGGGTCAAATAAGGAATCCCAGGGGGAGTTGTAAATATTTTGGATTGAATGATATGGAAACCGTAACTCTCCTATCTTTTGTCTTGTAGAATCTGAGGTGATGGAAATGCCCTTTCTCTTGATAGTAATAAATGTCCTTCATCTTGTGGGTTACACAGGTTGAAACTCAAATTATTTCCTTTTATTTGTGTAAAAAGTGGATGTGTAAGAAGCTAACATAATGAAAGACCAAAATGCCAGAACGATCAAACAACGCCACCAACAAAAATACGACATTTGTGAAAACAAGACAGATAAATAAAATTCTCTATATTGGAATGTCATTTATATGAATACATGAATTATATGTAAACGATTAACATAAATTAACATATTTATAGTCATAAGGTTCTAGAGCTTCAGGCAGGACAAATTTATAGGCAGGAAAAGGCAACACATTTGGGGAAAAAATTATCAGAATGACTCAGAAAAACATGTTGAGTACAGTCTTCAATTGGCTATCAATACAGTATATTCTGTGCCTACTTGGACACGTTAAGGAACAACTTTCTTCCTTCCTTCCTCCCTCCCTTCCTTCCTTTCTTCCTTCCTTCCTTCCTTCCCTCCTTCCTTCCTTCCTTTCTTTCTTTCTTTCCTTTTCTTTCTTTCCTATTGAGGTAGAGTTGATTTACAATGTTTTAGTTTCAGGTGTACAGCAGAGTGGTTCAGATACACACACACGCACACACACACACACACACACACACACATATATATATTCAGATCCTTTATCCCCCATCACTTTCCCCTTTGGTAACCGTAAGTTTGTTTTCTATGTCTGTGAGTCTGTTTCTGTTTTGTAAATAACTTCATTTGTGTCATATTTTAGATTCCACATGTAAGTGATATCATATGGTATTTGTCTTTGACTTACTTCACTTAATATGATAATCTAGGTCCATCCATGTTGCTGCAAATGGCATTATTTTATTCTTTTTTATGGCTGAGTAATATTCCATTGTATATATGTGCCACATCTTCTTTATCCATTCCTCTGCTGATGGACATTTCGCTTGCTTCCATGTCGTGGCTGTTGTAAATAGTGCTTCAATGAACATTGGGGTACCTGTGTCTTTTTGAATTATGGTTTTCTCAGGGTTTATGCCCAGTAGTGGGATTGCTGGTCATATGGTAGTTCTATTTTTAGTCAAAATCAGAAGAATTTTATGGAACTATTATTTCAGTAACGTGATTTTGCGGGGGTCCAGTAGATCTCAGAAAATAACATTCAAGATGTCCTGTGACCCCACAATCCTGTTAAATATGTCAGATAGTATAAGTATATTCAGCATGTCCAAATATATCAAGGGGTAGCCGGGATGTAAGAGGGAACGTCTCCTGAATAATAAGGTATCTGGGTAAGGGCACAACGGTTCAAAGTGAACTCTGTTCTATTTTCCATCATGCGTTTTACAATTTTTTCTAAAAAAAAATCCACCTCAGCATCACCAGCTGTCTCTACTGCTTTTTGTTAATCCTATCATATCCATTTCTGTGAAAACAAAATGTGTTAGACCAAAAAAATTAAATGCAAAGGAGAAAGAATATATTTTATTTTTGTTCTTTATTCCTCTCCAAATGAGGTCACTTTGAGACACCTTCAGGATGTAAAATATGTATGTCCAAAGCAATTCACCCCGTTAATAATGTATCTGTGGTTTTTCCTCTACATTTCTTCTAAAATGTAGGCAAAAGTCAGCAATTATGTGAACTGACAAGGCTTTGCCTGTTTTTACTTTTAAATCGGAGATCTTCGTGTTAAATGCATAGCTATGAAGAAAGGCAGCTGCCGAGAGACATCTCTCTTCCTATTTTCTTCTTAATGATTTCAGCGAAACTATGAAAAAGGAGTCGCTGTGAATTGAGTTTTTGGAAACCATACAGGAGTTTTTCCGGTTCTGCACCTCATCCTTTCTCAGTAAAAGGTTGACTTTATCTTGCCTTCCTGAGCTATTTATGCCATTTGCAGAGATCTAAACAGATGTGTTTCGTTCAGAATCATGTCTTAATATGAAGGTTTGATTTTTTTTCCCCTGAAATTATTTAGACTTTAATTTCTTATTTTCTGCTTTATGTGGAAAAATCCCTTAATCTTTCTCTAATGGAATTCTTGGACAGAAACATAGATCAATTTGAACCAGGAGCATTATTTAGTCTTTAGCATTGTTTTAGGTACGACTGCACTTTTTCAACTGAGAACCCATCATCTTTATAAAATAGGTAAGTGTGGGCAGTAATGAAGTGTATCTGTCACTTGCACATTTAATGTCTCTGTTCATGTTTCTGTCGTGTATTTCACTCCTACAAAAAGTTAAGTACATTTTTTTCTTTTTTTTCTGTTGCAAATTCATTTCTGGTCGTTTTACCCCACAGCAGTAAATTCATAGAGGCTCAGAGTCAACGGTCTTAAACCCCGAGTACCATGAATCAAACTTGCATTGGCTTTATAATTTCTGTTTCATTTCTTTGGGTCAAAAAAGATGCATTTTTCTAGAATACTGCACAGTTTACTGAGCAGAGGAGAGCACTTCCCTATGGTATTAATTAATCCATTTCCTCCTTGCTGCCTTTTGAGGATGCGTGGTGAAAAATCCCAGAGGGAGAGAAGAAAACCAACTCTCCATCACCCACATTTCTGGAGGCCTTGAAGGAAAGCAGGACACATTTGCCATATTTAAAATAATGTGGTGTCAAAGACTTCCATCATAAATATGGTGTCTGTATTTCCAGCGTAAGTACAGATGAGGTACTCGACGTCCACACAATTGTAGAAATATCCGTGTTTATTATTGCCTTTACCATTACTTTGATTTTTTAGTTCAGTACATTTATTATTGCCTTTACCATTACTCCATGCCCCTTATGTAGAGCTGGAGACATAAAAATGTAAATTTGACAAAGTTGGGTTCACTCTGATGAACATTTCACTCTGTACGTAATGTCCACCAAAATGTGGACATTACAGGAAAAATGAGGTTAGTAAGTGGCAGGTACAATTAACTAACATCCATCCCATACATAATAAGTATATGAATAAGATAGATATCTTAACGTTGAATATATATCAGTATAAACATTATATATAATATGTCTATTTCTATTTTGCTGGGGGTTTTCTTTAAATGAAAAAATAGTGACATTTAGTCAACGCCTTTCATCACTTATAGCAATTACGTATATATGGTGATGACAGTCGTACGTTTAATAAGTTAACACAAGAATTTACCTTTGTTCTTGAAATAAACCTCAAGTCATCACAGTGAATGTTTCTTTAAACATCAGCTGGATTCTAATCGCTAGTTGTTTAAAACATATCTATCAATTTGTTGTTGTTTGTCTGATATTTCTTGGATTTTGTCGGTACTTTGCTAGCTTCATAATCAAATGTGGAACTACTTCGCCTTTTCTGTGTCCTAAACCAAGGTAAATATTAGCAAGTAAATCTTATTTTCAAAAAGCAAATTTCTGAAGCCATCTGGAAATGCCGTCTTGGAGGGGGAGAATGGGCGAGACAGGGAGTGAAGTTGGGTCTCTCTGGGATGATATAATTAGTCAGTTTCCAGTTTCTCTTTCTTCTGGGGGAGCAAAATGGATGTACAGCGAGGCATCCATTTTATTCAAGTTTTCAAATGCATTTGCACGGACTGGACCAAACAAGTTGATTTTGATTCCTTGACCTCCTTCATAGCTCAGATTTCGTCTGCACATTTCCTGCGTTATACATTTGGACTCCCTGCCCTTTTTTATGATGATCACGTTAAACAGTTTATCTGTCATATTTTTTCTTTACCAAAGAACCCATACTAGGAAGTTTTGTTAACTTTTATCCTCGTGTATCTTTTTTTTTAAGATATATTTATTTATTGATTTTTGGCTACGTTGGGTCTTCGTTGCTGTGTGTGGGCTTTCTCTAGTTGTGGCGAGCGGGGGCTACTCTTTGTTGCGGTACGCGGGCTTCTTATTGCGGTGGCTTCTCTTGTTGGGGAACATGGGCTCTAGGCGCGTGGGCTTCAGTATTTGTGGCACGCAGGCTCAGTAGTTGTGGCTCGTGGGCTCCAGAGTGCAGGCTCAGTAGTTGTGGCGCACGGGCTTAGTTGCTCCGCGGCATGTGGGAACTTCCCGAACCAGGGCTCGAACCTACGTCCCCTGCATTGGCAGGTGGATTCTTAACCACTGTGCCGCCAGGGAAGTCCCTATCCTCATGTATCTTTTAAAAATTTTACCCTCTATTAATTCCTCTCTAATTCCTGCAGCATCTATGTACTTTGGGCTGTTGTTGTCTTTTGGATTGTGCTTGGCAAATGCAAGGTGTGGTGTGAAAGCTTCCTTCAGGCATCAGCACTGTTCAGCATGATGAAGTGGTTTCTGGAATAATATAACTCTGTTACTCAAAGTAACTTTATGGTTCCTACACTCTGGGCTGCAGCATTCAGAAACATTACTATTTAAAATTTCATGCTCACTAGGCGTAGACCATATCACAAAGGATACCCAACATGAGTATGAGGAAATAGCATGGATTTCTGTTAGCAACCACACCAGAGGAATTTAAATATACTTTGGGAATTTAAGCCAAGTATTGTTTTCCAGAAGTGTGAAGGAAGCAGGGATACTTAGTGGAAAACATTAAGTTTTAAAGTTTTTCCACCCCCAGAACCCTATTGAATGTAAAGTGCTAATACGTTACTTCTTCGGATTTCTTTCCTCTTTCTCCTACTAGGTTTGAATTACTCAGTATTTGACCTAGACAGGAATTTCCAACCATATGCACAATTATAAGAACACCAGAGTGTTTCAAATATAGCTTTTTCTGTTGAACGTGAAGTAGAAATGGTTCATTCCATTAATGCAAACCATCTATTTGAGTCAAATGTTTTGGTGCTGCTATCTAGCTTTTTTTCTTTTTTTTTTTTCTGACAGCCTCAGTTGTAAATTTGGCCACTTATAGGTTGGGTTTCTAGTATGATAGAGACCTTCAACTGTTTCACAATATCTGTATAAAATACTTTCTACTGAAGAAGTGTGACCACCCATATTGGCACTAATGGAAAATGTGTCCATGCCAGAGCGTTTTCAATAAACATGCATGAGTGTCCCGGAACAGGGCTAGCACTGGGGTTTGAGGCAGTGCCCTTAGGAAATTACGTGCTCCTTGGAATTTTATCACCGCCTTACTTTGTGATTTAACAAAAACTTGTAAAATAAACTGATTGAAAGAAAAATCCCTACATCAACTCTTTTCACAGCAACGATTCTTAAAGTTGGGCTTTATGCATTTATTAGCTGCTCTAAGACATCATATTCAAATTTGGGTCAGAAAAGAATTCAGGACAAAAACATTAGATGCCTGTTTAAAATTATCATTTTATTTTTTTCCAGCTTTATTGAGATATAATTGACTTATAACGTTGAGTACATTTAAGGTGTGCAATCTGATGATTTGTTTATGTTGTGAAATGATAAGAGCGATAACTGTGGTGAGAACTTTTAAAATCTGCTCTCTTAGCAACTTTCAAGTATATGATACAGTATTGTTAACTGTATGTTTACTGGATTTATACGTAACCATGCTGTACATTAGACCCCAGAACTTATTCGTCTTGTAACTGAATGTTTGTACCCTTTGACCGACATCTCCCCGTTTTCTCCAGCCCCCCAGCCCCTGGTGACCACCGTTCTCCTCTCTGGTTCTATGAGTTTGTTGTTGTTTTTTTTTCAGATTCCACATACAAGTGAGATCATACGGAATTTGTCTTTCTCTGTCTGACTTATTTCACTTAGCATAATGCCCTCAAGGTCAGCCCATGTTGTCACAAAAGGTAAGAACTCCTTTTTTTTAACTTATATATTTATATATTATTTATAGTAGCCAAGATATATATTCTATTTTCTCATATATATTACATATATTACATATACATATACAATATACATATATGTGTATACATATACATATATATTATATATCTTGGCTAATGTAAGTATATGTATACCCTTTTCCTTTGGCTATATACCCAGAACTGATACTGCTGCATTATATGGTAATTCTATTTTTAGTTTTCTGAGCAAAGTCCGTACTGTTTTCCATAATGGTTGTAGCAATTTACATTCTGACCAACAATATACAAGGGTTCCCTTTTCTCCGCATCCCTGCCAGCATTTGTTATTGCTTGTCTTTTTGACCATGGCCGTTCTAACAGGTGTGAGGTGGTATCTCATGTGGTTTTGGTGTGCATTTCCCTGATGTCCATTTAGTGATGTCCATTCCCTGATGTTTGCATGTAGTGATGTCCATCACCTTTCCGTGGGTCTGTTGATAGTTTGGTTTAGTCCCACTTGTTTATTTTTCATTTTGTTGCTTTTGGTTTCATATCCAGAAAAATCATTGCCAAGACCAATGTCAAGGAGTTTTCCCCCTGTGTTTTGCTCTAGGCGTTATATGGTTTCAGGTCTTTCATTTAAGTTTTAAACTATGTGAAGTTACTTTTTTGTGAGTGGTAGTATAAGATGGGGGTCCAGTTTCATCATTTTCATGTGGGCATCCAGTTTCTTCAGAAAAATTTATAGAAGAGACTGTCTTTTCCCCATTGAGTATTCTTGGCTGTCTTGTCCAATATTAGTTGATCATATATTAGATGTCAGTTTTAAGGTGTGATAATTCTAGGTAGACTATAAGTTCTGGCATGTGTGGGATTCTTTAATAATTTAACTCAGTAGGGAATGAAATGGCTATCAAAGCAGCACAAGTTATCCAAAGCAAGAATCAATTCACCCTGGCTTATATGAATTGTTTCTTTTGGAATTTTCAGTCAGTATTAGCTAAAAGAAAGAAAACCACAAGTTTACTTAATATTCAAATTTAGTCTTTGAAGTAAACCAGTGTATTTTCTTAATAGTCTTAAGGCAATTTTCATATTAGCAAATAATGGTTTCTAGTACTCTGGCATCTAACCCACCTGTTATAATTCTCTCATCGCCTCTATTTTGGTGAAGTGCTCAATGCAACAATCATACAGAAAAATAAGAAGGATGTGACATGTATGCTGAAATGCTTTGCTGTTTTGTAAGGACATGGATTTTGTAGGGCTGGTGGCTTTGAACACTCCCAGGGGAACAGGAATTGTCTAGGCATTTCGAGGTGGTGATGGGCCTAATATAAGATTCTGTGTCTCAAACTGACACATCTTGGTTTCACATCCCTTTCCTCCCTTCTGATGGAAGTGCTAATAAGTAGAAAAATGGCCAAGAGACTGTCAGTGCAAAAAAGGAATAATAGGAAAAGAAGAGCTCTTTGGGACGTGACTGCATTTTTAAACAGTTAGAGAATGAAACCCTGTTATTACTATTGTTCTATCATCTTTGTTTTTAAGAAACTATTCCTATATTATGCTTTAAGACAAACCTGAAATCAACCTGCATAGATTGTGCTGGTTAATCAGAGAGGGGGAGAAAACAAGAAGAGAATAAATAGGTTCATATAACATTCTTTTTTTTAAATATTCTTTTCCATTATGGTTTATCATAGGGTATTGAATATAGTTCCCTGTGCTCTACAGTAGGACCTTGTTGTTTATCCATCCTTTGTATAATACTTTGCATCTGCGAATCCCAACCTCCCACTCCATCCCTCCCACAGTCCTCCCCCTTGGCAACCACAAGTCTGTTCTCTATGTCTGTGAGTCTGTTTTGTAAATAAGTTCATTTGTGTCATATTTTAGATTCCACATATAAGTGATATCATATTGTATTTGTCTTCCTCTTTCAGACTTACTTCACTTAGTATGATTTACATTCAGGTGTCCAACTTTCCCAGCACCGCTTGCTGAAGAGACTCTCTTTTTCCCATTGTGTATTCTTGCCTCCGTTGTTGAAGATTAATTGACTGTAGGTGTGTGGGTTTGTTTCTGGGCTCTATATTCTGCTCTTGGTATCTGTATGTCTGTTTTTGTGCCAATACCATGCTGTTTTGATTCCTGTAGCTTTGTAGTATTGTCTGAAGTCGGGGGGGGCGGTTTCTGCTTTTTGCTTTGTTCTTTTTCTTCAGAACTGCTTTGCCCATTCTGGATCTTTTATGGTTCCACAAAAATTTTAGGATTATTTGGTCTAGTTCTTTGAAAAATGTCATGGGTAATTTGATCAGAAGCACGTTAAGTCTGTAGATTGCTTTTGGGTGGTATGGCTAAATGCCTCCATTTTTTTTGTGGGGGGGCTGCATTGTGTTTTTGTTGCTGCGTGCGGGCTTTCTCTAGTTGCAGCGAACGGGGGCTACTCTTCGTTGCGGTGCGTGGGCTTCTCACTGCAGCGGCTTCTCTTGTTGCCGAGCATGGGGTCTAGGCACGCGGGCTTCAGTAGTTGTGGCGCATGGGCTCAGTAGCTGTGGCTCGCGGGTTCTAGAGCGCAGGCTCAGTAGTTGTGGCGCAGGGGCTCGGTAGCTCCATGGCATGTGGGATCTTCCCGGACCAGGGCTCGAACCCATGTCCCCTGCACTGGCAGGCGCATTCTTAACCACTGCGCCACCAGGGAAGCCTCCAAATGCCTCCATTTTTGAACGTGCATCCCATGAGAAACACGTAACTCAGATAGTCCTGCAAAGAACACCAATTACCTCACCTTTTTCCTAACCTCCAATCACCTTTCCCCATACCTAAGACCACCCTGCTTCTTCATCTTGTAAATATCTCAAGCCCCTCCCCTTCAGGGAGGTGTGTCTGAGATTTGTTCTCCCATCTCCTTGCTTGGCTGTCTTGTGAATAAACCCTTTCTCTGCTGCAAACCCAGCATCTCAGCGTTTGTCTTGCTGTGCGTTGGGCAAACAAACCTGGACGGGTTACACCTATTCATCTAAAACTTGTGTCACCCCTCTTCTAAAAGGATACCCATTGGTGGGGATCAATCAGTACCAGGAGTTACTCTTACACACTCAGAAAAAAAGAAGGAGAATTGAGTGGCTTGGGTATTTCTTTTAAGTACCCCAATTTCTCCTCCCCAGTGAAATTTCTTCTATGCTGCCCTCCTGACACACCCTCAGATGGGAAAAAGGAGCCATGCAAGTGTGTCCTGTGGCTTGGAAAACGTCTTCAGTTGATTAAGGAACTCATTCCTGATTCTAAAGGAGAGATTCCTCTCCTAGAAAAAGCTCTTGGGACTAACAGTTAATGGTACAAAGACTTGGGTGATAATACTTACAAGTTACTGAGTCTCACATGCAACCTTTATGGTTAGAACTTTCATTATTTCAAGACTTGGAAAAGTCCTGAAGTAGTAAATCCAAGTCTTCAGAGCACAAGTCATTCCTCAATCCTTTTCAGTGGTTGTAATTTTCTCATACTATGACTATTTTCAATCCACATACTTATGGGTTCTGGGAGATCCAAGGCATAGCAGTGGTTTGGGGGAGAAGGAACAGCCATGAACCAGAATATATTTCTCTGTTCCAGTAAAATTCTGCGAGGCACATCCTATTCTTATACACCAGTACAATTTTGCCCATATGTAGGATTCCAGCAGCTCCATGGCACCATCACAAAGTTATAATTTCTTGCCAGTGGAAATGTCCACCCAACATCTTATAGTAGGTGACAGATCAGGGGTTTAAATCCAGAACTTCTGCCTAAAAAGTTAGTGCAACATGGGAGATACACCTGAGAATTTGTTTTATTCACGGGGCCAAAGATTAGTAGGAAAAAAACAGTGTTTAAGAAAACTTGAGGGGCTTCCCTGGTGGTGCAGTGGTTAAGAATCCGCCTGCCAATACAGGGGACACGGGTTGGAGCTCAGGTCTGAGAGGATCCCACATGCCGCGGAGCAACTAAGCCCGTGCGCCACAACTACTGAGCCTGCGCTCTAGAGCCCGTGAGCCACAACTACTGAAGCCCGCACGCCGAGAGCCCGTGCTCTGCAACAAGAGAAGCCACCGCAATGAGAAGCCCGCTCACTGCAACGAAGAGTAGCCCCCACTCACCACAACTAGAGAAAGCCTGTGCGCAGCAACAAAGACGCAACACAGCCAAAAATAAATAAAATAAAAAATAAATTTATAAAAAAAAAAGAACAGAAAAGTTGAGTTCTAGTTCTATTTACTGCTTTCTAGATGGTAGATATTGTACAAGTCACTTAATGATTTGGGTCTACACTTCCTTCTCTATAAAACTGAGTTAGTTAGTAATGCTTATCCTCCTCTCAATTTTTTTTTTCACTGCAAGAATAAAAAGAGAAGATGCATGGGAAGCACTATGTAAGTTCCACAGCATTATAAAGATGAAAGGTGGTATTACTTAGCGATATTTTTATGCTTCACTTAGAAGCTCAAATAAAGCAGTCCTTCCTATAAAGGGCAGTTTCCTTCTTCCTGAAATAAATTCTGATACTAAAAATCATCAGATTTCTTTTTCCTTAATGAGAAATGGACGAGTTTGCTATAGTAATTTTAACCTCCATCTTGACTATAAATACGCAAGCTGGACTTTTGTGTGAAAGGCGTTCTGTGAAATGACCGATTCAGTAGAACCTTGACAGTTATCCAACCATCATGACCAGAGTTCTGGCATCGCGTTCTTGTAGAATTCAGCCTTACGATGGGCGCAGGTGGGCACACCTGTATTGGTAGGTTTAAACTCCGTGAGAATGAATAGGAACTTGATCTGTTGAGGATTCGTTACCTGAAATCATTTGATGCACCCCATATATAGATGTCTGCTAGTATCTTACTATCTTTAAGACTCATAATGTATAGAACTGCAGTTGATAGAACATTATTACGGTGTCAAATTAAATGTCCGAAGCCATAAAACTGCTCACCGCTCATTTATGGAGAACTGACCTTTTCGTTTTATTTAATATGTTTTACAATTTTCTTTTCCAGGAACCACAGTTTTTAAAAGTTCTGTTGTAGGGACAAAGCATCCATCATCTTTGGAATTTGCACGTTGCCCTCTGTGGCTACCTTCCCTAGCTGATAGCCCACAAAATCAAATTATGAAAAACATATTGATTTCCAAGAGACGTAAACCTGTAAAAATTGTTTTTCCATGTTTTGAATTTGAGTGACTGCTTTCATTTTTGATGGTGTTTGTGTAGTGATATCTAAACTCTGTCAGAAATTTGCCATTTGATGGATACTCTTGTTAAAATAGGAAACTGCAATGGAATATGTAACTGTAACATTTAGACTCTGAGGCAAAACAAATACTGGAAGGAAATTTCAGTGTGGCATATTTTTTCCCCATAGGGATTGTTTGAAAAGAAACCATTTTCTAGATTTCCTTTCAGTTCTTTGGAAGATCCTCCAGTGGCCAGTGTAGCCCGATGTTTTTGCTGATTTCCAAATTTGGGGTTGGGTCGCGTAAACACACCTAAAATCTAATTGCAGATTCTAGATCTCTTTTCCCTATCAAGATAGTCATTTCCACAATACCACCCTAGTTTCCTTCTCTAATACAGGTCACTCTTTTTTCCTCCACTTCATGACTTACCTCCTTCGTCTCACTTCCTGCAAGATGAAATCCATACAAGCAAAAGACATAGCTATAATACAGTATAAAATAATTATTACACACGAAAGTATGCATTAGAATTAGAATATTTCTACTTTCTTTGCTGGACTCATTTGAGGTCAGTCTCCCAAACGTCACTCCCTTTATTCCATATGAAATTTGACTTCAATTACTACATGAACAGGTGGTTTCATCAGCCTTCTGGCATTTTTTCCCTTCTCTCTCTGCTGCATTTGGTGTTTTACCAGAGACCTGGACCTGCCATGCGTTTTAGGGGTCAGCCGTTATCATTGAGAAGTAGGTAAGGATTTGAGGAGTGCAGCGAGTGTTTTTCTGTCATCAGAATTGATTCACCCTCCAACGGCTTATCTGTTCTGCTGGTGGTGAAGTGGAAATTTTAAAACCGTTCAATACAGAGGGTTAGCGGACCGTCCTCACAGAAGGGATTACGAGAGTGGGTGGGATTGTGGGGCGATGCTTGACCACCAACCGCTGTTGCAATTGTCAAGCAGTCATTGCTGGGGTCTCGCTACTTAAAAAAAAAAAAACAAAACCCTCTGATGTGTAGAAACATCTAGCTTCTCTGACTTAAAGCTCTAGGGAGCCGAGAGACATTTCCCCAAAGTTGTGAGGTTTTGTCAAGATTCTTTGTATTTGGGATTCATTGGTTTACAGCTTTTGCATGTTTTCTCAGCTCTTCAAAGAAAAATACAGGTCGACAACCTCTCCCTTAATGTACTCATTTCCTACATCCTTGAAATTAAGAAATGTGCACACAGATCCTATTTGTGCCCACATTTATTGTGTATTTTATACGGTGCTAAATTCTAAATTTACCTTTCTCCTAAGTGCTGGGGGGTAAAATTAAAATGCCTGCCTTCTTGATCATAGACAGTGTAACTGTCTATGAATAAATATTATTCCTGAGCTGTATTGCAGAGCTCTTGAAATGCTAGCAGGAATGTCTCCATCCATCCAGCATCAAGTGTGCAAAATCACTGCTCACGGTTGACGAGAAGCAGCAAATAGCAGAGTGGATACCTCGTCTCGAGTGGGAAAGTGGCCCTCAATTTAAATTGGCATAAGCCACGGTAGAGAGAGAGGGGAAGAAGTGTGGTGAAGAGAAACCAATGGCATTTTAAATGTTTTAGTAAAATAAATAACAAGAACATTTCACGAGGGACTTTTACCATCAAGGTAGACAGAATGGTCTTTCTTTTTCTGTTTGACGTTGATTATGTTTGATTTCGGAGCTGTCCTGCAAACTTTCCAGTGAGGGTGGAACTTTCTGCATGCTTACTATATGCAGACATCTCAGGTTTTCACATCTGTTTCTCTTGCTCTTTCTACAGCTTTAAAAAATCACTGTCTATGTTGTCTGTGGAATTGTTGTTCCCCCCCCTCCAGCCGCCATAAAGTTGGTGTCCTCAACACTGGCACCTGTGACTGTGACTTTTTTTTTAACTTTTTACTTTATATTGGAGTATAGTTGATTTACAATGTTGTGTTAGTTTCAGGTGTACAGCAAAGTGAATCAGTTATACGTACACATATATCCACTCTTTTTTAGATTCTTTTCCCATATAGGTCATTACAGAGTATTGAGTAGAGTTCTCTGTGCTAGACAGCAGGTTCTTATTAGTTATCTTTTTTTTTTTTTTTTTTCGGCGGTACGCGGGCCTCTCTCTGTTGTGGCCTCTCCCGTGGCAGAGCACAGGCTCCGGACGCGCAGGCTCAGCGGCCACGGCTCACGGGCCCAGCCGCTCCGCGGCATGTGGGATCTTCCCGGACCGAGGCACGAACCCATGTCCCCTGCATTGGCAGGCGGACTCTCAACCACTGCGCCACCAGGGAAGCCCTAGTTATCTATTTTATATATAGTAGTGTGTATATGTCAATCCCGGTCTCCTAATTTATCCCTCTTCCCCCACCCCCTGGTAACCATAAGTTTGTTTTCTACATCTGTGACTCTGTTTCTGTTTTGTAAATAAGTTCATTTGTACCATCCACATATAAGCAATGTCATATGGTATTTGTCTTTCTCTCTCTGACTTATTTCACTCAGTATGACAATCTCTAGGTCCACCCATGTTGCTACAAATGGCATTATTTCATTCTTTTTCATGGCTGAGTAATATTCCATTGCATACATGTACCACATCTTCTTTATCCATTCATCTGTTGATGGACACTTAGGTTGCTTCCATGTCTTGGCCATTGTAGAGTGCTTCTGTGAACATTGGGGTGCATGTATTGTTTTGAATTATGGTTGTCTCTTGATATATGCCCGGGAGTGGGATTGCAGATCATACAGTAGCTGTATTTTTAGGGTTTTTTTTTTTTTTCCCCTGTGACTGTGATCTTATTTGGAAATAATCTTTGCAGATGTAATTAAGATGTAAGTTAAGATGAGGTCATACGGGCATAGGGTGATCTCGTAATCCAATGTGCCTGGTGTCTTTATAAGAAGAGAAGAAATACAGAAACTAACATGCACAGAGGGGAGACTTCCAGGTAGAAAGAGGGACACACAGTGAAATTCATGTGATGACAGAGCCAGAGATTGCAGTAAGGCAGCTACAAGCCAAGGAATGTCAGAGGCTGCTGGTGGGGTGGGGGGAGAAGGATTCCATCCATATTGTGAGAACACAGCCTCAAGGACGCCAGGAATTCAGACTTCAACTCCAGACCCGTGAGAGAACGAATTTCCGTGGTTGTGAGCCACCCAGTTTGTGATAGTTTGTTCTATAGCAGCCACAGGAAAGGAACAGAGTCTATTTTTATGTTTCTCTCTCACGTCTCCCTCTTTCAGTGTCTGTCTGTTCCCGTATCTCTATGTCTTGCGGTTACACCTTTGTCTTGCATTTCCTTTCTTTGATCTACTGCCTGTCTAGCTGTTTTTCTTTTCCCAACTCTGAGTTCTTTTCTCCGTTTACCCCTTAACTGGCAAGACAGAGAGTCAACATGGGACGGAGGAAAGAGCGTGGATCAGGGCTACAGAGCCCTGTGGTTTTTATTCCTCGTTTGCCTCAAATGTCAAAAATCCCATTCATCCCTAGCCTTAGTACCGTGCTTGGTTGTTGTGGAAACACCATGGATAATTTCCGAGAAAACACATCCTAATTGATAAAAGACAAGGTCATTTTAAAGTATTGAAACTGATGCAGAGATTTACATTTGCCATGTGGAATTAATGAATGTATATATGTTCCTGATTTTCATATGTCTGTCTATAAACCAATATAAAAGTTTAATTTTACATGTGCACATGTACTTAAAATCTTCTGTGTCTCAATGCCCATTCGTGTATAGGTTGGAAAATTATTTTTCTGTCCTTGCTAGTCATGTGATATCTCACCGAGCTGTTTCCCTGTCCTATCTCCTGTAAATTTCAGAATACATTTCTATGAACATATTATAGCATTGTGCAAATTAGGACCGTGATTTTCCTCCCACTCATAGTGCCCCTGAGCCTTGCATGGATTCATTTTCATCTCCTGGGGACACTTGGAAACAAGGTGGTGGCACAACCCTCAAAGATGAAGATGTTGAACTTGGTTTTAGATTATAACATTATCCCAATAAGCTGAATATATGAAGAAAAGTGTCATGTCATTTTCTTTAGCCTGATGAGACCTGAATAATATTCTGGGTCGATAGACAGAGCTAAGAGTGAAATATAGACCTTATTATAGAGACTCTATTTGGTCCATATTTCAAATAAGCTGGTCCATTTTCTTCCCAGTTCATACAAGGCTGTGTAAGTTTCCAGATATTACGTCAAACCCGGAAGCTTATCTCGTTGGGAAATCTTGTTGAAAATATGGAAGATAGGCCAATAAAAAGCATAAGTAAAATACACAACATGGACTAAAAACATAGCAAAGGTAGCAGCATAATAAACAGAGACAAAGCCTTTTTAATAAGCATTATCATTTAGATCTATTGTTTCTGGTCTCAGCTGAGACGACTCTTCGATTTAAAAGCTTGGAGGTCCCGTTGAAGGGAAGTGAGAACCTACAAAGGATCATGCTTACTTTGGGAAATTCAGTTTTATCTAAGATAAGAAAATATGTATGTACTGTAACGTTTATGCAAAAAGGGACAATGAAAGGGGCAAAATAAGGAAAACACATCTGTGGGAATTACTTCTGAAAATGTAACTCACTGATGTCTGCACAGGTTGGACCGTCAGGGGTCCTTTCTTCGGTGTGAGATATCCTTCTGTAGGCAGAGGCTGCTATCGCAAATCCCTGTGGCGATTAAAGCCATTTTCCACATAACTTGGGTTTTCACAACAGCTCAAAACACTTATACCTGCTCCAGCACGGCCACCAGGGTCAACGGTGTCATTTGTTACTTCTTCTGAATATTCTCCATAATTATCTTTGTTTCTATTTCATTTCAAAATGATGGATCTGACGGCCACCAATATGGTTATCATGGAACAGAAATCTTTATGGTGAAAAAGTCAGTCTCACTAATTGTCACAAGTGTCAAAGAACAGAGGACCGTTAGTAAATTCAGAGTCTAGTTCAAATTGGTTGCCCATGAATACATATATGTATATATATAATATATAAATTTTGGTTTAAATAATGTATATACTATCCCTATATATGTGCATATATATGTTATATATGTTTAAATTTTGGTTTAAATAAGAGACTATCCCTATATATATATGTACAAATACATGTGTGTGTATATATGTTATATATATATAAATTTTGGTTTTAAATAATACACTATCCCAATATATAAAAATATATACTATCATATATAAATATATAATATATATAATTGTATATGTATGCTATATAGTATAAATACATACATGTGTTATAGATACATATAAAATACTATATATAAATGCATATACACATGTTAATAGTATTTTATATGTATCTATAACACATGTATGTGTTTACACTATATAGTAGCTATTATATAAATATACCTAATATACATAATATAATGTATAACATAATATATAATTTGTGTATAATTTTGAAATACAGTGTATTAACGGAAAATTTGCGGGAATTCCCTGGTGGTCCAGTGGTTAAGACTTGGCACTCCAGGGGCTGTCTCTGGGTGTCTGGTACCTGCTCTGGGGGTGATAAGGGCAGGTGGATTGTGGTCCAGAGTATGGGAGCCCCATAGAGGAGGAGATTGGGGTGTGGGTCCTAGACTTATTGGTTTGTATTTGACAAATGCACTTGGGGGCTAGTTACTGTCTCTAGGAAGTCAGTAGCCCTGGGAGATGAGGTCCCTTATGGACAGCAAAACCGCAAATGTCAAAGCATCGGACTACAGAAAATAAAGACATGGTTATTTGAATATTTCTCCCTCTCTCTCTCTGTCTCTCTCTGTCTCTGTCTCTGTCTGTCTCTGTCTGTCTCTCTCTCTCTCTCTGTCTCTCTGTCTCAGCACTGCACTAAAGCTTGAAGTCCACATAGAGCCAGCAGATACAGGCTGTAGCAGGTTTTCTACTGTCATCTTCTAAATGCTTAATGGAAATGAATCATTATTTCCTTCAGGCTTCGACAGATAAATCCATTCTTCTCTTTTCTAAACACGGAGGTGCTGTTTTAATGCAGTTACTCCCATTCAAAATCCAGTCAGATAGATTCTCAGATAATTATAGCAACATTAACTGCAGTATCGTTGAATATTGCAAAACTGTCCTTGGAGAGTTCGAAGAGAACTTTGAGGTCTTCCAGGAGTTTGACACCTAAAAACTTTGTTCTAAGCGAGGTGACCTTGTCCATCAAGGCCGGCAAACCTGCTGACTGCTTCCATGCTTGAGTTTGGGGAAAATAGTTATTAGTAAGAAAGAGGACGTGCCTGTGTTTCAATACATGCCTTTAAAATAAGAGGTCAACATTCCATACTGGCCATGAGAAAATGACACAGAAGCATTGAGTTTGCTTGAATTTGATACGTTGAATCAGGTGTTGGTGAACCATGGCCATTATTTATAAAATAATCTTTATCAGAAAATAACCACGATTCATTTCTATGGCTGTATGGGAACTAAAGGAGTAGAATTGAGTAGTTCCAACAGAGCCCTCATGGTCTGCAAAGCCTAGAATAATTATTATTTGGATGTTTTACAAAGAAAAAGTTTTCCCACCCTGTTCTAGATCCAGGCAGAGAGCGTGTGTGTTAAAAACGATGCGCTTATTATATTAGCTGTGTTAGCGGAGACTACTGTGGTCATCACTTGACAATATACATAACTTGAACCGTCATGGTATATGCCCTAATCTTACGGTGATATATATATGAATTATTTCTCAGTAAAACTGGGGGAAAAAGAAACGTGCTGAGGGAACACACAGTAGCTGGTCTACATATTGAGACTGAACACTATATATGCTTTTATTTTTTTCTTTAGAAGACAAGAAAAAAAGCGCAATGATCATAGTCAGAGTAATAGCAATAATGTACTCTTTAATCTCAGGCAACATTGTAGTTTGGGGTCGGGCATCAAAGAGAAGTGCTATTGTATCATTGGAGCCTTAAACTCTTTCTTCAGATATTTTATCATGAAAGAGCGTATTCTGTCCAAAAGTGCTATGGTTGAAATGAGATACAAAACCCTCAGAATTATGACCAAAGAGAGCAAAAGAAAAGCTCCCATGTGTTCATATAATTCTGGAAATAATCCAGTACGTAGGTATAATTCTTGCAGTACACATTGAAATGCGTAGAGATGCTTTTAAAGGATGTTTTAAGAACTGGATTTGCATGTGATTATATGAAATGTGTGGAATGTCATGTATGGAACTCGTTCTTTGAAACTAACTCTCCTACGTAAGTGTAGGCATCGACCATTTATAACCAAGAAGGGCTGGTGGTTACCATATTGTACAGCTCAGATATAGAACATTTTCATCACTGTAGAGAGTTCCACTGGAAAGTATGGCTCCAAAAAATAGAATGAATTCTGTTTTTAAAAGGCAGATCCTTCATAATTCTAAATATTGCGACATCTTTTCTAAAGTGAAAATGCTTACTTTATAATGCATTTTTCAAATTCCACTCTCTGGTGATAATTTGAAGAATTACGACAATTTATAAAATATATATGGGAGCACAACTGGACTAACAGAAGATTTCCTTTATCTTAGAGAAGGTTCCCTTTGGCTTTTTTTCATAGTTTTGAAATATCCATCTTGCATGTCTAGAGACTTTATTTGAATCTAGCAAAAAAAAAAAAAAGGCTCAAAAGATGACCTTTTCATGTAAGAAAAGTTAAATGTGGTGGCATTATCATATCATATGTTTTATTATTTCCATATCCATCAGCTTAATGCAGAGTGAAAAATGGTGGCTATGTTTTTTCCCCCCTGAAATTCAATAAAGTGTTATTATGTGGACCCCGGAAGGCATTTATTAAGTCTCTGTAAGGCATGGTGCTGGGGCAGTCAATAGCCTGGTTATTGGTTTCTAGGGTCTAGCTTCATATTTCAGAAATAACTTAATTTGTGTGTTCCATGGACTTGATTTTCAAGGGACAGGATCACATTTCACACACAAAAAGTGGAGACATCTTTCAGAGATAAGTGGCCATTTTTCATGCATTTCAAATAAGTGTTAGTCATCTAAAAATCAACAAAGTGCTTCAGGATCAAAGACGATAGACTGAGCGGTTCACGAATTGTTGTCAGCATCACTTGAGAATGAAATAGAATGGAAATGACCTTTCTTTCCTCACCCCCTACTCATTTATTTTTCCTAGAAACCTGTTCTTCACTTACTCATCCGGTAGAGTCTTTCAAACAAATTTTAACTGCCTTTCCGTTATGCAAGATCTGTCTCCTTGGGAATAAGGGAGGAGACAAAAATTAGGAAGAAAACAATGATTAAAAATTATTCTGAGAGGGACTTCCCTGGTGGTGCAGTGGTTGAGAGTCCGCCTGCCAATGCGGGGGACGCGGGTTCGTCCCCCGGTCCGGGAGGATCCCACACGCCGCGGAGCGGCTGGGCCCGTGAGCCATGGCCGCTGAGCCTGCGCGTCCGGAGCCTGTGCTCCGCAACGGGAGAGGCCACAGCGGTGAGAGGCCCGCGTACCGCAAAAAAAAAAAAAAAAAAAAAATTATTCCGAGAGAAGATAGCGACGTTCCCCTAAGAAATGCCTTTTGGTTAAATCATTGAGTTAATTTTATAAAGAACCTCTTGTTCCAGCCAATACTACCAATTATTATAATAGTACTCAAAATGAAGTCTGTTTTCAAGAAATGGTTTTCAAACATTTGTATAAACGTATATAGCTTATGGAAATATTTATGGCATCACATTTTTAGCAGACCACTTTAAAAAAATTTTCACCTTTTTTCTCTTTAATATTCTAACTGGTCAATTGGAGATTTTCTGGGCATGTGGTATAATCCCCTTTGGCGCTCTAATAGATGTAATTCACCATGTCTTCCATGGATTAGATCAGTAACCACTCAGAGTTTTTATCCACTAGCTTTTTAGTTAATTATTATTATTATTTTTTTAGTTAATTATTTTTAAGAAAAGCAGTTGGTCCAAAAATTTAGTTGTGTTATAATCTTTTTTCTTTAATTGGGGTACAGTTGCTTTACAGTGTTGTATTAGTTTCTACTGTACAGCAAAGTGAATCAGCTCTACGTATCCATATATCCCCTCTTTTTTTTGGATTTCCTTCCCAGTTAGGTCACCACAGAGCATTGAATAGAGTTCCCTGGTCTATACAGCAGGTTCTCACTAGTTATAATTGATGAAATGTTAAAATACAACTGTGAATCAATCCATCGTTTTCTCCTTCATTCTTTCTCTTTCTCTGTCTCTTACGAACAGTCTTCAAAAATACTGTCCACGAGCCACGTGGCTTGCCCGTGTTCCTGAGAACCATCGCTGAAAATGATGGCTTTTGAGCCACCAGAAACTACATTTTAAAGAACCTTTCCAGAGGGATTATGTGACACTGAAATCTGAGAAATCTGGAAATCTGTTCCACTCTCTCAAGGAACAGATGGGAGTCAATCACTCACCAGGTAAGTTTCCTTCTGCCATTTTCCTCTTGTTTATGTTGGTTAGCTCCTGAGCCCTTGTCTCTGAGAGATATTACATCGCTAGTGATTTTTTTTTTTCAATTTAAGCCAATACTGTCTCCTTTATTTCTGTTCTCTCAAGGTCTGATGCAGCTGGCACTCTAATCTTAGTTCAGTGGCCAACTTACTACCGTCTGTATGTGAAAATTAGCATTCTCCCAGTCCTTGGTTATTAGTTGATAGGATGGTGTCACACAAGCAGTAGTTCAGCTCAGTATGCTAATTATATCAATCCAATTACGTCACTAAATTAATTGCTTGAGGTGGCATCTAGTATAAAAATACTTTATTGATTTATTTACTTCGCTCGTAAGAAGGGATGCAGCTTTAATGTTTCAAGTAAGCAATGCATATGTTTAGTATAACTTTTCCCCATTGTATATGCATGAAAATGATTCGCTCCTTGTGATACTATACATTGTGGATTTTTGTTTCCCTTGGGTTTAATCTTGTTGATCATATAGCTTGAATACAGTTATCTTTTCCTATATCTTTTCTCTTTTTTTGAAGTGCAAGCATACATAACAATCTTTTGACTTACATAATTTGAAAAGACCCGTATGAAAAAAAAAAAAGAAAATACCTGTATGTATCAGCATGCATTTATTGCAATAAATCATTTCTTCCCACAAGTTACCATCTACCTGTGGGACTCATCTGTGCCCTTATGGCGATTTGCTCAGGAGTGTTTAACACAAGTACAAGGGTTTGCCAGTGAGATAAATGGGTCCGTGATCCATGTTACCCAGAGGACTTATGAAGCCATGTTGGGAGAAACGATATCTTAAGAAAGAAATTCCTCAGTAGATTTAAAGATCATGATGGAAAAAATTGGGGACAGTAGCTCTGATATGTTCAAATCCTAGTGGGGAGAGAATATTTCACATTGAGATTTACCAAAGGAAGGCAGTATATGAATTGGCTTTGGCTATGTTCCCTCTACTGGATACCAGATTTAAAACCAGTGGATCCATTCTGAATCTTTGGAAGGAAAAATCTAGGTTTTTCTGGAACACACAGCCTGGCTATCGTACAGGTGTTCCAGTTGTTGAGATATTACTATTTTAAGGAGCACTTAAGACCTGTGGACTCAGTAAATGACTACAGTAAGTCCCCTCCATACGAATGAGTTCTGATCTGAGAGCACGTTCGTAAGTGCAATTTCTTCGTAAGTCCGACAAAGGTAGCCTAAGTACCCAGCTAACACACTCGGCTATATAGTGCTGTTCTGTAATAGGTTTAGAATACTTTTCACACAAATACTACATAAAATACAAACACAAAAGATAAAGAAAATATTTTCATTCTTACAGTACAGTACCTGGAAAATTATAGTTGTACACACAACAGCTGGCACACAGGGACACGTTCGCATCTTTGAAAGTTCGCAACTTGAAGGTTCGTATGTGGGGGACTTACTATACTCCCTCACCTCAGTCCTTTATTAACTGCTGTTTTTTGAAAAATGTCACCAGACTTCAGACTCCTTAGTCTGGTGGGAGAAAGGAATTTTGTCTCCATCCCATGGCTACCAATGTTTTTTTATTCCCCCTTCCTAGAATGGCACACTTAGATTATGGGTTTTACTGTCATTGGATGCAAGAGAAATCTTAAAATGTTCAAATATTACACATCAGTATGTGAAAGCCAACCGATTAAAGATACTTGGGGTGGATACAATATTTTGGGAAGGTTGAGGAGAGGAGCGACATTGTCTGTCCTTCCAGGTGTGGATGAATTTCATCCAAGTAAAACACAAACCTCTGGACTAGACGGCGCTGATGGAACATTTATATATTCAGGGAGCATCCACGGGGACGTGAGCTGTTGCCGGAGGTAGTGGGGGAGCTAGGGCAGCAGGAAGCACGGGAGTTGCAAAGCTGCAGTCACCAGGCTCTGTGCGGCTAGGAAAGCAACGTGAACCCTGAGGTGCATAGCCTACGCTGCTTTTCCAACACATTATGGGCATGCCACGAGCCTAAAGCTGAAATCATGGCGGACGTGTGAGAGAGATCATAGATTTGTGTTGTGTTTACCTAATAACCAAGACATCTGCTGCAGAAGTGAAAATGAGAGCTGCAGACCCAGATGCCATCCCCCAGGGAGCGGGGACAGAATTGGCACGGTGTCACAATGACGGATTCCGTTCTCTGCTATTCCGTGACCCTATTCCTGATTTGTCTATTGCCTTTGGTTGGCATGGGGCAACTGTGAGGAAGATCCCTAAGCCATTGGGATTTTTACGTCCTCTTACGAGGACTGCCTGCCAAACCAAAGAGGCAAAGACTCTTAACATAAAGACTAACATAAGAGCAAGAGAAGGGTTTTTCTTTTTGAAAATGGAATTTGTGGATACTGTTTTCAACTCAGATGCAGAATCTCCACTATCACTTTTCCTAATCAACTCCCACCTTCACCCACACCCCCTCCTTCCTACACACACACACACACACACGTACACAGACACTGTCTAATCTTGCCATTTATCAGCCTTTGCTTCCAAGGCCCATATAATTCAAAGTTGAGGACCTGCACCCTCAAAATATGAAAACCCACATTACTTTTCCTTCCTTCCTTCCTTCCTTCCCAGTGCAATATAGAAATTAGTAGTTGCCTAATGAACATGTACACGCACAAAATCAGCCGTGGGAATAATTTTTCACACCTGATGGCTCCTTCCAGAACAGGTATGACTTAAGCTCATTTGTTGAAGTTGTCAACAAAAACGCTCTGTTGTCATTTCTTAAAAATCAATGTTTCTCAGGGGAAATATTGATCCTGTTTATTTGGCTTCATTTCCTCATAATTCCACATCGCTTTTAAGTGCAGTTTGCCTCTTTAAAGACACATTCTGGGATTTAGTTTACATTTTGTTTATTTCCACGTCCAGTGGTTTTTAAAAGATGTTTGTTTATACATGTTCAGTGATAAAAATAATATAATATTGTAATAGAAAATTTAAAATTAAGTTTATTAAATATTCATTTTATGTATATGTATTTCTTTTTTTGGCTTTTTTTCAGTTTCCATTTGCCTTTTTTGTAAATTGAAGTACAGTTGATTTACAACATTGTGTCAGTTTCAGGTGTACAGCAAAGTGACTCAGTTATATATATATATACATATATATATATGTGTGTGTGTAAATATATATATATATATATTCTCTTTCAGATTCTTTTCCCTTAAAGGTTATTGCAAGATACTGAGTAGAGTTCCCTGTGCTCTACAGTAGGTCCCTGTTGTTTATCTATTTTATACATAGGAGTGTGTATCTGCTAATCCCAAACTCCTAATTTATCGTTCCAACTCTTCCTGCCCCTCCCCCTTTGGTAGCCATAAGTTTGTTTTCTATGTCTGTGAGTCTATTTCTGTTTTGTAGATAAGTTCATTTGTGTCCTACTTTAGATTCCACATATAAACAATATCATATGATATTTGTCTTTCTCTGACTTGCTTCACTTAGCCTGACAATCTCTAGGTCCATCCATGTTGCTACAAGTAGCATTATTTCATTCCTTTTTATGGCTGAATAGCATTCAATTGTATATATGTATCACATCTTCTTTACCCATTTATCTGTCGATGGACATGTAGGTTGCTTCCACGTCTTGGATATTGTAAAGAGTGCAGCTATGAACATTTGGGGTGCATGTATCTTCTTTTTTTGTTTTTTTCTTTGGCTGCATTGAGCCTTCTTTGCTGCACGCAGGCTTTCTCTAGTTGCGGCGCACAGGCTTCTTACTGCGGTGGCTTCTCTTGTTGCGGAGCTCGGGCTCTAGGCACGTGGGCTTCAGTAGTTGCAGCACGCGGGCTCAGTATTTGCAGCACATGGGCCCTAGAGCACGTGGGCTTCAGTAGCTGCGGTGCGCAGGCTTAGTTGCTCCATGACATGTGGGATCTTCCTGGACCAGGGATGGAGCCCATGCCCCCTGCATTGACAGGCAGATTCTTAACCACTGTGCCACCAGGGAAGTCCCCGCATATATCTTCTTGAATTATGGTTTCCTCCGGATATATGCCCAGTAGTGGGATTGCTGGGTTGTATGGTAGTTCTATTTTTAGTTTTTTAAGGAACATCCATATTGTTCTCCATAGTGGCTGTATCAATTTACATTCCCACCAACAGTGCAAGAGGGTTCCCTTTTCTCCACAAGCTCTCCAGCATTTATTGTTTGTAGATTTTTTGATGATGGCCATTCTGACTGGTGTGAGGTGATACCTCATTGTAGTTTTGGTTTGCATTTCTCTAATGATTAGTGATGTTGAGTATCCTTTCACGTGTTTGTTGGCCATCTGTATATCTTCTTTGGAGAAATGTCTGTTTAGGTCTTCTGCCAAGAAGTTTGTTTGTTTTCTTTGATGTTGAGCTGCATCAGCTGCTTATAAATTCTGGAGATTAATCCTTTGTCAGTTGCTTCATTCACAAATATTTTCTCCCATTCTGAGGGTTGTCTTTTCGTTTTGTTTATGGTTTCCTTTACTGTGCAAAAGCTTTTAAGTTTCATAAGGTTATTTTTGTTTTTATTTCCATTTGTCTAGGAGGTGGGTCAAAAAAGGATCTTGCTGTGATTTATGTCCTAGAGTGTTCTGCCTCCTAGAGAGTTTTCCTCTAAGAGTTTTATAGCGTCGGCTCTTACATTTAGGTCTTTAATCCATTTTGAGTTTATTTTTGTGTATGGTGTTAGGGAGTGTTCTAATTTCATTCTTTTACATGTACCTGTCCAGTTTTCCCAGCACCATTTATTGAAGAGGATATGTTTTCTTCATTGTATATTCTTGCCTCCTTTATTATAAATCAGGTGGCCATATGTGTGTGGATTTATCTCTGGGCTTTCTATCCTTTTCCATTGATCTATATTTCTGTTTTTGTGCCAGTACCATAATGTCTTGATTACTGTAGCTTTGTAGTATAGTCTGAAATCTGGGAGCTTGATTCCTCCAGCTCTGTTTTTCTTTCTCAAGATTGCTTTGGCTATTTGGGGTCTTTTGTATTTCCATACAAATTGTGAAAGTTTCTGTTCTAGTTCTGTGAAAAATGTCATTGGTTGTGTGATAGGGATCGCATTGAATCTGTAGATTGCTTTGGGTAATATAGTCATTTTCACAATGTTGATTCTTCAAATCCAAGAACATGGTATATTTCTCCATCTGTTTGTATCATCTTTAATTTCTTTCATCAGTGTCTTATAGTTTTCTGCATACAGGTCTTTTGCCTCCTCATGTGGGTTTATTCATAGGTATTTTATTCTTTTTGTTGCAGTGGTAAATGGGAGTGTTTCCTTAATTTCTCTTTTGGACTTTTCATCATTATTGTATAAGAATGCAAGAGATTACTGTGCATTAATTTTGTATCATGCTACTTTACCAAATTCATTGATTAGCTCTAGTAGTTTTCTGGTAGCATCTTTAGGATTCTCTATGTATAGTATCATGTCATTTGCAAACAGTGACAGCTTTACTTCTTCTTTCCCAATTTGTATTCCTTTCATTTCTTTTTCTTCTCTGATTGCTGTGGCTAAAACTTCCAAAACTATGTTGAATAACAGTGGTAGGAGTGGGCAACCTTGTTTTGGTCCTGATCTTAGAGGAAATGGTTTCAGTTTTTCACCACTGAGAATGATGTTCCCTGTTGGTTTGTCCTATATGGCCTTTATTATGTTGAGGTAAGTTCTCTCTATGCCTACTTTCTGGAGGGTTTTTATCGTAAATGGGTGTTGAATTTTGTTGAAAGCTTTTTCTGCATCTATTGAGATAATCATATGGTTTTTCTCCTTCATTTTGTTAATATGGCATATCACATTGATTGATTTGCATATATTACAGAATCCTTGCATTCCTGGGATAAACCCCACTTGATCATGGTGTATGATCCTTTTAATGTGCTGTTGGATTCTGTTTGCTAATATTTTGTTGAGGACTTTTGCATCTATGTTCATCAGTGATATTGGCCTGTAGTTTTCTTTTTTTGTGACACCTTGGTCTGGTTTTGGTGTCAGGATGATGGTGGCCTTGTAGAATGAGTTTGGGAGTGTTCCTCCCTCTGCTATATTTTGGAGGAGTTTGAGAAGGATGGGTGTTAGCTCTTCTCTAAATGTTTGATAGAATTCGCCTGTGAAGGCATCTGGTCCTGGGCTTTTGTTTGTTGGAAGATTTTTAATCACAGTCTCAATTTCAGTGCTTGTGATCGGTCTTTTTATATTTTCTATTTCTTCCTGGTTCCGTCTCAGAAGGTTGTGCATTTCTAAGAATTTGTCCATTTCTTCCAGGTTGTCCATTTTATTGGCATAGAGTTGCTTGTAGTAATCTCTCATTATCCTTTGTATTTCTGCAGTGTCAGTTGTTACTTCTTCTTTTTCATTTCTAATTCTATTGATTTCAGTCTTCTCCCATTTTTTCTTGATGAGTCTGGCTAAAGGTTGATCAATTTTGTTTATCTTCACAGAGAACCAGCTTTTAGTTTTGATTGATCTTTGCTGTTGTTTCCTTCATTTCTTTTTCATTTATTTCTGATCTGATCTTTATGATTTCTTTCCTTCTGATGACTTTGGGGTTCTTTTGTTCTTCTTTCTCTAATTGCTTTAGGTGAAAGGTTAGGTTGTTTATTTCATATTTTTCTTGTTTCTTTAAGTAGGATTGTATTGCTATAAACTTCCCTCTAAAAACTGCTTTTGCTGCATCCCATAGGTTTTGGGTTTCTGTATTTTCATTGTCATTTGTCTCTAGGTATTTTTTGATTTCCTCTTTGATTTATTCAGTGATCTCTTGGTTATTTAGTAGTGTGTTGTTTGGTGTCCAATTTTTTTTGTATTTTTTACAGGTTTTTTCCTGTAATTGATATCTAGTCTCATAGCGCCGTAGTCGGAAAAGATACTTGATACGATTTCAATTTTCTTAAATTTACCAAGGCTTGATTTGTGACCCAAGATATGATGTATCCTGGAGAATGTTCCATGAGCACTTGAGAAGAAAGTGTATTCTGTTGTTTTTGGATTGAATGTCCTATAAATATCAATTAAGCCCATCTTGTTTAATGTATCATTTAAAGCTTATGTTTCCTTATTTATTTTCATTTTGGATGATCTGTCCATGGGTGAAAGTGGGGTGTCAAAGTCCCCTACTATGATTGTGTTACTGTCGATTTCCCCTTTTTTGGCTGTTAGTATTTGCCTTATGTATTGAGGTGCTCCTATGTTGGGTGCATAAATATTTACAATTGTTATATCTTCTTCTTGGATCGATCCCTTAATCATTATGTAGTGTCCTTCTTTGTCTCTTCTAATAGTCTTTATTTTAAAGTCTATTTTGTCTGATGTGAGAATTGCTGTTCCACCTTTCTTTTGATGTCCATTTGCATGGAATATCTTTTTCCATCCCTCACTTTCAGTCTGTATGTGTTCCTAGGTATGAAGTGGGTGTGTTGTAGACAGCATATATACGGGTCTTGTTTTGTTATCCATTCAACCAGTCTGTGTCTTTTGGTTGGAGCATTTAATCCATTTACATTTAAGGTAATTATCAATATGTATGTTCCTATTACCATTTTCCTAATTGTTTTGGGTTGGTTTTTGTTGGTCTTTTCCTTCCCTTGTGTCTCCTGCCTAGAGAAGTTCCTTTAGCTTTTGTTGTAAAGCTGGTTTGGTGGTGCTGAATTCTCTTAGCTTTTGCTTGTCTGTAAAGGTTTTAATTTCTCCTTTGAATCTGAAAGAGATCCTTGCTGGGCAGAGTAGTCTTGGTTGTAGGTTTTTCCCTTTCATCACTTTAAATATTTCTCACCACTCCCTTCTGACTTGCAGAGTTTCTGCTGAAAGATCAGCTGTTAACCTTATGGGGATTCCCTTGTGTGTTATCTGTTGTTTTTCCCTTGCTGCTTTTAATACTTTTTCTTTATATTTAATTTTTAATAGTTTGATTAATATGTGTCTTGACGTGTTTGTCCTTGGATTTATCCTGCATGGGACTCTCTGCACTTCCTGGACTTGACTGTTTCCTTTCCCATATTAGGGAAGTTTTCAACCATAATCTCTTCAAATATTTTCTCCGTCCCTTTCCTTTTCTCTTCTTCTTCTGGGATCCCTATAATTCGAATGTTGGTACATTTAATGTTGTTCCAGAGGTCTCTGAGAGTGTCCTCAATTCTTTTCATTCTTTTTTCTGCTCTGCAGTAGTTATTTCCAATATTTTATCATCCAGGTCAGCTATCCATTCTTCTGCCTCAGTTATTCTGCTTTTGATTCGTTCTAGAGAATTTTTAATTTCATTTATTGTGTTGTTCATCATTGTTTATTTGCTCATTCGTTCTTCTAGGTCCTCGTTAAATGTTTCTTGTATTTTCTCCATGCTATTTTCAAGGTTTTAGATCATCTTTACTACCATTACTCTGAATTCTTTTTCAGGTAGACTGCCTGTTTCCTCTTCATGTGTTTGGTCCGGTGGGTTTTTAGCTTGCTCCTTCATCTGCCATGTGTTTCTCTGTCTTCTCATTTTGCTTAACTTACTGTGTTTGAAGTTTCCTTTTCGCAGGCTGCAGGTTCGTAGTTCCCGTTGTTTTTGGTGTCTGCCCCCACTGGGTAAGGTTGGTTCAGTAGGTTGTGTAGGCTTCCTGGTGGAGGGGACTGTTGCCTGTGTTCTGGTGGATGAGGCTGGATCTTGTCTTTCTGGTGTGCAAGACCGCGTCCGGTGGTGTGTTTTGGGGTGTCTGTGACCTTATTATGATTTTAGGCAGTCTGTCTGCTAATGGGTGGGGTTGTGTTCCTGTCTTGCTAGTTGTTTGGCATGGGGTGTCCAGCACTGGAACTTGCTGGTTGTTGAGTGGAGCTGGGTCGTAATGTTGAGATGGAGATCTCTGGGGGAGCTTTCACCATTTGATATTACATGGAGCCAGGAGGTCTCTGGTGGACCAATGTCCTGAACTTGGGTCTCCCACCTCAGAGGCACGGGCCTGACACCCTGCCAGAGCACCAAGACCCTGTCAGCCACATGACTGACCCAGAGCTCAGACTCTAAAAAGCCGCACCATGATGGTGCCAGGCCAAGCTGTACTGTGATTCTCTTAACAGTGTCTTTTGAAGAGCAGGTACTATTAATTTTAAAGTTCTGTTTATAATTTTTTTATGGATTATGATTTTGGTGTCATATCTAAGAAATCATTGGCTAACCCTAGGTCACATTTCTTTCTCTTATATAGATTTAGGTTTTAAATCCAAATTTAACTTCAAGCCATGGTTCATTTCGAGTTAATTTTTTAATGCAAGGTATACACTCAGGTGTTTTTTGGTGGGGGAGGATTGGCATATGGATATCTGCTCCAGTATTATTTGTTTAAAAAACCGTCCTTTCTCCACTGAATTACCTTAGAACAGTTTTTCAGAAATCAGTTGTTCATATGTGTGTGTATTTCTGGACAGTGTATTCTGTTCCACTGGTTTATTTGTCTATGTTGTTGGTGATGGCATACCGTCTTGATTGTGGTAGCTTTAAAATAAGGTAATACGTGTAATGTGTGTTCTCCAACTTCATTCTTTTTTTTTCGAAGTCATTGTGATCAGGCTACATCCTTTGCATTTCCATATGCATCTCAAATTCAGCTTGTCATTTTCTACCCAAAAGCCTGCTGGGGGCTTGATTGACATTTAATTGAATATATAGATCAGTCTGAAGATAGTTGACATCTTAACAGTACTGATTTTTCTGACTCTTAACACTGTACGTTTCTCAGGAACACTTTTTTTGGTTGACAGTGTACAGGTCTTTAAAATCTTTTGTTCGATTTGCCCCTACGTATTCTGTATTTTTGATGCCATGGTCAAAGGTATTCGTTTTTTGATAAGGGGTGTTTTGGATTTGATTCCTTTAGCCAGTGTATAGAAGCACAATTGGTTTCTGTACATGATTGTATCTTATGCAGTATTTTTGATTGGATGCTGGCCATTGTGCATTTGACCTTGTTGGATGCTGGATATTTTTGTATTCTTACAGATATCTTTGACATTTGTTCTGGGACACACTTAAATCATGTGGACACAGCCTGACATTTTTACATCTTGCTGTTAATATTTGTTAGCTTGGACCAGACTGGTTGTCAGGTGGAAGCTAATTATCCCTCAGTGAGCATCTTATCCAATATCCCATGCAACCTTCATGAGGTTTTCCAGGATGGATGGTTGGAACAGGAACTGATCCTGGTCCTGGGTGATCTGTGGGAAATTTTAGGTTTTTGTTTTTCCCCAGCTTTGAGAAGCTTGAGTAATTGTTTCCTTATATATATGCACTGATATTTACTCAGCTGACAACATGGGGAGGATTCTTTGCAGATCTCCTTTCTTCTGTCTGGGTGAAACCATCTCTTTCCTGGTACTCTGTCCTGAGAACCTACCTGCCTTGGTCTCCTAAGATTCAGAGAAATTTTCTGGGGTCTGCCTAGATTCCCCTTCCTAGGTCATGGCTTGGAAACACTGAACACAATAAGCCCAGGCAATTGAGGGTTTCAACTGGTTCATCTTGAGTCTCTCAAAGATCACTATTCTCTGTGTCCTGATAGCTACTTCCTTGAAAGCTGTCTTCTATTCTATTGTGTAAGGTCCTCCTTAGTCCATGTTGGCCAATGATTGATGCATCATGTCACCTCTTACTCCTGACTTTTCATTTAAAACATGGTAGTTTTCTATAGCAGTCCCATTTTTCTATGTATATTTATAAAGAGGATTTTAAAAAAATTATTTATTTATTTTGGCCATGTGGCACGTGGAATCTTAGTTCCCCAGCCAGGATTCGAACCTGCGTCCCATGAATTGGAAGCGCAGAGTCTTAACCACTGGACTGCCGGGAAAGTCCCTATTTTTATTTTTTAAATTTGATTAAAGTATAGTTGATTTACACTATTGTGTTAATTTCTGCTGTAGCACAAAGTGTCTGAGTTATACATATATATATTCTTTTTCATATTCTTTTCCATTATGGTTTATCACAGGATATTGAATATAGTTCCCTGTGCTATATGGTAGGACCTTGTTGCTTATCTGTTCTATATATATTAGTTTGTGTCTGCTAATCCCAGACTCCCAATCTATTCCTCCCCCACCCCCCTCCCCCAGTGGCAACCACAAATCTGTTCTATAAAGAGGATTTAACAACATTCATTTTTATATTTTGAATGTGATTGATTTCCATCTCCTCACTGTTGCGACATCAGACTTAGAGATATTGATATGTTCACTTTTTTGCCCACTTCTCTTAATAGTTTTCTTATTTCTCTTAGGTTTTTTTAATGTTCCTGTTTTGCTTCATGTCTGATTGCATTTTAATGTGTATGTTATTGCTTGTGTCTTGGGATTTCCCAAAGAAAAGAAAGAACTAGGTCATCAGATGTGAATTCTCTTTTAACTTGAAAATCACTGTGGCATTTCATAAATTCCCCACCCCCTACAGATACACAGTAAGCAACGCCCCTCCTATTTGGCATAATACATGCAATACACTAAAATAGCGATGCTATTCGTTCCATCACTTAGGCTTAAAAGACCCACAGGCATTGTAAGTGCAAATGAGATTTTCACACACTATTCCTGCTGTGCTTTATGTTCACTGCCTTTCTGAAACAAGAATACAACAGAGCCACCATTTCTGGGGAAACAATGTTTTAGGGACCCAGTTCAGTTTATAGTTTACTGTTACTGACTGTTCTAGTTACCCATTCTCACTAGTCTCCTAGTTTCGACTGAAAATTTCAAAAAGAGCCTTCATGTGGATAAGTTATTAAAGGATGAAGAATACAGTCACACACATGAAATTCAGATGGTTCCCAAAGGAAGAATTCTATTTTGGCACAAGCTAAGTCAAGCCAAAGGGTTTGGTAATCTTTTCCCATCCCTGGCAGGGATAGATTGTGTAGGTTTACCAGAAGCCTGGGACAATATTTTTAGCCACCTCATGTTGTCTGATAGTCTTTAAAGGACTCATGCAAATATCCGTGTGGGCTGTTTTCAAAAGCCAAGCCACTTAACAAAGTGTTCTTTTATCAAAGTATTAAGTCATTCATAAATGAAGACTGTTTATCTGCAGAAGGGCTTCAAAGCCTGTTTTGATGAAGATGGACTTTCTTTCTCTGCGGCAGCTGTCCTAGCCCGTGGAGGGGGAATTCACAGCCCGGGGCGGGCGGGAGTCCAGGGCAGTGGGAGGAGATGGCCGAGGCTTTTAGGAAGGTTTCATTGCAGGTGTTTCCTCTGAGTGCAGTTTAGACTGTTTCTGAAATGGATCTGGAGAAAGGAGGCCACTTCGTTTCCTTCCAGACCATTTCGTCTTGTGTTTGGATAGAATCACTTGTTCACTTACCACAGTGATTTCCCCTACTGTATTTATAATGATTCCAGAATTTACAAAAAGCATGCCAGTCCTAATTATTTGAGAGAATCCCTCAATTTAGATTAGATTTGGGTCAAGTTTGAAAACAAACAAACAAAGAAAAGCCTCGAGAATAAAATTAATGTTACCATCCCAAAATAGGACCTGTAGGTACAATGGAGCGCACAGTGGGAATGAGAGACTAGAAAGGGAAGGTGAAAGAGGTTTGTGAGGGTGCTTAGAGAGGGACGGATATAGCATTATTGTTACCTAGACAATGGACCAAGACCAAGCTCATCACTGTCATTGGTTGTTGTGTGTCTTATTTTAGTTGACAGAAAGCGCCCTTGGACTTATTGGGTCTGGAAGGTGAACATGTGGATGACTAGCATATGAGTACCTGGTGATATCAGGGGGGACATGACGGGGATATCCTTAGAGACAGAGTCTGTCATACAGAGTGAAGTAAGTCAGAAAGAGAAAAACAAACACCGTATGCTAACACATATATATGGAATCTAAAAAAAAAAAAAAGGTCATGAAGAACCTAGGGGTAAGACGGGAATAAAGACACAGACCTACTAGAGCATGGACTTGAGGACAAGGGGTGGGGGAAGGGTAAGCTGGGACGAAGTGAGAGAGTGGCACGGACATATACACACTACGAGATGTAAAATAGATAGCTAGTGGGAAGCAGCCGCATAGCACAGGGAGATCAGCTGGGTGCTTTGTGACCACCTAGAGGGGTGGGATAGGGAGGGTGGGTGGGAGATGCTAGAGGGAGGAGATATGGGGATATATGTATACATATAGCTGATTCACTTTTTTATAAAGCAGAAACTAACAGACCATCGTAAAGCAATTATACTCTGATAAAAATGTTAAAAAAAAAAAAAAAAAAAGAAGAGACCAGCTACATGGTCCCTGGAATCACTCTGACCTCAGTGATCGGAGCACAAAAAATAATGTTCCTGCATTCTTTGAGGGTCTTTAGAAGTTATTACAAGTTAACTTTTGCTCAACTTTTACTATAATATATTTTAAAACTATCCACAAATCGAGTTTCCTGTCTCCTGACCTTCTTTAATTCGACCTCTGGAAAACAGGCTTTGGCCAATAAAGCAAACGTAGGATATTCATTAACCATCTCTTTATCAAAATGAGGCTGAATCATTGATAATATTATTAATCCCCAAAAGTGAAATATTCAATTTGGAAAGTTCATTTTGGAAGACTGTCAATGTAACTGTGAGCTTTTTTCTCGTATGTGTGTGTGTGTCTGTGTGTGTGTGTGTGTGTGCGGGCGTGTGCATGTGTGCGTGTGTGTTGACTTCAGAGAAATATGTTTCTATGTGGGACCAGAAGCAATTACCTCTCAAATCTCGCCAAATCGAGCAGTTTCTAGGAATGAAGTCCTTGCTTTAGATGAACACCACACCGTTGCCTAAGTGTGTTGTTTAATCATTCAACACACACTGTTTTGTCTCCAGTGAGATTGAAAGTGCACTAGATCAGAGAAAACGTCCAGAAACCTGGTTTTCAGCCACGTGCAACTTAAAATCATTCAGGCTTTCTACATATAGTTCTGCATTCGTGTGGTTTTCTTTACTTAGGTACGTGGAAGAGAAAATGATTAATTGTGAATCTGATGCTGACACCAAGACAAAGTCACTTTTATAAAGCCAAGGAATTATATTACAGCGTGCCTTGTTAATAACGTTTAGTGGTTTCTCTACACCACGGTAGTTAGGATCTGTCGCATCTACTGTTATTTGTTTTATTTCGGAAAACTTTGAGTTGGTATTTTCCACCATTGCATGCATGTACCGTCACGGCCACCTGCTACACCAGCTGTTTTCAACTGAGGGATCTGAGATGAAAAGCCTTCAGAAGTCAATTAATGCATAATGTTCTTTCCTTTCAAGATCAGTTACTAAATCTTAACAGGTTTAGGTCGGATATAAACCAGCTCGTGCAAAATCCGGCTTCCATGTATCATCAGAATATTCTATGGCTTCCATGGCTTCCAAATAATTCAGGAAAACACCATGGTCCCGAGAATCTTATATTGGGTGTATAAATAAGGTTCTCTTATCACGTGCTTTAGGGCTATTTACTATTTGAAACCAATACATTCTTTTCTTATAACTTAGAAATGCTGTGCTAAAGGTACCCATCCATCTTAAATTACTCTATAAGCGGGATGTGGTTCCATCAAAAGGATAGGAGTTTGGGCATAATTTACCAAAGTAAGTCTCACATTTTGGGGTTGAGAAATATGCTATGATGATTAAGAAAAAGATTTTGAGAAAGAGATATTAAGGGGGAAAACAGTCCTTCCCCAGCTATGAATGCATCCTTCTCTACTACTGTAATAGAAACAGTAGATAACTGAAACACAGAAAGAAAAAAATATAGCGTTAAGAAACCGAATTTTAAATCTAAGGCAGATCCAAGAGTATAAGGCATTTATCGTATATTAGAAGATTATATCAAATCAATGAGTCATTTGCCTAACTGGTGTTAGGATATTTGCCTATGTAAGAGGGACGGTGACAAAGATAGATTCCTGCCTGCACAAATAAGATTTAAAAAGTCTTAAAAATCTGAAATAAAACCAAAACACAAAAAAATTATTAGGAGAAAAGAGGGATAATATGTTCTAGATTTGGCAGTGGAACGGTCTTCCTAAATTTTACATGACAGCAGAGAATCATAAAATCATCATATTGGATACCAAAGATTCTATTGATCATATAGAAGCCATAAGGAAGCAAAGTAACACAAACTGAAATGGTGGTCTTACCTCTTCTATCATTTCAACACATGGGAGGAGGGATGGACCAATTTCAGTATTTTAAGAAAGAGTACTTCACCCAAATGTCCATCGACACATGAATGGCTAAAGAAGATGTAATACACATACACACACACACACACACAATGGAATATTACTCAGCCATTAAAAAAGAATGAAATAATGCTATTTGCAGCAACATGGATGCCCCTAGAGATGGTCATAGTAAATAAAGTAAGTCAGGCAGAGAAAAACAAATATCATATGATATCACTTACATGAGGAATCTAAAAAATAATACAAATGAACTTATTTATGAAATAGACTTACAGACATAGAAAACAAGTTTATGGTTACCAAAGGGGAAAGGAGAGGAGTGATAAATTAGGAGTTTGGGATTAACATATACTCACTACTATATATAAAATAGATAAACAACAAGGACCTACTGAATGGTGCAGGGAACAACATTCAATATCTTGTAATAACCTATAATGGAAAAGAATCTGAAAAATTATATATATATATAATTATATATATATATATATAACTTTTCAGGTGTACAGCAAAGTGACTCACCTGAAACATGGTAAGTCAAGTATACTTCAATTAAAAGCCAAGTGCTACAAGTCTGTAAGAAAAATTAATAGGATAATCAGACTCCTAGAATAATTTTAAAATGTGAAAGGATGTATCCATGGAAAAACATGTAAACGTTCAAGAACATATGACAAAGGGTGCGTCGCATCAGGAATCAAAGGAAAAGCATGAAATAAACACGGACACAGAACAATGTTGGAGGAGGGGCTCCAGGCAGAAACAGTGCCGTCAGCTCCAACCATCATCTTGAAATTGGCCCTGAGGTGGTCTGGTCAGCGTCATCTTGATTGCTTTAAGCACAGTTAATCTTCAGTTCCAGGGTCGGTTTGTTCCCACCTCCTTGAGGCCAGTTCTTGGAAATGTGGCAGCTTACGTCCTGGCTACAGTATGGTCATCATGTAGTTAACTTCTTCCACCTGCTGGGGGTTTCAGTATCTACAGAATAGCTCACAGGATACGGCTCAGAATATGATCTGTCGCCCTTGAGGAGGAGCTAAATGTCCTTGACTTTGTTTAATGGCTCAAGTATTATTATTTCGCCTTGTTTGACTGCTTTCCTTTGCTTCTGCTTTTTCTTCTCTGATTGAACTTGTTCTTTGGCCAAAGTTTTTGTACAAACAAGAGGCAGGTGGAGGCCCTGTGTCGGGGTGGTTCTGTCCTGGGAAGGCCCCATAAGGTCTTGCTCTGTTACGAGATGACAGAAGGATGTAATTTCCCCTGCTCTGTTTATCTTCCCATCAACTCCACTGCATTATTTGTCTGTAGTCTCTTTTGTGCAAAGTGCGTCACATTCCAATTCCCAGCAGCGGTTCACAGCTTTGCCATCAACTTGAACATAAACAGACAGAACCTTAGCACGTAGGGGAAGCAACACATGGCTGAATTAGAATAGGTTTAAGGACGCTTGGCCCTGCTTTTTTGAAAAGAGTTTACATTACGTTTGTAGAACGTCGCGTTGTGTGGCCGCCGACCCCAGCTGGAGTTAATCGGCACAAAGAAGTATTTGTATTAGTTTTCCTTCTACGATTGCACGTCTTACTAAAGCACCATGTATCTGGCAGTTGTGGATTAGCAGACACACTCTCTGGAAAATAATTACTTTGTGCCTTTGGGCAAATGTCTCCGTCTTGGAATTTGCTCCATTCTACATTTCAAATTACATGGTGCTTTCTAACTTGAAAACGTATTTACTTCCTGGTCTGAATTCACCTGCAGGGAGCTAGAGAGAAAATTACCTACCGTAAACAAAAAAAAGGTAGGGGTGGAGGGTAACTCATTGTTTGATTCAAAGGATTGGGTTTTGAAACATTACACAGCATTGGGGAAAGATGACTTGAAAACAAAGGTTCTGATGAGTTCTGAGGTGGAGGGAACTCTTTCCAACGTGGAGTCCTAACATGCATTTCTTCGGAAACAATGAACACATGCCGCTTTCAGACCGAAAGATGCTGGTCTAATTTACGTTCGCACCACTGTTCCTCCAAATGTTATGGATGACACCCAATAGAAGCCAGGTCACTGGTTAAGGAGAAATTAGCAGATGGTTCAAATGAGGTAATACATGAGACAATTTGGGGGGAAAAAGGCATACTATTTTTATAATACAGTCATTTGTGTCAAATTATCTAGAAGTTTTGGGGGAGAAAACAGAATCTGATGGTAGTCATACCCATCATATATTTATCTATCTACCTATTTGTCTCTCTGCTTTTCTTTCTTTTTTGGCCACACTACGTGGCCTGTGGGATCTTAGTTCCCTGACCAGGAAATGGACCCGGGCCACCTGCAGTGAAAGCACCAAGTCCTAACCACTGGACCGCCAGGAAATTCTACGTCTATCTATCTGTGTGGTCAGACCGTTCCAGATGGCGGTTCTCATGCTTTCCGTCCATCCCCCACTTGACCAGTCAGTGCTTCACTCGTAGGACTCTCCAATCCTCTTAATTATAGGGCTTAATCAGTAACTGCCTACAGGCTTGCCCCCAGCCCCAGCCGCTGGTTTCCCTGGTAACTGATGAGCCAATCTGACGTAAATCGCCGCCTATAAATGGTGGCCTTCTCGGCCCGCGGGGTAGTGAAGATGGCTGCTGCGGGTCGTCGGTTGCCTGCTGCGCATGGTCGGGTGTTGCTCTAGGACCCTGCTTCAGACGTGTAAGGTCCCCCATCTCTTAAACCCTCGAGTCTCTGTTGTTGACTCCCAGCTCTTTCTTGGGTCTTCAGGCTGGGCAGCTACAAGCTTTGCAAACCTGCTGGCTGCAGCCCCCAAATTCGTGAGCCAGCCAGGAGGCCGAGGAAACCCCAGTAGGTGCTGAGACATCGGGAAATAAGGACAGAGCATGGAAAATTAGGGGGGTGATCCCAACGAGGCCGCCTGCTAGCTTGTGCAGCCCTGTGGCAGCTGACCCCCATGAGAAGAATCTTACTTTCCCACTATATCGAGGACGCCGTCTTCACCTCAGAGTCTCTTTGGAGTTTGAAGGGGTATCACCGCGGGGACAGGCTTGTGATCTGGATGTGGCTGGTTACCCAGAACGTTGGAGCTTGTGGCGATGGCAAAGTAACCCGAGTACTGTTGGGCTGGTCGCAGCCATGGAAGCGGGTAGAGCAAGGTTATGGCGGGATGTGAGCCCAGCTGTATGCTGTCTACAGTGCATTACTTCAGGTGGGCGACGTTAAAAAAACGCCGGCGCGCTTCATCTAGCAATGCAAAACCCCACTATTTGGGTTCTACAACAGTTGTGCGTGGCCTATGGGACCCCCACGGACACGGGCGGGGATACAGCAACCCACTTTAGCAGCCATAAAGGTCAGAGATGGGCCGGTACAAAGGACAAACCCCTGCCTTTCTATCCTCCTTAAAATCCCGTGGCTGCCCGGCTGCGTAGGGATGACTTCAGTGAGATGGGAAACTTTGCTCTCAAACGTGTGGATACATCCCAGGGACCACTGACCCAGTGTTTACGCCATGTTAACCCAGCGGCGACTAACTAGTCAACACCATCCGAGTTCAACTGTTGACCACCAAAGGACTGAAACGCTGCTGCAGCTATCGGTGAGCACAGCAACTCGCATTTGCCCTTGCCGGTGGACCTACCCTGGGGGAACACATTGCAAAATGGCCCTGGACGTGGCAGGTAAGTCCCCGGTGGTTTGGGGTGGCCGCCCCCCATGGGAGACAGGATAGAACGTGACTTAGAGATTTCACCTGTCTTTACCCGGCCCCATGTAGGACTCCTAATGGCATGAATCCAGGTTCCCTAGTGGAGAAAGGCAACATTCTGTTAACCCTGTGGTGTCTTAGACCGTCTCTCTAGTATTCGGCACCAGCTTTGTGGATGGAGGGTGGACGGGTACTGCGGAACAGGACAAAAAACACAGGCGGAGTTGGCGTTATCTCAGAAGGCTGTCCTTGCTTGTATCTGCTTAATGGTCGTGATCCTCCCTGTACTGTGCCTGTTAAATGTCTTATGTTTTGTCCTTTACCTGAGCGGACTGGGTGGCAGTGATGGCCTCACTGGGAAATGAGTCTGGACCCTGGGTTTACAGGGAGATGCTCTGGTTGTCCGGCTGTCCACTTTCCTGAAAAATTGGACCCATGAGAACTTGGCTTAATCCGGATACTCTCTAGCTGCCGGCGTCTGCGTCGCATTTGCAGTATTTGGTTGCAGTGCCCCTCTGCACCCCTGACCCCAGGGATACCTCGGAAGCGAGGTGGACCGAGATTGCAAGGGTCGTGCAGGGTATGTGGCGGGAGCAGTGTATGGTCAGTCCGCTCAAGGCGGCTGGTCTCTTGCTCTCTGGACCCGTCACTGCTTCGTTCACAGGACAATCCAATCCTCTAAATTATAGGACTTAATGGCTAACTGCCTACGTGATTGCCCGCTCATCTAGGTGCTGGTTTCCCTGGTAACAGAGGAGCCAACCTGATGTCACTTCCCCTATAAATGGTAGCCTCCTTCTCCCCCGAGTAGCAAAGGTTATTGCCGTGTCCTCTTTGTCGTCTGCTGGACATGGTGGAGGTGTTGCTCCAAGACCTTTTGCTTAAGATCGCCTGCCTCTGTCCCCATCTCGGGCCTCTTTCCTCGGTCCCCATTGCTGGGCAACTACAAAGCTCGCAGGTCTGCGGGGTTCAACCCAACACTGTTATCTATAAGTCACCTCCCTCTCATCTATTTATCTGTCGATATCTGTAGATATATGTATACATACCCATATATGACATATATGGTGTATATATATGGATATATGTGTGAACACACACGCACGTACACACAGGAAATTACTAAATATAAGGTAAGGGCAGTCTCTTACAACACCCTATCAGGTGGGAAAAAATTCCTGTCCCTAGAAAATGGAAGGATGTAAAAACCAAGCCTAGAGGAATAGAAACAGGCACCTGCAGAGCCAGTCCACCTTTCTTTTTTTTTGCGGTACGCAAGCATGTGGGATCTTCCTGGACTGGGGCACGAACCCGTGTCCCCCGCATCGGCAGGCGGATGCTCAATCCCTGCGCCACCAGGGAAGCCCGAGTCCACCTTTCTGATCCATGTGTGAAATGATGTGCACCACACAGGTTTTTTTTTTTTTTTGCAGGAGGGTTACATTAGAAATAAGAATTTTTTTAGATGTTTTTTATCCAGTTTAAAATAACAAACAACTGCCATTAAAAAAAAAAAAACGATAATGCATCTTTTTTAAAGGAGGTATGTTTTCCAAAAAGCAGTGAGAATAGAGGAAATACCTTAGGTTCTTACAGCTCTATTGCGTGACTAGCTTAACCAGACTAGACCCAGCCGGCATCTCCTATCCCCTTTGCATTTAGCGTGTCGTGATGTCTAAATCTGTGTAACGTGTGGTAAACATCACTGTATGTACACTCTCAGAAAAAGAGATGCAAGCAGTAAATCAACTCGTATTATTAAGACCCTTGACCTTGCGGACCCCCAGATGTCCCCAGTCCACACTTGGACATTTTTGAGAACCACTGTTCAGAGTTCCCTCTGTTTGTCTATCTTGCACTACATCGAGTATCACTTGGAATGCCGGGTGATCCTCAGCGGCCCTCTCGTAGGTACAAGAGAGGCACTAAAACAAAGATGGAAGCTCTGTGTCTGGACAGGTTTTGCCGACACGTGGGGCTCACACTTAAATGGGGGACAATAGGGACAAGTAAATGCCGTTATCTTTTCTGTTTGCTCCTCTCTGTTTTCCTGGAGAGAAATGTTTTAACCCGTGCTGTTAGCAATTTTTAGAATCCACTGGAGACTGGGCTTAGCATCTCAACATTTGATGTATAGACTTTACCTTAATTCCCTTGTTTTCTGTATAAACCCACCCGCTGCCCACTAGACATGGTTGGTGGTTGGAAGGATGGAGCCCCATGGAGATAAATGATCTCCAGTGGGTCAACTGCCAGGTCCAGTAGGAGGTGATTTTTCTAGCTCTGTGGGATGGGATATGGGGATTGGGAGACTGAATTTTTCAAGCAAGTCCTGCTTTATCCCCACCTGGCATTCCACCTTCAGAGGCCTCTTACACCACTAATTACTAGCATTCCTGGCATTTGGGGCCAAGACTTGTCCTATTTCCTGGTTTTACTCCCTTTCTCTTAATCTGGACACATTGCATGTATCCATCTGACTTCCAGTTTGCATTATTTTGCTGAAATCTTGAATATGCTGTCATTTGCTCTCCTTGTGAATTTTTGCTTCTTGTGCATGCTTTCCTTTAATCCACCTGGTGAGTTTATGGGGACAAAAAGAGTTCAGTTTGCTGTGTTGAACGAGGCATCTGCAAATACCCTCACATTTAGTCCCTTTGTTATGCCTTGAAGTAGCCCCTGCTTGAGCAACAGTGGAGCATTTACCATCAACCACTTGCATCACTGGTTAATTAACATAGTCTTACACCCCATGAATCGGCACTAACCATCCATTCAGTGACACCCCATATCTGTCCTTCTTTGTATCTTTTCATTCTCGTCCCTTTCCTGGGGATGCCCGTTCCTTACCCTTCATGAACAAGAGAAAAAACACAAAGGGAGAAATAAGCACAATTGAGGTCGTGTCAGTAAGGACTTGAATCCGAGCAGGTAGTAGTTAGCACTTGCAAGAGGAAGAGTTGGCTGGAGAAGTTCAATGCTGGGCAACTGTAGACTCACGCTTCCAGACCTACTTACGTGTCACCTTCTCTCTGAAGCCGCACAGATGACACTCCTTTGTTACTGCATTCTTACCACTAGCTGTAAACGTTTGTAAAGTTGGGTATCATTTATGTGCCCACCTACTGGCCTCTGATAAAGGGCTGTAAACATCTCAAGCTTCCTGGAATCTGTTGAAGTACCTCAAGTATATGTCATTATCTTAACCTGCTCTTTAAATCCAGGTGATCTATATTGATAAATTGTTAAACCCAACAGGCAAAAAGCAACATTTTTGAATGTGTAAGAAAGCATAATATATACTAGATTAGCACTGCATCAATAACACATTTTTATTAAGAAAATCTCTTTGTGCATACCTCATCGTACAGTGGCATGAAATCCCAAGACATTTACCTACCTGTCATAGACAAATAGTTGAAGAGTTGACATAGCCAATATCAGTTACAGAAGCAAGAAGTTAACGTGTACGTACAATTGGAATGTTGTGTCTGAAAATAAAACGTGTCTCATCTGCATTCGTTTCTCAGAATAACATTTCCCATAATGAAATGTTCAGGTTCCAAAAAATTTTAAAGATGGTCTTTACATAAATATGCCTTATGATGTTTATTATATCATGCAATGTGGACATCCCATGTTGAAGACTAAGCTTCTTATCAAACCAGTTTTATTCAAGTATAACCATAGGAACATAGGCTGGAATCAATTTATTTGTAAGAGAGATACATGGGAGAATTCATTTCCCCACTGTAAGATAGAAACTGTATTTAAAAGTAGATTTGGATCGCTTATGTTGCCGAATCCAGCCTCTGTATCCCGACATTGAATTAAATCTCGGAGGAGTTTTGGGTAAAGTAGAAGAGAATACCTTTCTTGCTTTGCCAGGCAAAAGGGGCCACAGTGGGCTAATGCCCTCAAAAACTTTGTGTCCTGACCCGGAGGGGGTTAGGGAGGAGTTTTATAGTCAAGGTTCAAAGGGCGTCTGATCAGCTTGTGGACACTCTTCTGATTGGTTGGTGGTGAGGTCATCGGGAGTCAGCATCATCAACCTTCTGGTTCCAACCGGTCTGAGGTCTGCGTGCTGGTGGGCAGCACGCAGTTGACTTCTCCTGCCTGGTGGAGGTTTCAGTATCTGCAAAAACGGCTCAAAGATGTTGTTACATGTATCCTTTGAGGGGAAACCAGGACCTGCCCCCAGGCTGCACCGTTGTTTCTGTTGACTGTTCCTCCCTTGTCTCTGCATCCCCTCCCTTCCCTGATTAGCAACTGTTTGAATCTGCCCGTTGGAATTCAGGGAAGGTCATGGAGGCTGAATGAAGCCTATTTCCTGTAATCAAGAAACGGGGGACACAGGAAGGCTTTTGTGCCCAGGAGCTCCACAGGGCCCTGCTCAGTTTCACATAGGTTTTGGACTGGTCGTGTAAAACAAAACAAAATCCCATGCATTTAGTGGCTTGAACATCCAAGAACAGTGACTGTCAATCTTTAAGTAGCTTGAAGATAATTGCTCTGGGACTCGCATGGTGATTGATGGTATTAGAAATCAGGGGGTTTTCTGCCTTGTTGCAGGTCCAGAGTCTTTTCATGATTTAATGTAAATTCTTAACCTCCCGTTAGGAAAGGAATGGCTAGTGTAAAGAGCTCACCTCTCTGCCTTAAAGTTTCCTGGATGTTACTCAGACAACGCATCTTTACCTCCAGTTTTGCACAATGGTCTCATGGACACACCCAATCCCAAGAGGGGCTGAAAAATAGTCTATGCCCTACTGACCAGGGCTGAACAAAGACCACAGTTCATTAACTGAAGAGGAAAAGTGAAATGGATATCGGGGAAAATCTAGCCGTCTCTGCTGTAGGATTGAAGGCATTTTTTGGTTTGGTTTTCTACATGGAAAACCACAAGCTTCTCATGAATCCATACAGATTATAAACATATGTCAACATATGACTCTCATCTTCCTAATGCAAGGTTTGAAAAGTACTTGTGTATCCTTTTAGAAGTTTTATCCCAACATGTTGATTTTTTTTCTTCCCACATCCATTGTAAGAACTGAGATCAGAAAAGGTAAGAATGAACATGATTTTGGGAGACGTGACAGTGCTTCTTATAATTCACATCTGTTCACACCATGAGCAGCTCAACCTACACATCTTAAAGTGGCAAACAAAACATTTTCTAGAGGAAAGTGATCAGTTATCCACGCGTGTAAGGAGTCTGGACAGTATTATTCCTGTTACCAGATATCTGCCTTCCTTGGTAGAGGTCTCTGTGACTATTATTTGAATGTTATGCAGAGGACCACGGGACCCCTGGAAATCCTGGTGAAGAAAATTGCTCCTAAGGAGAAGGCAGGCTTTGAAAAGTTTGGAAAGCAGAACCACACAGGTTTGATCGAGGTGTGGAGGTCAAACTAAAAGTAGTAGACAATCAAAGAACATAGACAATTGACGAACATGGTGGGTAGAGGAGAGGCAGATAAAATAGACAAAGTACATAAGAGTGTACCCAGCCACGCACGAGACATGCCTGAGGATGCAAAGGTCTTATGCTCCAAATTCAAGGGGAAAAAGAATAAGACATTCCCCCTCCACAGCCACATAAAACACCAGAACTGGTTTCCGAGTGACCCCATCCATCAGTGTCACCTATGCATCAGGAATGATGCGTCTGAAACCTGCCAAACCACAGAGCCTTGTACTTTGGAAAGCAAGCCCATCAGCCACCAGCCTCCCACCAGAAACCATGTTTCCATCAGTCATCCCATGAAAATGCCATGTTGAAAGTTTGCCAGAACTTTCCAAATATAGGATAAGAGCAGCTGATTACTTGCTTCATACACACTTGAATCTATAGGCCCAGCTACGTTTTTGCTCCGCAAGCAACACATTAAACCTTTTGGGTTTTGTTTTCAGACACTTCTTTCTTCAAACGACTTTCGATTTGTGGTAACTTCTAGAAAATATACTCTTGCTACATAATTTCGAGTTTGAAGTTAGCATTTTTGCTTCAGTCTGCCTGCCTTATTGCATTGGTGTGACTCGGCTAAACCCACATTTTTTTTAAAATTAAAGGATAGTTATATACACCTGAAACCTACATAATATTGCAAAACATAGTGATTCAAAATTTTTGTAGATTGTACTCCATTTAAATTTACTGTAAAGTATCATCTGTATTCCCTGTGTGGTACACTACATCCTTGTAGCCTGTTTATTTTAAACGTGGTAGTTTGTATCTCTTAATCCCCTCCCCCTATCCTGCCCCTCCCATTTTCCCTCTCCCCACTGGTCACCACTAATTTGCTCTCTATACCTGTGAGTCTGCTTCTGTCTTGTTATAGTCACCCGTTTTATTTTTAGATTCCACACATAAGTAGTAACAGAGTATTTAACAAACATACATTTTTTTTTTTTTTTTGAGACTAGAACACTTATTTATTTATTTTCTTTGGTACGCGGGCCTCTCACTGTTGTGGCCTCTCCCGTTGCGGAGCACAGGCTCCGGACGCACAGGCTCAGCGGCCGTGGCTCACGGACCTAGCCGCTTCACGACATGTGGGATCTTCCCGGACCGGGGCACAAACCTGTGTCCCCTGCATCGGCAGGTGGACTCTCAACCACTGTGCCACCAGGGAAGCCCCAAACATACATTTTTAAAGCCATCACTAACCATTGTGATCCACAGCCCATTGTGATGACTCGTAAATGCCTTGTGAAGCAAGACAGCAGTACCAACACGTCTAAAATCTTCAGATCATGGACAGTCCGTGGGAAAAGTTTAAGTATTTGTTTCTGTTCGCACGGATAACTTTAAATGTACTCGGGTCCTTTCCCCCAGTAGCTTTACTGCCGTTTTTCCTGGTGCAGGAAAAACGTTTTTCCTCCTGAAGTGAAGTCGGAAAGTATTAGAGGTGCTTGAGCAAGGTAGATGAGAAGGCTGGATGAACAGGGCAGCATGGATTATTGCTTTTTATTGTGTAATCCAGGAGGCTTCCCATTTTAGTGTGTAGTGTATTGATGGCCTCAGGATTTAACCCTGACTCTGTCTAGGAAGATGCCGTAATTCAGCCTTGAGGGCCAGTTGCCATTTCTGACATCCTTGAAGGGTATGCTGTTTTTTACAAGGGAATTTCCTATGTAGAATTTTAAAACTAAAAGTGCTCGAAATATATATGGGGTTTCGGGGGTGGGGGCATTAAGGGCTCTTTGGCACAGATCCTGGGTTTGGGGGTCCAGAAACAAGTTTTTGCTATATTCTTGACAGTTCTTGTAACAACTTGTCACACGTTTAAAAAGCTACATTTCAAATCCCTCCTCTAAAAATGGAGAAAACCACATCTTCCAGTTCTGCTTTGATACACTGTATTATGTATTCTAATATGTGTCTGTATCTGCATCCTTAATTCTGTTCTACATATTTATTACAAATATATACATGGGTATTACATACACACAGATATACACATGTGTTATGTGTGTGTATTGTTATTATAGTAAGAACGGTACAACGTGGCTTTTATCTGCAGTAAGGGTGATGTTTGGCCCCCACCCTTAATGTATATATATTCTTCCTACCCTTTATCCTTCTGTCCTGGAAGCAACAAATTCTTTTGGGTTACAGCTGGGAACCCTGATGTTGCCACATGAGTCATATATAATATAGGTGTCTTACCTATCTACTGTTTTATGTATGCATATGTGCATGTATGTTTATACTCGTATGTATAATCATATATATATATATATACTCATGTATATATAATGTTTGTGCAGTTTAGAAATTCTTTTCTCCCACTATTTCTCTCCCTCTCTCTCAAGTATATTTTTATATATTACTAAATCTCTATGTAGAGAGAGATTTAGTAATATATTACTAATTTAGGAATATTAATATATTTTAATAATACATTAAATATATTAAATGTAAAAATATGTTAAATATATTAAATTTAATAACATGTTAAATATATTCTAATTAATAGTAATATTTATTAATATATTACTAATTTACTACATCAGTAATATATATTACTATTACTGTATTAGTAATATATAGAGATATATTTATATAGAGCTAATATATAGAGACATAACATGGAGAGATTTAGTAATACATAATATGTATTAAAAAATAGAGATTTAGTATATATTACTAAACTGCTTGGATATTTATATAATTTTTAGTTTTTTATTTCAGATCTATCACAAGGACATTAATAGCCAAAGCTGGTAGTCCGTAAAGAGATGTATGTTTTGTTTTGTTTTGTTTTCCCCAAAGAGGCTTAGAAAACACTGTCTTTCAAGTTTTGACTGGATTTGATTCGTTTTGGCAGGTCGTTACCTTGTCACGTTGCATTACCTGCAAAATCAAGTCCGAATTATTGGAGGAGACATACAAGCTCGCTGGGGACTAATTTTTAATACAAGCATTTGTCTTGGAGGCTGCAAGGCTGTTGAGTGGCTTTTGCATCACAAACATGAGGATAGAAAGGCAGCCCCATCATGCTGTTGGGATTGGCCTAACCTTTCTCAGTTGTTAGACCCACCAGTTTTTATTCCAGAGAAAACTCTTGCTGCTGGTGACCTGGAATAGGTTTCCTAGTTGTAACCACAAAACATTGCCATGATTCCCCTGAGGGTGAGTGAGAATTCCTCTTGAGCCATAATTCTGGCTGAGCCTGTTTTTGACTTGAGTGACAGAGAAAGGTTGCACCAACTGTCTCTTCCTTAGTGTAATTAATGGCTTGGTTTTTCCAACATTTCGCAAAGTAACGAACAACTACCAAAGCACACGATTTGCCCATAGTTACATTAGTCCAGTATTTTCCAGTTCATCTGTAATGTACTTTTTTCATTCATCCTTCTTAATTGGTCCCTCGTTAGGAAGTCACACTCTAAAGCACCTGTTTTTGCATTTGTCACCTATAATTTAATGCATGACACTTGTGATGCAAGGATGGAGAAAATTTCCATCCAAATGAATTGTTTGTTGTCAGACCGTGGGTGCACCTGGTGTTGAAAACCTTTGGCAAAGAGCCACAATCTCACTGAGTCAAGGTGTAGCCTCTGCAGAAGAAGGATCACCAGGAAACACTGACAGTTGCAGTGCAAAGAAAAAAAAAAAAACATGATGACATATACATATGCATATATATTTAACGGCAAAAATCCTATACGTAAAATGTGTCAGTGGTGATAAAAAATCACTCGTACTCCAGAGTAGAAGTAGTTGAAGAGCTTAGGGAGTTTTCACTCCTGAAAAGGGTCTCTGAGCACACCTAATGTTTATCTAAAGTAACTTATTTATTTTTGGCTGCGTTGGGTCTTCGTTGCTGCACGCGGGCTTTCTCTAGTTGCGGCGAGCGGGGGCTACTCTTCGTTGGGGTGCACGGTCTTCTCATTGCGGTGGCTTCTCTTGTTGTGGAGCACAGGCTCTAGGCATGCAGGCTTCAGTAGTTGTGGCATGCAGGCCCATTAGTTGTGGCATGCGGGCCCAGTAGTTGCGGCTCGTGGGCTCGAGAGCGCAGGCTCAGTAGTTGTGGCACGTGGGCTCAGTAGTTGTGGCTCGTGGGCTCAGTAGTTGCGGCACATGGGCTTGGTTGCTCCGCGGCATGTGGGATCTTCCTGGACCGGGGCTCGAACCCGTGTCCCCTGCATTGGCATGCGGGTTCTTAACCACTGCACCACCAGGGAAGTCCCCTAAAGTAACTTAAAAATTGTATATCTTAAAGAAAAGTATGAGCCTTGAATTCCATTCCTGAATCAAAATATCATTTTCTGTTTCGCACCTTTTCCTCAGAGCGTCACATCTTTTTATGTACACATCAGCTGACCGTCCGTGAACTCTCTCGCCTTCATTTAACACAGCTTTAGAGGTATTTTGACTCATGCTATTTTGTCAGTTTTTATTATTTATGGTCAGTGGTTTGGAAGTTTCTCCACTTCGAGCAGTTGGATTTAGGCAGAACATGAAAAAGGGGAGACGAGATTCAAAGTTTACATTGATTAATGAGTTCTTAAATTTGATTCCACATAAGTACGTCTGGTCTTCTATGAGGGTTTACATAATTAGGAAATTTGAAGTAGTCATCAAAGATAGTCTGACTGGGCTTCCTTGGTGGCGCAGTGGTTGAGAGTCCGCCTGCCGATGCAGGGGACGCGGGTTCGTGCCCCAATCCGGGAAGATCCCACATGCCGCGGAGCGCCTGGGCCCGTGAGCCATGGCCACTGAGCCTGCGCGTCCGGAGCCTGTGCTCCGCAACGGGAGAGGCCACAACAGTGAGGGGCCCGCGTACCGCAAAAAAAAAAAAAAAAAAAGTTTGACTTTCCTTTCCTTTGGCTGGGAACAAGGTAGATCGAGAATCACAATGCCATTCATTTGCGTACTGAGAGTAGTAGACAAGACTTTGGACGCACAGACTGTGACCGCACGCCCTAGCTCCAAAAACATGGTTTATCTTAACCCAACGGTGAGCAATTGAGGGTAAACATCTAGACGCGAAGTGTTTTCCCAAGAGGAACAGATTGGGGTGGTTTCCATAAGTGCCAATGAGCTCTTTATATGACCGTAAATGTTGTTGTCTTTGAAAGACAGTAATGTAATTATTATTATACCCTCATGACTCTAGTGAGTTATGAATGTCTACCAGAGAACAAAGGGCTGTAACCTACATCAGAGCCCTCATTGGCTGATAATGGATTTGTGACTCTAAGAGGTTAGGTGTTTTGCGCAGGGTGGTAAAGCCCACAGGAGAGAGTGCACAGGATTGCCTTGCCTTTAGACTGTTTCGGGTGGAATTTCCACCCTAACTCTTCGTTGCCCTGTGCCTCGAGGTGAATCCCTGAGTCTCTCTGCACTTCATTTTCTGCACTGGCAAAGTGGTAAATATAACATTCCATTCCATAGTATAACACAGCAAGATGACATAGCAGCCATATTGGTCTTACTAGGGCTGCCATAACAAAACACCACAGAATGGGTGGCTTGAAGAACAGAAATCAATTTTCTCACAGTTCCAGAAACTAGAAATCTCAGATCATGGTGTGTGAACAGGGCTGGCTTCTGGTGAGGCTTCTCAGCTCGGCTCGCAGGTGGACATCTTGCTGTGTTCTCACGTGGCCTCTCCTCACTTTACCATAATCACGTCCTCGAAGACTTTATGTCCAAACGGAGTCACGGTGGGGGTTAGGGCTTCAGCACATGAATTTGGGGGTTGGGGACACTGTTCAGTCCATGCCAATAACACAGCACGAGGTCACAACTCAACACGGAACCCTCGACACGACGCAGCATAACGCAGTATGGTTGTAACGAGGATTAAATAGTATGCGTCAGATACTTAGCAGAGTCTTGGCATTTAGCAGATACTGACGGCGTGTTTGAAGTAGCCAGTTTCTCCCCACGCCCGCACCTCCACACACACAAGGAAAAGAGAAAAGAAAATTGGTAGATCTTAGATTCAAGCCACGGTCCTCCGTCTCTGAACTACAGTTCACACTTCGCTGTGGTTGGCAGAAATACTGGAACAACCTAAGTGAGCACCTAAATGAGCCACCTGAACACGCGTTCCGGTCCTTTCTATTCTTGCCATTGGCAGCTACCACGCCACGGGTGTCTATCTGTGATCTCCTGTCCCGTTCCATTCAGAGATAACACTGCTATGCAGTCGCTTCGTTTGGTCCACTGCTGTAATGCAGGGCCACGTAGTAGGAGTTCATGAAACCCGTGCTGACGGAAAGAAGGACGTCTTTTCCTTTACTGTTCCGGTTTTTCTGCAGAGCTCTGATTTGTGGAGCATCTTAGAATGATCTCTGCTTTAAAGAAAGACGATAAACCACATGACGGGATTCTCCCTTAAGTGACTGCTAAGAGAACCTAGAGAAGAAAAGTTAAATGAGGCACGCTAGGGAGCACCAAGAAGGAAGCCCCTTCAAAGTAATCCTCATTACCTGTGCCTTATCATTCACACCCCAGAACACCTGGGGGGTGTGCCTGTTCAAAGTATGTGCATGGCCTTTTGACAATGGATACGTTGTTTTCTAAAAAAATGTATTAAATACGTGAACAGGAAGAGATGTGATGAATGAGTTTTATTATTGAAAGAATGATAATGTGAGTTAATACAGTTGTAAAGAATAATTCGTCTCACGCATCAATATGCTAGGTGTATGATGTTTACTACATTTATGAATGAAAATCATGTCTTTAGGATTAAACAAGGACACCAGGAGCCTGTGTGTAGGACAGCATAAGTAACTGTCAGTCTTCCATTAAGCCGTTCATGGAAATGCACAGACCGGACAAAAATTCTAAGGGAAAATATTATACTAGTAAGTGTAGGATCAGGATATAGGGTATGGTAGTCTTTTTTTCTTTTTTTTTAAAGGTCTTTATTTTTATTTATTTACTTATTGGCTGTGTTGGGTCTTCGTTGCTGCATGCGGGCTTTCTCTAGAGAATCGTAGCTGGGTGCTGAAAACCTGACCTTCTCTTTCTGTCTCTGTCTCTCTCCCTCTCCACCCTCTGCAAAGGCCATCAGGGGTCATGCAGCCTCCTTCCCAATACTCCTTTCTGCTGCATGTTTTACATGCATGGGCATCTCGGGTGGGGAGGGCAGTGTCCACTCAACCTGGCTGTGTTACATATAACTAGGTATATATGTACATCTAGTCATGGGGTTCAGGATGGGAAAGCCCATTGGTCCATAGATATAGAATAAAATAGGATAGGGTAAAATGGAATAGGATGGAATGGTATGGAGCAGAACGGAATAGAACAGAACAATACAACTGGGCTTCTATCTTCAATAAGGGTGATGTTTGGCCCTCATCTTTTTTATTCCACCCACATCCAATTTCTCATTTTTTTCAGATCCCGTATGCTATGATTGAGGATTCTCAAAGGCCTCGAAAGGACCCTTAAGCTGGCCAGTGTTGAGACATTGTGATTTGTTTCCAAATAGCTAGGCCCTAGCACAGTGCTAAGCTTCTTAATTTTTTAATTGAAGTATAATTGCTATGCAATATTATATAAGTTACAGGTGTACAGCATAGTGATTCACAATTTTTAATGGTTGTATTCCATTTATAGTTATTATAAGGGCTTCCCTGGTGGCACAGCGGTTGAGAGTCCACCTGCCGATGCAGGGGACACGGGTTCGTGTCCCGGTCCGGGAAGATACCACATGCCGCGGAGCGGCTGGGCCCGTGAGCCATGGTCGCTGAGCCTGTGCGTCCGGAGCCTATGCTCCGCAACAGGAGAGGCCACAACAGTGAGAGGCCCGCTTATCGCAAAAAAAAAAAAAAAAAGTCTATAGTCCCTGTATTGTACAGTACATTCTTATAGCTTGTTTTATACCTAATGGTTTGTACCTCTTAATCCCCGACCCTTGTGTTGCCCCTCCCCACTTCCCTCTCCCCACTCCTAACCACTAGTTTGTTCTTTGTATCTGTGTCTGTTTCTTTTTAGTTTTATTCATTAGTTTCTTGTATTTTTCAGATTCCACATATAAGTGATAGCATACAGTATTTGCCTGTCTCTGTCTGACACATGTCACTTAGTATAATGCCTTCCAAGTCTATCCCTGTTGCTGCAAATGGCAAAGTTTCACTCTTTATCATGGCTGAGTAGTATTACATTATATATATACACACACACATATATGTATATACACAAATACATACCATATCTTCTTTATGCATTCCTCTGTGGATGGACACTTAGATTTCTTCTATATCTTGGATATTGTAAATAATGCTGCTACGAACATTGGGGTGCATGTATCTTAGAGTTTTTGGTTTTTTTGCATATATACCCAGGAGTGGAATTTCTGGGTCATATGGTAGTTCTATTGTTAGTTTTTTGAGGAATCTCCATAGTATTCTCCATAGTGGCTGCACCAATTTACATTCCCACCCACAGTGTAGGAGGGTTCCCTTTTTCTCCACATCGTTGCCAACATTTGTTATTTGTGTTCTTTTTGATGATGGCCATTGACAGGTGTGATGTGATATCTTATTGTGGTTTTGAGTTATATTTCCCTGATGATTAGCAATGTTGAGCATCTTTTCGTGTAACTGTTGGCCATCTGTATGTCTCCTTCGGAAAAATGTCCGTTGAGTTCTTCTGCCCATTTTTTATCAGGTTTGTTTCTTTTTTTGATATTGAGTTGTATGTGCTATTTATATATGTTGGAATATTAATCCCTTATTGGTCATATCCTTTGCAAATATTTTCTCCCATTCGGTAGACTGTGTTTTCATTTTGTTGATCGTTTCCTTTGCTGTGCAAAACCTTTTAAGTTTAATTCGGTCCCATTTGTTTATTTTTATTTATTTATTTTGCAGTACGCGGGCCTCTCACTGTTGTGCCCTCTCCCATTGTGGAGCACAGGCTCCAGACGCGCAGGCTCAGTGGCCATGGCTCACGGGCCCAGCCACTCCGCGGCATGTGGGATCTCCCCAGACCAGGGCACGAACCCGTGTCCCCTGCATCGGCAGGTGGACTCTCAACCACTGCGCCACCAGGGAAGCCCCCATTTGTTTATTTTTGCTTTTGTGTCCTTTAGCAGATGGATCAAAACAATATTGCTGTGATTTATGTCAAAGAGCGTTCTACATTTTCCTTTAGGAGTTTTATAGTATCCAATTTTATATATAGGTCTTTAATCCATTTTTAGTTTATTTTTGTATATAGTATTAGAGAATGCTCTAATGTCATTCTTTTACATGTAGCTGTCCAGTTTTCCCAGCACCACTTATTGAAGAGACTGTCTTTTCTCCATTGTATATTCTTGCCGCCTTTGTTGTAGATTAATTGACCGTAAGTTCTTGGGTTCATTTCTGGACTTTCTATCCTATTGCATTGATCTGTGTGTCTGTTTTTTGCGCCAGTACCGTACTGTTTTGATTACTGTAGCTTTGAAGTATAGTCTAAAGTTAGAGCGTATGATTCCCCCATCTCCGTTCTTTCTCAAGATGGTTTTTTGCTATTCAGGGTCTTTGTGTTTCCATACAAATTTTAAAATTATTTGTTCTAGTTCTATGAAAAATGCCATTGGTAATTTGATAGGGATTACATTGAACCTGTAGATTTCCTTAGTAGTACAGTCATTTTACTAATATTGATTCTTCCAATCCTAAAAGACACAGTAAATCTTTCCATTTGTATTGTCTTCAATTTATTTCATCAGTGTCTTATACTTTTCCAAGTACAGCTCTTTTGCCTCCTTAGGTGGGTTTATTCCTAGGTATTTTATTCTTTTTGATGTGATGGTAAATGGGTTTCCTGCATTTCTCTTTCTGATAGTTTGTTAGGGTATAGAAATGCAACAGATTTTTGTGTATTAATTTCATATCCTGAAATTTTACCTAATTCATTGATGAGCTCTAGTAGTTTTCTTATGACATCTTTAGGATTTTCTATATATAGTATCATGTCATCTGCAAACAGTGACAGTTTTACTTCTTCCTTTCCAATTTGGATTCCTCTTCTTTTTCTCTGATTGCTGTGGCTAGGACTTCCAAAACTATGTTGAATAAAAATGTTGAGAGTGGGCATCCTTGTCTAGTTTCTGATCTGAAAGGAAGTGCTTTCAGTTTTTCTCCATTGAGTATGATGTTAGCTGTGAGTTTGTCATATATGGCCTTCATCATGTAGAGGTATGTTCCCTCTATGCCACTTTATGGGGAATTTTTAATCTTACATGGATGTCTTAGAGCTGATGATTCTTTGATGGCATTTGTCTAGGATCGTTTAGAACCTATAGAGCCAACTAGATCACTTGTTCTACACTCAAGTCTAGTTATTAGTCCAGCTAGGTCATCCTCAGTGAGAAATAGATAGTTGGTGTTTTCACTTATAAGCTTTTAATCAAACTGTCTCAGCTTTGCTTTTACCCAGTAAAATATGCTGAGTCATTGTGAGTTCCCTTACAATATTTAGATGTTGACATGAAAGCAAGAAATACGGTTGTGATGTTGGCTCAAGAGAGAATATGTGAAATTTTTGAACTTTTAATAATAGTCCTTTGTTCTTTGAATTTTTAAAAGCTATATAAGCAGCATCTAAACTATTGATCTTCATTACAAGCCCTAACAAAAAGAGTTCATTTCCAAATGTGAGAAAAACTTGAAAGAGACTGGATAACAGCGTGGGGATTGGAGATGACTAACATTTGTGATTAATTATCACAAGTGAAAGAGTGAAACTTTTTATAAAGGAAAAAATCAAGGAGACATCTTTAATCTTCCTTCAAAAGGCATTTAATACAAATGAATAATTTTACTGCTTTCCATTTCCACTCTTTTTTTTTTTTTAAAGGGCTTCAAATGCTTGGCTCTTTATTTCTTTACTTAGTTATTTTTGGCTGTGTTGGGTCTTCATTTCTGTGCGAGGGCTTTCTCTAGCTGTGGCAAGCGGGGGCCACTCTTCATTGCGGTGCGCGGGCCTCTCACTATCGCGGCCTCTCGTTGCGGAGCATAGTCTCTAGACGCGCAGGCTCAGTAGTTGTGGCTCATGGGCCTAATTGCTCCACGGCATGTGGGATCTTCCCAGACCAGGGCTCAAACCCGTGTCCCCTGCATTAGCAGGCAGATTCTTAACCACTGCGCCACCAGGGAAGCCCCATTTCCACTCTTTTTCACATTCACGCATCCACTTTAAAACAAAGTATTGATTAAAAAGTGCTTAAATGTTAACTAACAATGATGATTGCTTATATTGTTTAAATTGTTGTTTAAAGTCATTTTATATTCTCAAGTCATTTATTTCCCCTTGAATTTGAATTTGATTTTGTCATACTTCTGTAGTAAAATTTCTAAAACATAACTCTAACCCTTTTATGAATATTTTAATAAACTCAATAACCATGTCTTAATAATCTTGTTATGGACATCAAATTTTCCAAATTAATAATGAATTAGATGAGTAGAGCGAGAAATAGATTTCTTTTACTTTTATTTATTTTTATTGAGATACACTTGACATATAACATTGTATTCGTTTCAGGTGTACAACGTGATGGTTCTGTATTTGTATGTATTGTGAAATGATCACCACATAAGTCTAGTTAACATCCATCACCACCTGTAGTTACAGTCTCATCTTTCTTGTGATGAGAACTTTTAAGATCTACTTTCTTAGCAACTTTTAAAGATGTAATACAGTATTATTAACTACAGTTACCATGCTGTGCATTACATCCCCAGGGCTTATTTATCTTATAATTGGAAGCTTGTCCTGTTGGGTATATTTAAATCCAGAGCTTGAACAATTTGATTTTTCTTAATGACCCTGGCAATTTTTTAAATGTATCATTTAATGACATTGCACAACTTTTAAAAATATCTTTATTGGAGTATAATTGCTTTACAATACTGTGTTAGTTTCTGCTGTACAGCAGAGTGAATCAGCTATATGTATACATATATCCCCATATCCACTCCATCTTGAGCCTCCCTCTCCCACCCATCTAGGTTTTCACAAAGCATGGAGCTGATCTCCCTAGCTGCACAGCTTTTTAAAAATGAGAACTTTGTATAACAATTGGTAGAGAAAAATTTTCTAACTCTGCTGCAACCAGGATGATCTAGGCTTGTCTATGATAAAATCATTATTATTATTATTTACAAATCTAAAGAGTGCTTATGGTCTAAATGCATGCTGTCTGTGGACCTCCACAACTACAGGTATCTTCTCTGCAACTGGGACATGGTTTTCCACTTATTAAGGTGGGTAGAAACTGTGTCCCTTGCCTGTTGCCCACTTGGCATTTTGTATGTGACCAAAGACTTCTCGTGGGGACCAAACCAGAATCTGGCATCACGACCTGAACCAGAAAATTAACTCCTATTGGAAAGAGAAATGGCTGAAAGAAAGAACAGGAAGACCTAATATCTTAACATGTACTTGTTACATGCAATGTAAATTCCAAAATCAACAAATAGTTGGTTGTCAAAATGTGTCACTTCTCTGCAGTGGCAGGCTGATAAATCGTGAGATATTTTAGGTGCATTTAGACAACAAGGAATCATGAAGTGTGGTTGCATTTGGGACGGATTTTTTACATATACATTTTATTTATATATTTTAAAATTTATTTTACATTTATTTATTTTTGGCTGTGTTGGGTCTTTGTTGCTGTGCACGGGCTTTCTCTAGTTGCAGTGAGCGGGGGCTACTTTTTGTTGGCGGTGTGCGGGCTTCTCGTTGTTGTGGCTTCTCTTGTTGCGGAGCACAGGCTCTAGGTGCGTGGGCTTCAGTAGTTGTGGTGCCTGGGCTTCAGTAGTTGTGACACGTGGGCTCAGTAATTGTGGCTCTCGGGCTCTAGAGTGTAGGCTCAGTAGTTGTGGCGCACAGGCTTAGTTGCTCCACACATGTGGATCTTCCCGGACCAGGGCTTGAACCCATGTCCCCTGCATTGGCAGGAGGATTCTTAACCACTGCGCCACCTGGGGAGTCCCTAAAATGATGAATTTTTAGGTTTAAACCAATAGTTGGTGGATGGGATTTAAGAAAGCAAATCTGGTAGTTTAAAAATGATCAGTTTTAGGAGTTGGTCCACAGATTTGCCCTCAAATAAATTCCTATGCGTTCACTGTCCAGTGACATTTAGAAAGCTGCCTTCTTGTGTTGTGTTAAGCATCTACACAAATTGGTTATAAGAAAAGTAGTATTTATAGATAAAAATAAATAGTGTTGTCTTCTGAACTTGAATTATTATCCAAGGGAAACATCACCTTTACAAAATACAGTTCAATAAAATAGACATTAAAAAAAATTTTTATCAATAGATAATCCGTGAATGCTGTTTTTGTGGTGTGTTTAGGATTTATAAAACTCCCGGAAGAAACCTGTTACTACTCATTATAATACAACTGCCAAGCACAGCCATCAACATCTACCTTACATTTACTAAGAATTACTTTGAGTTGGTATTTATTTACACTAAAGCGTTCAGATCCTAAAGAGATGGTTTAAATTGTTGCGTTATTTCAGTCATTCTGTCTTTTAAAGTTTACCTAGAAAGTATTCTTGCCTGGACTGTTAAAATCCAACTGCTCGATTTTGAGAGGTTTGGTAGATGAAGGACTTTTGTTAGTTATTTAGGGCTGAAATATAATATATAATTAGCTTGAATCAGAATGAGAGTGAACAAGGGATAGATTCAGCAGCAAACATATTTTGCTCACAAAAAGGTCAATACAGCAGAGAAATGAAACTCACTTATCCTTCTGATCAAATGGTCCTTCCTTTTCAATCCTGGGGGTCAATTGCAAGGCACCCAGTGTTGAGACAACTTAACCCTATCCGTCTTAGGTTCAGCATATGCATATGTTACTGTGAGGACTTATTTAGAAAATACGTATTGACAACAGCCAAGACAAGGAAGCAACCCAAGTGTCCACTGACAGAGGAATGGATAAAGAAGATGTGGTACATATATATTGTACAATGGAATATTACTCAGCCATAAAAAAAGAACGAAATGATGTCATTTGCAGTAACATGGATGGACCTAGAGATGATCATACTAAGTGAAGTAAGTCAGACAGAGAAAGACAAATACCATATGGTATCACTCGTATGTGGCATCTTAAAAAATGATACAAATGACCTTGTTTACAAAACACAAACAGACTCACAGACTTCGAAAAGAAACTTATGGTTACCAGAGGGGAGAAGAGGGGGGGGATAAACTAGGAGTTTGGGATTAACATATACACACTATTATGTATAAAATAGATAATCAGCAAGGACCTGCTGTAGAGCACAGGGAACTCTACTGAGTAGTTTGCAATGACCTATGAGGGAAAGGAATCCAAAAAAATAAATATATACACACATATATATGTATATATATGTATAAAAAACTGAATCACTGTGCTGTACACCTGAAAATGACATATTGTAAATCGATACTTAAATAAAATAAAAATTTTTAAAAAAAGGAAACGCACATAAAGCACCACCCTGGCCTATCACACATGCCTGGCGCATCTTTATATATTTAAGAAAATATCATGAACCCGTTAAAACTGGAGTCTTATTAATGGTGTGCTACCTATATTGAAGTCTTTGACCAAAGAACCATGTTTATGCAAGACGTTAATATTAGGGGAAGCTGGGTGAAGGTAATACGTGGGAACACTGCACTGTCATGGTACATTTTCTGCAAGTCTAAAAATGAGTCTGAAACCAAAAGTTTATTTAAAAAAAAAAAAACAACAGAAGTCTGCCTAGATTAGTGGAAACTTGAGGACCTGAGATCAAATTTGCCTGCCATGCTCCATGTGATCTATCAAATCCCTGCTGGCAGGCAGTGGATCCTGGTTGCAAATATCACTGGATCTGTCTCCATCAAAGGTGTGTGGTGAAATCAGTAGCTACCCTTGGCTAAATGCAGCCCCTACAAATGTAGGGCACTGTCATTGCACTGAGACACCAAGAAGAAATCCTGGGGATCGGTTTAGCCTCCATTCCTGTGCGGTGTATACCTATTATCTTTCTGTCTACATCAGCATCATGAAAGATAAGAGCTGTGTTATATCATGGGTCATTCAGGTCTAATTAATTACATATTTATCTAATGTATAAGTAATATGATCAGTTACATTAATTAAAGCAACATTATTAAGGGGGAAACAGGCAGAAGGAAACAGTTTCTTGACCCGTGCTTTTGACATAACTGTGTCGAATCCTTGTTTGCTTTGTGAATACAGCTTTTCCTGTGTGGCCGAGAGACAAGGAGAATATTCAGTCCAAAAGGAAACAAAGAATTTGGCCTCAATAGGACAGCCTATTTTGTAATGTATTTTTAGAATGCTGCGGATTTAGGACTAAAAGGAGTGACTCTGATCATGTTACATGAGGCAGTCACACATCTATCCTACAATGGATATTGTAGCTTCGGCAAAACATTCCTCTTGCGGACTAATTTCTCGTTTCTTGTCCATCAATGATGCTTTTATATGTCACAGAAAGGAGAGAAAAGCCTTTATGATGAAAATACTTTTGATACTGACTTGACATAGAATTTATGTGGGATAAACTTTTGCCACCTGATATTTGAAATTATTTAAAATAGGTTATTATTGTGCTAATAACTTCAAGTTTATACATTTTCACGCTTAATTTACAAACATTACATAGGACCAGTATTTGTTGGCAACCGATGCGACACTGGCTGTGGAGGTGAAGTCATATTCAACACAATGCATGGAGTAAGAATCGGGACAACCGAGTTCAAATTTTCTTCCAGGCTGGCAGTTCTGATAGGAGCTACTTCATTGGATTTGCTAATCTAATTATCCCCAGCAGAAAACTAGGATCAATAATATTATTCCTACCGATGAGTCTCTATGAGCTGTTTACTAGATCGAGTTGTTAAGATCAAACAGCACGAGAGGAAGTTTCCTTGTACATCATAGGTACTTCATTTTATTAACATATAGATGAATGTAGAGACTTTTCATTGAGGACCACGAGTAGCCTGGTAGCTATTTAATTATAAGACCCAATATAAGAATTTTGATTTTTTAAAAATTTCCCAAGAGTTCTAGATAGTTTAAGTATTGACTCTTAACATTTAGAATTAATTCTTTTGTTCTTATTTAAAAATTTTTTTGTTTGTTTTTGTTTTTGTTTTTGCGGTACGTGGGCCTCTCACTGTTGTGGCCTCTCTCGTTGTGGAGCACAGGCTCCGGACACGCAGCCTCAGCGGCCATGGCTCACGGGCCCAGCCACTCCACGGCATGTGGGATCTTCTCAGACCAGGGCACGAACCCGTGTCCCGTGCATCGGCAGGGGGACCCCAACCACTGCACCAGGGAAGCCTTAAAAATTTTTTAATCTTCCATATAATTTTAGAAGGTTGCACTCCATCTACAGTTATTACAAGATATTTGCTATATTCCCCATGTTGTAAAATCCATCCTTGTAGCCTGTCTTACACCCAGTAGTTTGTAACTCCCACTCCCTCACCCCTATACCCACGCCCCACCCCTGGTCACCACTAGTTTGTTCTCTGTATCTGTGAGTCTGCTTCTCTTTTTATTTTATTCACTAGTTTATTGTGTATTAGATTCCACATACATGTGGACACGACCGTCCAGTTTTTGAATTCCCTTGCAACTCTTGGAAAGGTGATTTTCCATTTACAAACAATGACAGAACAATTAAAAAGGACAGAAAGAATGAGATAGAAAATGGCCAACTTGCTTTGGAATCCCTGCGTGCCTGAGCCTTGTGCAAGGACTGTCTCACTTCTGCTTCTGTGAATTCTTCGTGGTGTTTCCTCTTGTGCATTTGGCCCTGTGGATTTCCATCCTGTGGTTACAAGCTTGGCTGTTCCTCAAAAGAAAAAAAAAAAAAGTCAACAAAAATCAGAATATTTTAAGTTTCAGATATCACCTTCATCTAGTGTAATTTTGTTCCATCTTAAGTCATTAATTTTTTTTTTTAGTCTTCACTTTAAAACTCTTCTGCTTCCTTACTCATTTCTGTGGGTACCTTTAGGTAGCTATTACACATTGGATATTTATTTTTGTTTACATTTAGATTTTTCCACAATTGATTTAGCAGTCATCCGCCCAGTCTGTGAACATTGACCCTTCTTTGTCATCTCGGTTATTATTTTAATTCAGTGACACAAATGGGCATTAGTATCCTAGGGTCCGTAACATAAAGGGGATACACACAAATTTGTTTATCATAGAGGTAGTTTGCACTACCTTTGCAAATAATATTGCTTACAAATGTATTGCCAAAGAGTTAATGACCTGAGCATTTACCTAAAGTCAATAACAAGTTAATTTAAGTTATAAAAAATTGTAAAAATTATAAAAGGAGAAGTTACCAGATTTTTTCCTTATATGCCAATGGTACCCTGTGTCTGTATCATAACCGTCCTCCACACCATGTCCCATTTCTGGGTGGGTTACATTCCTACCCCTAAAGACACAGATACGCCTGAGGTATAGTGGATTCCAGTAATGTCTATGAACTCTGAAATATAAAACTATCTCGGGGAGCAGAGAGAGAGATAACAAAACAATAACCACGACACAATTGCCAAAGAAGTCCCTACCTTCTTCCAAATCTTTGTGCATTTATTAGACGGAGGGCTCTTAGTAAACAGGGGCTAAATCATGTGTCATTATCCTTCCACCTTTGTTGGCTGCCTTGGTACTCTGCAAATAAGAGGCATCCATCAACTTTTATCAAACTGAAGGATGCAAACACTTGCAGCAAAGACACAGAAGTATTTCCGAGCTCCTGCTGTGCTGTTGTTCCCTGTCAAGGATGTTTAAGAGGAACAGAGAGGGTTGCATGCCTGTTTTATTCACTACACCTAGGCTACTGCATACACCTATGCAGTAGGTGCTCAATAAATATTGAAGATACGAGTAAGCCTGATGGTTTTTATTGAATCTTTCCTGACACATGAAACTGTTTTTTTCCCATAATCGTTTAATTTATAAAAATGATTGTGGGCAGATTTTTTAAACCATTTTTTAGATTGAACTATAGTTAATCCACAATGTTGTGTTAGTTTCAGGTGTACAGGCATATATATATGTATATATATCATTCTTTTCCAGATTCTTTTCCATTATAGGTTATTACAAGATATTGATGGGCAGATTTTTTTTTAAATACATTTTCAAATGAACACTCATTTTGTAGTGTATTCTCTTGTTTGGTTTTATGCCTTTCTCTAAGTCCTGGTGAGTTTCTGCATTTGCCCCAGTCTTTTGTTTTCATGGAATGCATTCATCATACTCAATAACTGGACTCCCTAGAAAGGCTCTACTAGAGTAAATGCCCAAAACTCTTTCTTAAGGATAGAAAATGGTGCAGAGGGATGCAGTCAATGGCGATAACTATTTTAGTAATCACATGGCATGCCGGAAGATAAACAGACTTTGCAGTTAACCCTTACGGGTACTATGCCATGTTGAATTAAGTTAGTTTAAAGAGAAACTGTAGAAATTGTGTTCATATTTTCATTTATTGATTGATAAAGAAATGTCCAGGTGGGGTGCTGCTTTATTTAATACCTGTTTTATTTATAATTTTTAACTGCAGTACAGTTGATTTACAATGTTGTGTTAATTTCTGTTGTACAGCAAAGTGATTCAATTATACAAACATACACTCTTTTCCACTATGGGTTATCACAGGATATTGAATATAGTTCCCTGTGCTCTGCAGCAGCACCTTGTTGTTTATCCATCCTATATATAATAGTTAACATTTTAGCTAACCTCGAACTCCCACTCCATCCCTCCCCCAACCCCCTCCCCCTTGGCAACCACCAGCCTGTTCTCTATGTCTGTGAGTCTGTTTCTGTTTCATAGGTAGGTTCGTTTGTGTCATATTTTAGATTCCACCTATAAGTGATATCCTATGGTCCATATCTGTTTTCTGATACAGAATTGTCCCAGACAGGATGCTGAAGATACTTTGGTGATGAACAAAACAAAAATCCTTACCCTTGGGGGTCTTACAATTAGTAAAAGAGTCAATGAAGAATATAGCAAATACACTAAAATTTATTTTAGAAAAATAGAATAGCAAGTGCTATTGAAACAGTTGATGTAGAGCAGGCAGGCTGTGGAGTAGAAGTGTGGAGTTGTGGGCTGAAATTTTCACTAAGGTCTAAAGGCAGAACGGGAAAGAAAGACGGGCATGACGGTTCTTGAAGGAAGAGTTGGAAGGAGTGAGGGAGGGAGCTACACAGATGTGGGGACCAAACAATGCAGAGACCCCAAGGCAGGAGTGAGCAGGTGTCTCCCAGGTAACCTCTGACTTGAAGGCAGGGAGGGTAGGAGAAATACAAGATGAGGACTCAGTGTGACAGGGTACCAGATATTTAAGTCTGTTTCGCTGACTACCTCGGAGAGCTGTTGCAAAGCATTGAGCAAGGCGGCTATCGTCTGCTTACCTGTGTTGGGAAACGTCTCGGACTTGTGCCCGAGTGGTGGAGACCAAGGATGCAGAAATTCATGGGGAAAAAAAATGGCGGCTCAGCCCTCAGGGCGATGCCGTTGAGTTTGGTCAGCAGTGGTATCTGATCCTCAGAGTATTTCAGAGGTTTAGCCAAAAGGATTCATCTAACAGATTCGATGTAGAATATGAGAGAGTGTAGACAGAAAGATGTCTATGGTTTTAGGAACCTATGCATTGTGCAGTTTCAGGAGCTCACAGCTAAAGTCAAAGCCCACACTTGTATAACCCTCTGGGTGGGGATTGCTTTGAAATCCACAGTTTTGAAACAGGAAGGGATATTACTGTTGTAAAATGTCAGTGGCTGAATCATAGGTGTCATTGAAATTTTGTGTTATTCACTTCAAAGCAATGTATTTCACTTGAAAGCATACTGACGTATTCGCCCCAGCATTTCAGGGTTACACTTACTTTAAAAATCCTCTTCAAGTATATTCTAGAGAGCTTTGATATACAGATTCATGAAATCAGTGCTACCTTCCTATTTAATTAAATTGCAAGAGAACTAGTGAGAGGTTCTCAAGAGAAATTGAAACACGTATTTTTTTTGGTCGTTCAGCGGCAAATGGGCTGTTTACTAATGCTTGAAAATAGGAAGATTCATTGCTCTGAAAATTGTTAATATTAATTCCTGTGTTGCTTTCCTTTTTTTTACATCTACAATTCCTATTTAAAAGTATATCAAGAAAATGTCTAGCATGGCATATTCTTTAATTATTTCAGTTACAGATGAAAGAACTTTGGGAAGTAAGAAAATGAAGGCAAAAATATATTACAAAACTACTGAGTAATAATAGGCCAGCCAAAACCAGCAACAATCAACATAAAATTAGATTAAAAACTGCTAGTTAAAAGAAACAATGCGCGTAGATGAAATGCGTATTTTTATAAAAAGACTGTTCCCTGGTAACTTTGAAATAATGTTAACCAAACGCATGTCAATATGGGCATACTGAAAATAATTCATCTGGGTAATGCAAACAAAAACAACTGAGAGGGGACTTCCCTGGTGGTGCAGTGGCTAAGAATCCGCCTGCCAATGCAGGGGACACGGGTTCGAGCCCTGGTCCGGGAAGATCCCACATGCCGCGGAGCACCAAAGCTCGTGCGCCACAACTACTAAGCCTGCACTCTAGAGCCTGCACGCCACAGCTACTGAGCCTGCACGCCACAACTCTGAAGCCCACGTGCCTAGAGCCCGTGCTCCGCAACAAGAGAAGCCACCGCAGTGAGAGGCCTGTGCACTGCAACGAAGAGTAGCCCCCGCTCACCACAACTAGAGAAAGCCCACGCACAGCAATGAAGACACAATGCAGCCAAAAGAAAACAAAACAAACAAAGACAAAAACCAGAAAATTCTATTGACCCTTCATCATTTTTTTATCCTAAGGAGGCTTTAACATACAATCATCAGTATTGGAAAGTATTTGCAGGAAAGAGGAGCGTGGATTCATAGCAATAGGTCAAAGATAGAAATGGGGATCTCTTTTTAATATGAAAATTAAGTTTCCCCTGAATATGCACTGACCTGTAAGAACTTGAAAACATATTTAAAATGTATTATTGATAGAAATGTATTAAAATATATTAAGTTGTATATTAAACATGTAGCAGGGGCATGTTTCTAAATTTACAGTATTCCATCAGATAATAATTTTCATAGATATAAGCAATGCAAACATTTCCCAAGAATGTACAGCACATTGAGAGCTTGGGATAAACTGTTTTTCTACTCTTAAAAGTTATTATCTGCATCAGAAAAGAAAAATCATGAGAGCCAACTAAATAAACCATTTGAGTTTGAATATCTCATTATGCCAAAAATATGGCTCACTTTGCTCTTATTCTTTCATATTACTTGTCAAAATATACTAAAATTTGTGTGAAGGACAAGAAAAAAACTTTGAGTTGAGAATATACCGATTTATATATTTAATATATAGACATGGCTGAGTAAATACGAGGACAATTTTAACAATACTCTAAGGCACTCCTTACCTTTTCATTAAAGTTAATGGAACTTAGTTGTTGGTGGCAACACATGGAATAAGTAGTTATGTATGAGAAAGGCAAAAAAAAAAGAGTATAATGAAAATTTCTCAGTGGAATTCATTTAAATATGCGAGTTGAAAACTACCATAATTTCAGAATCACTTAGTTCTAGCAAAATCATCTAAAAAGTGTGAAGTTTCAAAAATTGCTTATAAAGAAGGTAAAGAAAACTATTTTCATGGATAGTGATATTATACCTAAGCTGTATAGACACAAGAGACCAGTTTTCAGTCTTATTTTTGAAGAATAACTCATTTTTTTCAGGAACCACTCAGTTATTAAGGGATTGCTTTAGCCAGCAAATAAGATACTCTTATACTTTGTTTTACCTTTTACACTCTTTATTCATTCATTTTCTTGTTCATGGATATACTTTTTCAAGGGAACTCAGACTTTCTAAGCACCATTGAAAAATAAATATATTGAAAAATCTTTTGATAAATTAGAAATTTTTAACTAATTTATGTGATTTAAAATGGATTGGAGAAATTTGGGAAGTTTGTCATTTTATTCCTCTGCCCGCAACAACAGATAGTGAAAATCAGACACAAAACAATACAATGAAAAGAAATATCCATAAGTTCAAGTATATGGAGATGATAAACATAAAATATATTTGTTGTCAAATATTCAGGGAATTTTAAAAACTCATAGACTAGGAAACTTCTTTTTTATATATGTTTATTTATTTACTTATTTATTTTTGGCTGCATTGGGTCTTTGTTACTGTTCGCAGCCTTTCCGTAGTTGCAGCGAGCGGGGGCTACTCTTCGTTGCGGTGCACGAGCTTTTCATTGCGGTGCCTTCTCTTGTTGCGGAGCACGGGCTGTAGGCGGGCAGGATTCAGTAGTTGTGGCGCATGGGCTCAGTAGTTGTGGCGCCCGGGCTTAGTTGCTCTGCGTCATGTGAGATCTTCCCGGACCAGGGCTCAAACCCGTGTCCCCTGCATTGGCACTCGGATTCTTAACCACAGCGCCTCCAGGGAAATCCCTAGGAAACTATTCTTATCTTCAAATACATGCTTACTGTTTTTATTGCTTCTCAAAATAAGGATTTTATTTCCGTTTAGATGTACAGTCTGCATTCTTTTAATTAAAATATCACACTAATTTTATCATGTCACTAACGATTCTTCCATTCCATGATTTTAATAGCTACAAATGATTCCCTCCAAGGCATGGACTATAGTTTTGGCAATTGAGGTAGTGTGTCAGTCTGGGTGCAATCAGGGAAGCAGACCCAGGGTTGCCTCTTTACACAGTGCTGAGAGTGGGTTAACACACCCTATAAGGCTGTCATTTTTAATATCTGACTTCTGCTCTTGAAGTCTACAATTAGAAGAAACAGATAAATGTCAAGTAGAGAGAAATAGAGCAAACAGAAACCCACAAGCACACATTTGCACATTACAGCAGCACCAGAAGGGGTCAACTCATCCATTATATTGGGACGTAATAATACCTAGAATATAGCATAGTTGTAAGGACTAAAGAAATTGTTAGGATGCCACCTGGTATAAAGGAAAGTCCCTTTTCAGTACAAGCAGTGCTAATACCAGACCTGTAATCCTGGCGTTGGCGGCTCTAGGGTTAGTAGTAATGACTTGGTGAAACCACTCTACACAAAGCGTGTTCCTACCAATGGTACCAACAGGACACGAGAGATTCCCTCCCATCTTATTAAGCAAAGGTTGGCAGGAACGTCTCCATTTCTCCCCATTCCCTAAAATAATTCCCATCTTTTAAAAGCCTTCTTTAAATTAAGCTCTGTTTAAGCATCAGCTATATTTCAAAGGCTTACATTAATCTTCAAACTCTTACGCAAAGGAAGACATCGACTGTTCTGAGAATGATAAGGAAATGACTTGTTTATGATTAGAAAACACACATCAGGCGTTTCAATGTTTTGAGTGAGGAAAATGTCAGAAACGTATCTTTTGGGTACTTTTTCATTTTCTAACATATGTATGATTTTTTTTTCTTCCTTGATATTTGGTAGGGCATTTGGAATGTCAGAAATATACCATAGTCCAATCTGACCCTCAATTAATTTTTAAAAATCTTTGGAAATAAGCCTGATAACCAAAGATCACCACCGGAGCCAACATTTGAATATACCATGGACAGAAGACTCAGATATTCTTGGGGAACACATGGAGTGATAATGTGACATTTTAAATAAATGTCTAAAAATATGTCTCAACCTTTTCAGGTGGGAACATTTGTTTGCAACAGAGATGATTGCTCACCTAGAATCTAGCACCTGCAGACCTATCCACAAAACCTGCTGGGGATCAGGGCCCCAGCGATTCATGTTTACAATAACTGCTGTAAAGCATCTAGGAAACCAACTGCACATTTTCCATACAGTGAGATGCATTTAGATCGATGCCTCCTAGATTTTGTCAGAGCTTTCTATATTTCAAACACTTTAGTAGAAAGAGCAACACTAAGTCAGGTTTTGTTTTTGTTTCTTTCTGCGGTGCGCGGGCCTCTCACTGTTGTGGCCTCTCCCGTTGCGGAGCAACAGGCTCTGGATGCGCAGGCTCAGCGGCCATGGCTCACGGGCCCAGCCGCTCCGCGGCATGTGGGATCTTCCTGGACCGGGGCACGAACCCGTGTCCCCTGCATCGGCAGGCGGACTCTCAACCAGTGCGCCACCAGGGAAGCCCCCTAAGTCAGGTTTTGTATGAGATCAGTTAACTGGGTATTGATCTCACCAGGTTAATTTTTTTCTTTCTTTTTTTTTCTTTTCTTTTTTTGCCATGCCACGTGGCATGCGGGATCTTACTTCCCCGTGCCCCCTGCAGTGAAAGCACGGAGTCTTAACCACTGGATCGCCAGGAAAGTCCCAGTTTAATTTTTTTCAGGAAGTGTTGGTAGAAGAATTTTGGCCACTTGTGTCATCCAGCTTATTTTAAAGTTATGTCTGTAACAGAAATAAAGTTTGACAGACTGGTTAAATTTCTGAGACCGAAACGAGACCCATGTGAAAAATGGAGAAGACTCAAGGAATTCAAAGGGAAGATGTCCAGAGATAGAAGATGAGATTATGAAAAGAAGGGCACCAGAGTACTTTCTTGCCATGGTTATTAGCAAGCATGGGGGCAAACAGAGCTGGGATTTGACAGTGCAGGTATTTGCTTCCCATACCAGGCAGTACTGGGGACCTCTTTGTGGGCTGTAGGAACCTGCAAGAGGTCTGGCTTTCTGTGCATTCAGAGAAATTGCTTTGGAGAAGCATTGCCACAAACCATGTGGACTTGCATTTCTAAGCTCCCTTCCTTGTTGAGAATCCAAGGCCAAGCATCTCACAGGTGACCAGGGCCAGTCCTGAGAGGCCGTCCATTTTCTCTAACTTTCTTTTAGGACTGGTGAAGGGGGGAGGCATGTGTGTGTTTTGAGTTTGAAGGGCTATCCAGCTTGTATTTAAAACACAGTTTTGGTGCAAGCACCAAAAGTTTTCTCTAACAAAACTTTTGCTCTTATTGTATCTTACTTGCATTTTTCATTCTCAACCCCTTGACAAAATTAACTTTTGTCTTCAGGATATAATTTATGGGCTATTGCTTTGGCTTGTGTGTGTACATAAGTACATGTATGCATATATATGTAGGTGGATGGATAGATAGATGAATAGATGCGTGATTGGAGGATGGATGGATGGACGGACGGATGGATGGATGGATGGATGGGTTGATGGATGGATGATTCAATGGATGGATGATAGAGAGATTGTATTTTCCTCTTTTCTCATAGTGGATTTGTTATCATCCACAATATAACCCCTGGAGGAATCTCAAAGCCCAAGTTTTCCACACTATAGAGTCAGAATGTTTGAATACACATTCCCATCATAGAATGCCTCTCCATGAACTCTTACAGAGAAATCTTGCCTCACAGTTTTAAAGTGTCTCTCTTCAGTTTGTCTAGCCCTATTTAAAATACTTTTGGTGCAGGCACCAAATGTTTTCTTTAACAAAACCTTCACTGTCACTGTATTTACTTCCATTTCCCACTCTCAGTCCTTCGGTGAAATTAACTTTTTTCTTTAGATCATAATTTATGGGCCATTGCTCTGGCTTGTTTGTGTGTGTTCATAAATACGGTTGACCCTTGAACATCACAACATGGGGGGTTAGGGGTGCCAACCATCTGTGCAGTCAGAAATCCACGTATAATGTGTAGTTGGCTCTCTGTATCCTCAGTTCCACATCCATGGAGTCAACAAATTGCAAATTATGTAGTACTGTCGTATTTACTATTGAAAATAATCTGCATATAAGTGGATTCGCAAAGTTGAAACCCACTTTGTTCAAGGGTCAACTGAACATTTATGCACGTATGTATAGATTGATAGTTGGATGAATAAATGATTGTATGGATGGATAGGTGGAAGGATTGATGATTGCATGGATGGATGGATGCATGGAAAGATTGATGATTGGACGGATGGATAGATGGATAATAAGATGGATGGATTTTTGGATAGACAGATGGATGAATAAATGATTGTATGGCTGGATGGATGGAAGGATTGAGGATCGGATGGAAGGATGGATCGTGAGCAAGAGAGATAGACAATTTGCTTTTTCTTTTTTCTCACAGTGGATTTGTTATATAGCATTACGACCATTACGACCCTTGGAGGAATCTGAAATCCCAAGTTTTCCACTTCGTAGAGTCAGAATGTTTGAATACATATTTCCATCATAGAATGCCTCTCCACATAATCTTAGAGAGAAACCTGGCCCCACAGTTTTAAATGGTGTCTCTTTTCAGTTTGTCTGGCCACTTGCTACCCCATGGCATGAGTTTTATGATCACTCAGGAGCAGGGTAGAAAGAGACCCCGCTCCAGATCTATAGAATCAGAATCGCATTTCATCAGTGATCCGGGTGCGCATTACGTTTGAGAGGCACTGTTACCTTGTGTGTAAGTCAGCTCTAGGTCACAAACACGCAGGAGTAGTCACCCAGCATTTCGAGAAAATATCAGGTGAAATAAAAGACAACCTAAGGCCAAAGTCACAGAACCAAGGTGTGTCCTGGCGGGAGCTGATAGTCAACTAAATCAATCTAACACTCTACAAAGCTGAATGCATTATATAATTCTTCAGGATGAGAGGATGGCTCGTGAGGTCTGCCAGCCTTGACTGTTTATCCTGTCTGTCTTTATGTCTGTCGTTTATTACGTATGCCTCAATCTTCTCACTGAATTACGGTGGTGTGTTTGGATGTCTGCCTCTCGGGCTGCAGGTGGGAGATTTTTGAGTATGGAAACTGCATTTGAGACTGCCTGCATGGGGAGCTATACAATATACTGAATTGAAATAAATGCCACATTTTATTTAGTGGTTGTTTAAAAAAAAAAAAAAAGCAAAAGACAGCAGCTGATGTCTTCTGAATCCCTCCATGCTCCGTGAAAACCACAGCGTCACACACGGCTTACCTGAAAGGCTATTAACGCTGAGGTGTCAGCTTCAACACCTGGGTCTCTGCCTTTAGCTGGCAAGCTGTGCGTCTGCCCAGGAACTTGCATACAATTGCACTTGGAAAGCTGTTTCCAAATCGAGTCAAGAATACTCTGAAACAAGCGACCACATTCGGTCGCTCCGTTTTCTGTATCAGACACTTGATACTTCCCTTTCCGTGGGAATCCACAGTATGATTCGATAGAGACTGAATTGTATCGACATTGAAAGATACAAACGTATTTTGAAAATTTATAAAGCAGGAGAAAATGAAGATCTGTACCCACCCCTGTCATTGTAGCTATAACTACATGGCAGGGGCTGGCATCCGTCTCTGACATGCTTCTTTCATAATTCTTATTATTCAAGGTGACAGCAAGTTCATTTCTTCAGTACTGTCTTGTCTGACTGTACCCCAGGGAGCTGAGTTATGCTCCCCCACCCCCAACATGTCCATGCCCTAACATTTCAAACCTGTGAATATATCACTTTACATGGTCAAAGGGACTTTGCAGATGTGGTTATCTTGAGGATCTAGAGGTGGGGAGATGATGCCCGGCGATCCAGCTGGGCCCAAAGTCATCACGGGGGTCCTTTTGAAAGGGAGGCAGGAGGCTCCAGTCCTAGAGAAGATGTGAGGACTCACAAAGAAGTCAAAAAGGGAGATTTCAAAGGTGCTGTGCTGCTGGATTTGAACATGGATCAAGAAGCTGGAAGTGAAGAGAGGCATATCACTTACATGTGGAATCTAAAAAAATGACAGAAACAAGCTCCTCTACAGAACAGGCATGTGGGATAAACAGACACACGCAACCATATATCAAAAAGATCAACAACAAGGCCCTACTGTAGAGCACAGGGAACTCTATTCAATATCTTGTAACGACCTGTAATAGAAAACAATCTGGAAAAAAACTGTGTATAGATATGTATATAAATACATATCTGCATCACTTTTCTGTACACCTGAAACTAACACAATATTATAAATCAACTCTGCTTCAATTGAAACAAAAAGATACAGAATTATTCCCTCACTACAAAGATCTACCTAGTGTTACCCTTTCACATTCTCAGGCTCCCACGATCTCCCACCTCTGACGACCATGCATCTCTTCTTCATCTCCAAAACTTTGTCATTTCAAAAATGTCACAGCAGGGAAGCATACCAACTTCTTAATGTGTGAGGTAGAGCTTTTTCATTCAGTGGGTGACTCTTGTTTTTATTTTGTTTCTTTTCGGAAGCGTGGTGCAGAAGTTAAACCCAGAGGACTCAAGGGGAGAGGGTCTGGACTGTGACACTTAGGAGAGAGAGTCACCCAGCTGTCTGACCCTTGAATTTTTTATCTATAAAATGGGGATAACGGTGTCATCACAGAATGGTACGAGGATTGAACGAAGTAATGCATGTCAGTCTCTGATTAGACTGTTGATTACAAGGTAAGACATCAATTAAAATGAGATGTTTTACTATGGAAAACAGTGTGGAGGTTCCTCGAAAAACTAAAAATAGAACTACCATATGATCCAGCAATTCCACTCCTGGGTAGTTATCTGAAAGAAACAAAATCACTATCTCAAAAAGACATCTAAACCCCTGTGTTCATTGCAGCATTATCTACAATACCCAAGATACGGAAACAATCAAAGTATCCATCTGACAGATGAATGGATAAGGAATATGTGGTATATCTATACACTGGAATATTATTCTTCCATTAAAAAAAAGGACATCCTGCTATTTTCAACAACATGGATGGACCTTGAGGGCGTTACATTTAGTGAAATAAGTCAGAAAAAGAAAAATACTTTATGATTTCAGTTATATGTGTAATCTATAAAACAAACCAGCAAACAAACAAAAAGAATCCATCTCAAAGATACAGAGAACAGACGGGTGGTTGCCAGAGTTGGGGGGGTAGGCAAAATCGGTGAAGGGGACCCAAGGGTACAAACTTCCACTTATAAAATAAATAAGTCCTGGGGTGTAATGTACAGCATGGTGACTATAGTTAATGACACTGTTTAATTTATTTTTTTATAATTAATTTTTATTGGAGTATAGTTGCTTTGCAATGTTGTGTTACTTTCTACTGTACATCAAAGTGAATCAGCTATACGTGTACACATATCCCCTCTTTTTTGGATTTCTTTCCCATTTAGGTCACCACAGAGCACTGAGTTCCCTGTGCTATTCAGTAGGTACTCATGAGTTATCTATTTTATACATAGTATCAATAGTGTATATATGTCAATCCCAATCTCCCAGTTCATCCCACCCCCTCCTTTTCCCCCCTTGGTGTACATACGATTGTTCTCTATGTCTGTGTCTCTATTTCTGCTTTGCAAATAAGATAATCTATACCATTTTTCTAGATTCCACATATATGCGTTAATATACGTTACTTGTTTTTCTCTTTCTGACTTACTTCACTCTGTATGACAGTCTCTAGGTCCTTCCACGTCTCTATAAATGACCCAGTTTTGTTCCTTTTAATGGCTGAGTAGTATTCCATTGTATATATATACCACATCTACTTTATCTGTTCCTCTGTTGGTGGACAGTTAGTTTGCTTCCATGTCCTGGCTGTTGTAAATAGTGCTGCAATGAACATTGGGCTACCTGTGTCTTTTTGAATTATGGTTTTCTCTGGGTATATGCCCAGTAGTGGGATTGCTGGGTTGTATGGTAGTTCTATTTTTAGTTTTTTAAGGAATCTCCATACTGTGCTCCATAGTGGCTGTATCAATTTACATTCCTGCCAACAGTGTGAGAGGGTTCCCTTTTCTCCACACCCTCTCCATCATTTATTGTTTGTGGATTTTTTAATGATGGTCATTATGACAGGTGTGAGGTGATACCTCATTGTAGTTTTGATTTGCATTTCTCTAATAATTAGTCATGTTGAGCATCTTTTCATGTATTTGTTGGCCATCTGTATGTCTTCTTTGGAGAAATGTCTATTTAGGTCTTCCACCCATCTTTTGGGTTGTTTTTTTTTTTGGTATTGAGCTGCATGAGCTGCTTCTATATTTTGGAGACTAATCCTTTGTCAGTAGCTTCATTTGCAAATATTTTCTCTCATTCTGAGAGTTGTCTTTTCATCTTGTTTATGGTTTCCTTTGCTGTGCAAAAGCTTTTAAGTTTCATTAGGTCCCATTTTTGTTTTTATTTTCGTTAGTCTAGGAGGTGGGTCAAAAAAAGATCTTGCTGTGCTTTATGTCCTAGAGTGTTCTGCCTATGTTTTCCTCTAAGAGTTTTGTAGCTTTTGGCTTTAAATTTAGGTCTTTAATCCATTTGGAGTTTATTTTTGTGTATGGTGTTAGGGAGTGTTCTAATTTCATTCTTTTACATGTAGCTGTCCAGTTTTGCCAGCACCATTTATTGAAGAGGCTGTCTTTTCTCCATTGTATATTCTTGCCTCCTTTATCAAAGATAAAGTCACCATATGTGCATGGCTTTATCTCTGGGCTTTCTATCCTTTTCTATTGGTCTGTATTTCTGGTTTTGTGCCAGTACCATACTGTCTTGATTACTGTAGCTTTGTAGTATATTCTGAAGTCAGAGAGCTTGATTCCTCCAGCTCCGTTTTGCTTTCTCAAGATTGCTTTGGCTATTTGGGGTCTTTTGTGTTTCCATACAAATTGTAAAATTTTCTGTTCTAGTTCTCTGAAAAATGCCCTGGGTGATTTGATAGAGATTGCATTGAATCTGTAGATTGCTTTGGGTAGTATAGTCATTTTTACAATATTGATTCTTCCAATCTGAGAACATGATACATCTCTCCATCTATTTGTATCATCTTTGATTTCTTTCATCAGCATCTTATAGTTTTCTGAGTACAGTTCTTTTGCCTCCATAGGCAGGTTTATTCCTAGGTATTTTATTCTTTTAGTTGCAATTGTAAATGGGATTTTCCCCTTAATTTCTCTTTCTGATCTTTTGTTGTTAGTGTATAGGAATGCAAGAGATTTCTCTAAATGTTTGATAGAATTCACCTGTGAAGCCATCAGGTCCTGGACTTTTGTTTGTTGGGAGTATTTAAAATCACAGATTGAATCTCAGTACTTATAATTGGTCAGTTCATATATTCTATTTCTTCCTGTTTCAGTCTTGGAAGGTTGTACTTTTCTAAGAACTTGTCCATTTTTTCCAGGTTGTCCATTCTATTGGCATATAGTTACTTAAAGTCATCTCTTATCATCCTTTGTCAGTTGTAACTTTTCCTTTTTCATTTCTAATCATCTTGATTTGAGTCCTCTCCACTTTTTTCCTGATGAGTCTGGCTAAAGGTTTATCAATTTTGTTTATCTTCTCAAAGAACCAGCTTTTAGTTTCATTGATCTTTGCTGTTGTTTCCTTCATTTCTATTTCATTTATTTCTGCTCTGATATTTATGGTTTCTTTCCTTCTACTAACTTTGGGTTTTGTTTTTTTGTTGTTATTGTTGTTCTTTTTCTTGTTGCTTTAGGTGTCAGGTTAGATTGTTTATTTGAGATTTTTGTTTCTTGAGGTGAGATTGAATTGCTATACATTTCCCTCTTAGAACTGCTTTTGCTGCATCCCATAGGTTTTGGGTCATTTGTATTTTCTTTTTTTTTTAAATAAATTTATTTATTTATTTATGGCTGTGTTGGGTCTTTGCTGCTGTGTGCGGGCTTTCTCTAGTTTCAGCGAGGGGGGCCTACTCTTCGTTGTGGTGTGCGGCCTTCTCATTGCAGTGGCTTCTCTTGTTGCAGAGCATGGTCTCTAGGCACATGGGCTCTAGAGGGCAGGCTCAGTAGTTGTGGCACATTGGCTCAGTTGTTCCATGACATGTGGGATCTTCCCAGACCAGGGCTCGAACCCATGTCCCCTGCATTGACAGGTGGATTCTTAACCACTGTACTACCAGGGAAGGCTCCATCGTGTTTTCATTGTCATTTGTTTCTAGGTACTTTTTGATTTCCTCCTTGATTTCTTCAGTAATCTCTTGGTTATTTAGTAGCATATTGTTTAGCCTCTATGTGTTTGTGTGTTTTACAGTTTTTTTTCCTGTAATCGATTTCTAATCTTATATCATTGTGGTCAGAAAAGATGCTTGATATGATTTCAATTTTCTTAAATTTACCAAGGCTTGGTTTGTGACCCAGGATGTGACCTGTCTTGGAGAATGTTCTGTGTGCATTTGAGAAGTGTATTTTGCTGCTTTCAGATAGAATGTACTATCAATATCAGTTGAGTCTATCTGGTCTAATGTATCATTTAATGCTTCTGTTTCCTTATTAATTTTCTGTCTGGATGATCTGTCCATCAGTGTAAGTGGGAGCGACACTTTCTTATATTTAAAAGTTGCTAAGACAGTAAATCTTAAAAGTTCTCATCACTGGGAAAGATGATGTGCAGTGATTTATGTTAACAAAACACATTGTGATGAGCATTTTGCTTCTATACTTGGATCAGGTCATGATGCTGTACACTTAAAACTAATACAGTGTGGTATGTTAACTATATCTCAATAGATAGAGAAATAAATAAACTATTTCATGAGCACAGTGCTCTCTCTCAATAGATAGATGATAGATAAACCATAGATGGGTAGGTAGAGAGATGGATGGATAGATAGAAGGACGGATAGATACGTATATATGATCTTAAATATACATATTTCCTGTTGATTAATGCTTAATAATCTAGTTTGATTGAGTACATGGTAGGAGACTCAAACCATGTAATTTAACGCGTTTTTCCGTTTGAGAAGGGAGGGTGTATGGTCAGCCCATTTGCGATGGCTGTTGTCATCTTCCTGTCCATCCCCTGCTTGACCAGACGCTGCTTCACTGACATCCTTTTAATGATAGGGCTTAATCTGTAACTGCCTCTGTGCTTGCCCCCGCCCCAGCCGCTGGTTTCCTTGGTAACTGTTGAGCCAGCTTTCCAATCCCCCTGTAAATGGTAGCCTCCCTCCCCCCTGAGGAGCAAAGATTGTTTCCATGTCCTGTCCATCATCTGCCACACACGGCCCGCTGTCACTCCAGGACCTTGCTTCAAATGCGTAAGGTCCACCATCTGTTAAACCACTGATGTCTCTGTTGCTGACCCCAGGCTCGCTCTTCCGTTTCCAGGCCAGGCAAGTATAGGGCTTGCAGGCGTGCGGGGTGCAGCCTAACAGAAGTCAAATGGAATTAAAACCTCCATTGCTGTACAAAAGGTAAAAATGGCCAAGATTTTAGGTAGGTTCGTACAGTGCCTTCCTAGTCAACTCCTAAACGTTCACATGTGTTTACTCTTGAGAACTTAGAGCACAGCACGGTATGTGTAGGAGAATCACGTCCTGTTTTTAAAAAACAAACCTGCCTTTCTTTTCTGTCTCTGCTGTGTGTAGGACACAAAGCTGGCTGAGATTGTGTGAGGTTTTTTTTTCTCTCCTCATTATTTAACGCCGTCTGATAAACAGAACCCAGGCACAATTCATCATGCCACACAAGCTGAGAAAACTCAGCTGGAAACATTTAAAACACAGCCTCTGTGAAGGAGAAAATTGTGTAGCTCTGGACATGCAAAATTGGGGCCATGATCTAGTTTAAATAATTCCTTTTTCTAAAGCCTGCCAGACACATTACCGTAAAATACATCATTCGCACTTATATTGGTAAATAAAAAATGCCAGCCTGTAATCTAAAGGTGTAAAAGGGAGGGAAAACTCTTGCTTGTTTCCTCTGCAGTTCAAACGTGACTTTCTCCTTATCCCAACATTTCAAAAAAGGCCACTGTGTGTGAAATCTACATAAATCATCTACTATTACAGGAGTTATGCTCTATAAAAATTTAAAATACATCAACGTTGGGACTTAAAACAGTCAAATTTATCTGGACAATGTGGAAGAGAACATTACAAATTAAGGTACCTGAAATATAGAGAATTTCCTTGTTATCAGTTTACTTCCAAGGGCAGAAAGTAACCAGGTATAGATCATTAGAAGATTTCTTAGGAGGTTCACTTAGAAGGCAGTTTATGAAAGTAAAAGACAATTTAATATTAACGGACCAGTCAGCCCTTGAGACTGAGTTAAGATTTCTTTGGTTCTTATTGTTCTTAAGATAGTTTAACTATTCTTCTTAACTCATGTTATTAATTTTCAAGCAATTTGTTGAAAAAAACTGTATAACCATCAGCCCAAATCCTCTTTAAATTTTTCCAGATGTGTCATTGATTAAATCTAAGTTAACTAGTTGTTTGGCTTAGGTATGACTAATGAGTGAATGATTTGCAGATGTCATATTTTTTGGTGGCTCGAGGCTTATTTGAGCTGAGATGTGGCTTTCCATCTTTGGTTTTTTTAATTAATTAATTTATTTTTTATTTGTTTATTTTTGGCTGTGTTGGGTCTTCATTGCTGTGCGCGGGCTTTCTCTAGTTGCAGCGGGCAGGGGCTACTCTTTGTTGTGGTGTGCGCGGGCTTCTCATTCTGGTGGCTGGCTTCTGTTGTGGAGCACAGGTTCTAGGCATGTGGGCTCAGTAGTTGTGGCACACAGGCTCAGTAGTTGTGGCTTGTGGCCTCAGTAGTTGCAGCACACAGGCTCACTAGTTGCAGCACACGGGCTCTAGGGCACGTGGGCTTCAGTAGTTGTGGCTCGTTGGGCTCTAGAGCGCAGGCTCAGTAGTTGTGGCTAATGGGCTTAGTTGCTCCGCAGCATGTGGGATCTTCCCGGACCAGGGATCAAACCCGTGTCCCCTGCATTGGCAGGCAGATTCTTAACCACTGTGCCACCAGGGAAGTCCCCATCTTTGATTTTTTTAAAGTAACAATCCAGCTTTTAATTTTTTTAAATCACAGGCATCTGCTAGAGCTATCTAAGAAAAAGAGTAAAGTCTACTATCTTATTTTCTCCTTATTTCTCTTAACAAGCTCTTCAGCTTTGTGACACTGGTGTGTGAACGTATGTACTGCTTTTTTGATGCTTGAAGCATATGCATTTTTAGTTTTCATTTTCTTTACTAAAATATTCTTTTAATTTTTGGACATTTACACCCTTGTCCTTGCGAGGCTGGTTTTTTTTTTTCTGGTATAAAAGTATTATTTTCCTTTTCAGAGTGCATTTATAAGTATTTTATGAGATATTCCTTTTTTTTTTTACAAATAAATGATTAAGTATATAATCCCTCGTTATTAACTATAGTCACCGTGCTGTGCATTCAGTCCTCAGAATTTACTCTTGAAAGTAGCTGAGAGTAGATCTTAACTGTTTTCAGCACCAAAAATTAAAAAATGTGTAACGTTAACTATGTGAGGTAATGGATATGTTAATTATCTTGATCTTGGTAATAACTCCACAATATACATGTGTATCCAACCATCACATTACACACTTTAACTGTACACAATTACATTTGTCAATTATTCCTCAGTAAATTTTTTCCAAAAAAAAAAATGCGTCAAATGATTTAAGTTTCCAACGTTTCACCTTTGACAAGGCAAATCTGCATAGGAAGCCCCACGGAGGAAGTCCTTTGTCACAAACAAATCCCTTCCTGTCCCCAAGCCCACAAAGCTCCCCCTCACTGTTTTTTTGCCCTTTAAACTGATACAACAGGGATATTGACCTTCCCTCCAGAATTAACCCTATTTTCATGTCTCCCAAGAGCCAGTCTTTACTACCAAGAATTGCCAACTTATGTCGATAACTCGTCTTCTTTAAGTGACACATTCCTGTTTTGCAGTTTGTACCAGGACATGCATATTCATTGGTAAATTAAAATGAAGCAAGAAAGCTTCCCCACAGGTACGCAGATGTTTTGTAAGAGAACCGCCTTGAACACATTGCTTCTTCCTCGCCTTGGTATCAGTACTTGCAGATATGCATCCTCTCCATCGGAGGTGCTTTGCTGTTCGCCTCAAGTTTGATAAGTTGTGGGGCTTGCCTAGTCTATTATCCAGGCATATCGTGTCTGCTCTTAGGAAAGGTATGGCTCAGTGAACTTTAGTATCAGCCTTAACATCCTCTTTAGTAGAATCATGCCATCATTTGCAGACGTGAAATAGGGTGGACTTTTTATGAGGGTTCTGGGATGTTCTCATGTCCCTTGCAGTGAATTAATTAGTTCTGCTCATTTGAAGTCCGATGACTTAATTGTACTTTCTCCAGTTAGGTGAAGCCCAGTCACTTTTAATATCTGCCCATAAAGAAGCATGTTGGCGGGTCATTTCTCTTTCCTGGATTGAAGTGAGCTGGGATATTCTGTGATCTGAAAGACTTGTCCAATATTAATTATAAACGACTTGAAGGTCTCGGGAGACCTGAGGAAAGTTTGGCCATGGGGTTGGTGGTAGAGATTGAGGATTCCTCTGAGTCTGTAACCACGGGATAATCTTTCTTTGTAAATTTTTAATAACATCTTAATGACCAATTTATTAATGCCTGAGTTAACAGTGAACGCAAAATCTGTTAACAGCCTTTGGCCATAGCAAATAGCCCATGTCTCAGATGAAGTGCTGAATTGGTTCTGTGCTTCTAGACCTGGGGATTCTTATTCATCACGGTCAGCAGTATTCTTTCTCCAAGGTTATCCCCCCAAAATATACTGCCCTGTGTTTCTGGAGTGTTTGAAGGAGCTGGACATACCATGAGCACTAAGATTACAGGATGCTTAGCCTGTGTCTGGAGGTTAAGAGTCACTGGGTTATATCGGTGTTAAAAGTATACCTGCCCTGGGATTCTCAATTTCCATTTTTAAGACTCTGTCGTCTGGGTTAGAGGTGTTCCTATGGTGAACAGAGTGTACACAGTATGTGTATAGAATATACGTTCACACAGAGGAGTACAGAGCTGCAAGTTGCAATAAAGTAGCCTATGAGCACGTATTTCCATGAACACTGCAGATGTGTCCGTTCCAAACATAGCCATGCTCTGAATCTAAAATCTAGAATTTAGATTGGGTTTGACATATGTACATATATACATTATATACATATATACATTACTATATATAAAATAGATAACTAACGAGAAACTACTGTAGAGCACAGGGAACTCTACTCAGTGCTCTCAGGTGACCTAAATGGGAAGGACATCCAAAAAAGAGGGGATATATGTGTATGTATGACCGATTCACTTTGCTGTACAGCAGAAACTAACACAGCAGTGTGAAGTAGCTATACTCCATTAACAATCAATAAAAAGAATAAATAAAACACACTGAATGTCAGAGACTTCGTAGGAAAGAACATAAGATATCTCATTCACAATGTCTTATAGTGATTGCATATTCCACTATTTCATATATATTGGGTTCAATCGAATATATTTTAAAAATTAATTTTTCCCCTTCTTTTCTTTTTCTTTCATGCGGCTATTTGAAACTTTGACCTTATATATATGGCTAACATTCCACTTCTGTTGGCTGTGCTGGGATACAGGATATATACTCAGACTTTATTGCAATCGCTTTTATTGACATTACATACAGATTTTATTTTTATTGCTTGTTACAGCTAAAAATTTTAAGCAAGGGACCTGTCCATCACTGTGGAAATTGTTAAACCAAGCATGCCACACCCATACCGTTACAATCTTCAAAGTGAGTAGGGAAAATGGCATCGACTCCTGTCTCGAGATACGAGAAGTTTTCTAAATTACAGTGTCTGATGGAAAACGAAAAGAGACCCAAACAGGACATAAAGTGGGGTAGTGTTATGACCGAAAATTGTATTCAGGTTTTCCAGAAAAACAGAACCTGATTTGGGGGCTACCTCCTGAGGGCTCCCATCCCATATTTGCTGAGTCAGAGACTGTCAAATTGTCACCCAACACGTTACGGAAGAGGCAGATTTCCCATCTCCACAGATTCATCCTGAGAAGTCCTTGTCCCGCTCAGGGAACCTCCAATTTCACGTGCTCCGTGGTGGGGGTCATGGCAGAGAGCAATTTCCCTTCTCCTCTGCTCAGCGGGCAAGGGCTCTCCTTCTGGAGCCTTCCCTGGCTGGACAGGGCTTTCCTCTTACCAGGAGCTGGTAACCAGGTAGAAGAGATCCTGTTCGTGCTGACCTCAACGTCCTGCACATTTTATACTCCATTCTGCATCCGGGCCCTTTCCAGCTAAGGGTCCCCTCTCCTGACTTTAAAACACCACCTATGAAGATGAGAAGCCTTGATTGCACCCCCAAATCATTGCCTTCTTGCCTGTCTCTCTTCACCCTGATCCTTCCTAGCCATCCGGTTTAGATCTCATCCCTAAGGTCAGTTTCTCGGCGTGATACACCCTCAGTGCTCCTGGAGTACATCACGTCAACTTGAAATGAGAATTCCATTTCCCCGACGTCTCCTTCCTAACACTTACTACTGCACGTTGTAATGATATACGTCATAATGTAAATAATATGATATTATTATTATAATGAGGGTCTTCAGAACCCATATGGTTAAGGACAATGCTATATTTCTTTTCTTTTTTCATATCTATTGAAGTATAATTGCTTTGCATTGCTTTATTCTTTTCTTTTTTAAATTTATTTTATTTTTGGCTGCCTTGGGTCTTCGTTGCTGCGCACGGGCTTTCTCTAGTTGCGGCGAGCGAGGGCTACTCTTCATTGCCGTGCGTGGGCTTCTCATTGCAGTGGCTTCTCTTGCTGTGGAGCATGGGCTCTAGGTGTGCGGGCTTCAGTAGTTGTGGCTCACGGGCTCAGTAGTTGTGGCTCGTGTGCTCTAGAGCGCAGGCTCAGTAGTTGTGGCACACGGGCTTAGTTGCTCCGCGGCATGTGGGATCCTCCCAGACCAGGGCTCGAACCTGTGTCCCCTGCATTGGCAGGTGGATTCTTAACCACTGTGCCACCAGGGAAGTCCCCGTATGTTCTTGTTTTAAAACATTTAATTTCATATTGGACTATAGTTGATTTAGGGTGTTGTGTTAATTTCAGGTGTACAGCAAAGTGATTCCGTTAATTTGTTTTGGGTTTTTTTTTTTCATCTTTATTGGAGTATAGTTGCTTTACAATGGTGTAGTAGTTGCTGCTGTATAACAGAGTGAATCAGCTATACGTATACATATATCCCCATATCGCCTCCCTCTTGCGTCTCCCTCCCACCCTCCCTATCCCACCCCTCTAGGTGGTCACAAAGCACCGAGCTGATCTCCCTGTGCTATGTGGCTGCTTCCCACTAGCCATCCATTTTACATTTGGTAGTGTATCTATGTCCATGCCACTCTCCCACTTCATCCCAGCTTCCCCTTACCCCCGTGTCTTCTTTTCTTTTACTTTAAAACAAAAGAAACGTATTCCCTTACAGTCCTGGATGCCAAACGTCCATAAAGGGTATCACTGAGCTACAGTCAAGGTGTCGGCAGGGTTTTGTTCCTTCAGGATGCTCCAAGGGAAAATCTGGTCCTTGCTTTCTCCAGCTTCTGTGGGCATCCCTCGCCCTGTGGCTTGCTGCCTAAGTGTGCACTTTGAGGCCGTTTATTTCCTATTACTGACGTATGGGCAGTGATTGAATGAGCCATTCAGATCTTCCACCTGCTTCTCTGGTGGAATATAGTTTGTTTCCTTTGTGGATTGCCTCTGTGGTACTTCCATGGATGTGCTGGTTCCTGTAGCTTCAAGAATATTCTGGAATTGTTCAAACTCAAGAAGTCCTCAGAGGAATAGCCAATTACAGGGGATCTCTTTGGTTTCCAGAATCTGCAGTAATAGTTCTTCAATAAGCAGATTTGCTTCTTCAGGTCCTAGATGTCTCAGCGGTGAGTGATGAAGATCCAGGTCCCTCTTGCACAGGAATATTGATGCTTCCCTTAGGTTGTGTCTGTGGACCATGGGGCCGTAGTGAAGTTTTCTGAAAGTGAAGAAGTGATGAAAATGATGGTGGTAATGATGAATACTGAAATTTTTGAACAATATAATTGCATGAAACGTCCAAACCTTTCAATAGACAGCTAACAACATAACATTTAAAAGGAGAGTCAGGGAGGGGAAAATTTCCCTTTACCCTTTGTGAGTTATTGTGGCTGGACTAATAATAAAAATGACCCAAGATAGAGCAACGGGAGCAAAAGAAACACATTTCAATTCATGCGCACAGAGTTCTCCTAGAAATGGGACGTAAGAAGTGGCCAAAGCAGGTAGTTTTTTAGACAAAGAAATAAATTTGGGAGGAATTGATAAGACAAAGAAATTTGGGTTTTGGGTGCTTGGATAGTGGAGAATCTAAATCGAGTTTGGGCTTGGGGTGGCCAGTTAAAGAAAGAACAGGGTTTCTTTATACAAGGTTCTTACCCCAAACTCCCTGTCTCTGGGGATAAAGGTGTCCTTTTACCTCTAGATGCAGGGAGGATACCTTTCACAGGGGAGCTGTGTTTCCTGCTTTTAGGGAGACTGAGAGGAGGGTCAGAGTGTCCGTCTTACATTGGCCATTTCTTAAGGCACTTTAATTCAAAATAAGCAGTATGCCATGGAGGCATATTTGGGGGTGACCTTCCCTGATCCCCAACAGGAGCTAATAGTCAAAGTCCACGCAACTTCTGCCAAAAGCATGTCTTTCTTAAAAAAATGACGCAAACACTCCTTATCTCTCTTTACCATCTCGGCCCTGAAGGTTCTTCTCACATAAGGTCTTGAGCCAGTTGCAAGGAAAGCAAACCACTAAAGCACGATGTTGGAATAACCATGCCGCTAGGGCAGCATCACCAAATCCGTTTTCCCTTGCCTTGTCACCTCCCTCATGGCCACTTCTGCAGTCCTGGGGAGAACTCTACAGGTGCCAGGCATCCCTTCAGGGATACAAGATGGTTCAAGGTTAAATCGTGTCTGTAAACATTGGCTGTGAATAAAAGCAATCCCAATCTTTTTCTCTGCAGTCGTGGGGAGAGCTCTCCAGGTGGAAAAAGCACCAGGTCACCCCTTCAGGGGGTACAAGATGGTGCAGAGTTGAATCGTGTCCATAAACATTGGCTGTGAATAAAACCACTCCTGCTTTTTTCGTCTGGTCCTTAGAAAATTTCCCAAGGTGTTGGTTGAAACCCAGCGAACACCGCTGCAGCAACTAACAGCGCCAGAGTCGTTAATGGATTGGCTGCTTTGTGGGCTGATCAGACATTTTCTGTGGATGTGCTGCGTACCTCTTACGGATAAATATCTGGACCACTGATGTGTGGAGAGTTGCCTAGGGAAACAGCAGAGCTCAAAATTCCCTCTATCTAGATATTAATACCTTCCACAAGGAATTTAACGTGTGTATTGGGTTTGTGGCAGATGGCATGCAGGAGATGCAGTTTCTTGTATGTTGTCATATTTCTGTTGTAGGTGGGGGAAGGGAGCAGAGAGATTGGAAAGGGAAAGGAAAACACAGATCACAAAGATGAAGTCATCCTAGACTTGCTTTATTTGGAAATGCGAGTGATTTTTCTCTCTGGCTTCTGAGCTCCTGGAGATCATGACTCTGCCTGTCCATCTTTTGTTTTAATATTTATTTATATAGTTGGCTGCGCCGGGTCTTAGTTGCGGCGTGTGGGGTCTTCATTGAGGCATGCAGGATCTAGTTCCCCGACCAGGGATCGAACCTGGGCCCCCTGCATTGGGAGGGCAGAGCATTAGTTGCTGGACCACCAGCGAAGCCCTTTCATGTCCATCTTGATATAAACCCTAGGCTTTATCTATCCGAACCCTTGCCCTGAGGCAGTACTCAATGCAAGGACGTAAAACATTTAATTCTGGCTAAAAAACACCTACCTCTATGTGCTTGAAATCAGCACCTTAATTTTTCTTCATCATGGGAGAATTCAGTGGTTATATAATTTGAGATTTTGTTTGAACACAAATGGACGTTGGGACCAAAAAATTAAAGTTCAAATTGATTTGCCTGAAGTGTAGAACACTTTTCAATCAAAAATGTATAGTTTTGTCTCAATGATAATATCCACAGTCCTGTACTCTTCCTAAAATATAGAAGGCCCTCCACAGTCAAAATAATCCCTTTGGATTATGTGTAACTGAATCACTTTGATGTACACCTGAAACTAAGAACATTGTTAATCAAGTATACTCCAATATAAAATAAAAAGTCTAAAAAAAAAAAAAAATATTTTACTCAACCCCCAAAGTCCCCATAGAGCTATCTGACATACCAGACCTACAAAGATACCATGGATCTATAGAAAAGAATGGGATAGAGCCACAGGGATTGATGAATACAGCCCACAGAATAGAATCCGTCGCTGAGTTCCCTCCGGGTGGGACTCCTTTGATGATGTAATTTAAACTCCAACGTGGTCGTTTTCGATGTGCAGACCCCCTGGGCAAGGAATATCCAATGAATCACAAACTCTGCAGTTGGGGCCAGCAAGCTTTGTTTCAGAACTGTGGCAACAGGTAACGGATCATCTACAGGTGTGGGAGTACCTCTTTGCTTCAGATTCCTCCTGCCCTGCCCGGCTTCCCTGAGCATCTTCTCCTGAGAGTTCTTCCTCAGTCAGTCTTTGCACAAGGATTCCCATCTCAGGTTTGCCTCCTAGGAGACTTAGGAGGCTGGGATGATGGCTGCTCTCAGCAGTCTTCTTGGAGGCATCTCAATTCTATGGACCCAGAGCTTCAGAAAGGATGGAGCAGACTTAAGGTAATGACCAGACCCCTGAGGGTTTCTAGAACTGGGAAGTGGGGTTGAGTGGAAAGCTTGCATTAGTTGAGATCTCCGTAAATGAAAACGACACATGTCAAGGATGTCAAAATTGACCTTGGGCAATGGACTCCTGATTAGTCTTTCTTCCTGAAGTCTCTCCCACCGCACTCCATCCTCCAAACTGGTCCAAGTCTGAAAACTGTAGTTATTCTCCTCTGACCTTCCTTGTTGTCCAGTTGCTGCAAAAATGCCAGGACCGGGGGTTTGAAACCCACCCCTTGCAACAATGGGTTAGGGTATTTTTCTTTCATTCAAAATCAGGTCAAATAGTGTCTCTCCTCCTGAGAGATCAACTGATTTCCAACTCCTTTCTCCACCCTCCCCACTCCAATACCAAGTCAACTGGTGTTTCGACCCAGAATGCAAATGCTTCTTTGCTAAGACTCCTTCACAGCCCCTTCAGTTCCTAATTAATGCCAGATGTCCTCTCACATGTCCTTCTACACTTGCTTTCTTTGATTTCCTCTCTCCTCTCTCCGTTTTGTTCTTCATTCATTCTTGATTTCTTACCAGTTTAATGAAAGATCTACTGTACATGAGCATTGGGGTTGAAAAAAAATAGACCTTCCATCAAGGAATCTCCACTCGATGGAGAAACTTGCATAGATAATTGCAGTGTGTGACACTCAGTAGTTTTCAGCTTTATTCTTACATTTGCAGTGTCCTTTGTTTTATGAATTTTGTGCTGGCCTGTCGCAGATTTCAGCAGTATCTTCTTCGTATTCACAGCAGGTTATGCAGCTGTGTTCATTCTGTTCACTGTAGGCTGTTTGCTTTCATATTTCTTCAGGTGAAATATATTGAATTGAATAAACACAGTCTGCTGCTTCCCTTTTTATCTGAAAACAGTAAATTGTACCTGATACAGCCTCTACCACTTTCATATGTAAATCATTGCAATTCAGTGCATTTAGCGTAATGAGTTGTATAAATGCATCAGAGCTATGCAAAGATAAGCAGGAAAGGGAGAAAAAGGCACATCCCATTTCTGCAGCTCCTGAGGTGTATTTTTAATGTCTCTCGAGAGGCTTCACGTCCTTCTCCACATAACCACCACTGAACACCTCCCTGTTTGCGAGAGTCTAGTTGATTAATTTCTCATCTTGAGGAAATGGCTCTGATTAGTATTAGCTTCCATCATTAGCTTCCTCCAACAAAATCACAGTCAGCCATCATCGACAGAACCATCACCTCTGGGTCCTGCCTGAAAATACAGGTGTGTTGTCTAACTGCGTGAGGCAGCTGCCTTTTCAGAGATGCAAAGGATGAATGATCTGTGGTGTGTTGGAAAGAACGCAGCTGATAAGATAACTTGGAGGTGGTTGTAGCTTTAATTTATTGGAAGCCCGGAGTGGACACAGATTGCTTTCTTTGGATTTCAGTTTTCCCATCATAGTAAAATGATAAACACTACTGTATGCTCAGGCCGTTCCAGAGGGCTGTTGTCTTGCTTTCTGTACCTCCCCCTGCTTGACTAGCACCTGCTTCACTCACAGGACTACCCAGTCTTCTTAATGATAGGGCTGAATTAGTGACTGCCTACCTGCTTGCCCCCTGCCCCCCTGCTGGTTTCCCTGGTAACGGATGAGCCTACCTGATGTCAATTCCCTCTATATATGGTAGCCTCCGTCTCCCCCAAGTAGCCGAGATTATGGCCGTGTCCTGCCGGTCGTCTGCTGCACACAGTAGGGTGTCACTCAAGGACCTTGCTTCAGATACGAAAGTTCCCCCATCTCTTAAACCACTGACGTCTCTGTTGCTGACGCTGGGCTCTTTGTTTGGTCTCAAGGCCGGGCAAGTGCAGGGCTTGCAGGTGTGCAGGGTGCAGTGAAGCAACTACCCACCTTACAGGACAGATATACATACACATATGTTCCCATATCTCTTCCCTCTTGCGTCTCCCTCCCTCCCACCCTCCCTATCCCACCCCTCCAGGCGGTCACAAAGCACCGAGCTGATCTCCCTGTGCTATGCGGCTGCTTCCCACTAGCTATCTTTTTTACGTTTGGTACTGTATATATATGTCCATGCCACTCTCTGGCATTGTCACAGCTCACCGTTCCCCCTCCCCATATCCTCAAGTCCGTTCTCTAGTAGGTCTCTGTCTTTATTCCTGTCTTACCCCTAGGTTCTTCATGACATTTTTTTTTTCTTAAATTCCATATATATGTTAGCATACGGTATTTGTCTTTCTCTTTCTGACCTACTTCACTCTGTATGACAGACTCTAGGTCTATATTGCTAGGACTAATCAAATCAAAAGTATAGTCATTGTAGTGAAATTAAAGAGGAGCCTGTGGGGGCCCTCCTGGGTACAAAAGCCTTCCCATGCCCCCTGTTTCTTGTTCGTAGGAAAAAGGCTTCAGCCTCCTAGACCTTCCCTGCGTTCCAAAGGGCACATGCAAACAGCTACTCATTAGGGAAGGGAGGGGATGCAGAGACAAGGGAGGAACAGTCAGGAAACAATAGTACAGGGGTGAAGCAGGGTCCTGGTTCCTTCTCAAGGGATTATACATAAAAGTGTATCCCTGAGCTCTTCTGTAGGAACTAAACCCCCCACCCCACCGCCAGGTGGGGGATGGTAAATTCAGGCTGAACAAAACCACATCAGCCTGGACCCCAGACTGATTGGAAGTTGAAGGCTGATGAGATTTCCTGGAACACCACCCTGTTACCTCACCACCACCCAGTGAAAGGACCTTCCCCCAAATGTTGCTTATAAAAACTCTTCCCTGAAAACCACCAGGGAGCTCGGGCTTTTTGAGCACAAGCTGCGAGTTCTCTTTGCTCAGCCCTTGCAATGAACTTTTCTCTGCTCCAAACTCTGACATTTCAGGGTGTTTGGCCTCACGGTGTGTCAGGCACACAGGCTTGGGTTCAACAACAATTTTGTCAAGCCAGCCAGGAGTCCGTGCCCATGACCTGTTGACCCTAGTCGTGGGGCAGTCCTTTCCCTGGACCTCCAGCAGCTACCAGAGCTCATTTTGCTCTCAGGAAGTTGGAGGGCCTCTCCCTGATGGTGCTGGCTACACTCGGCATGGGGTTATCTGTAGGGAAGAACCTGGACCATGGTCCACCTTCGGTTTTATTCTGGGGTGAGTCACTCCAGCATGGGCAAACTGGAAATTCCTCTGTTGTGGACCCATTCTCTTTCCAGAGCTGGGCCAATCTGTTTGGAGGCCTCCATCTGGGAATGGGAATGGAATTTTTGGACTACACCTGGTCTGATCTGTGTTTTTGTGGGGCCGTGTTTGTTGTTTGTATCTTTGTGAATGCATCAGTGCTTGCATTAGCTGGTTGAGGTATCTTTGGTAAGTAATAGCTCATGTGTGATAATGCCAGGGTGTCTTTCCCTATTGTGTCGGTTTAGCCTATGGCAGAGCATTGGTTGGGATTTTCCCTTTTGGACTAAGGCCTGGTCATTTGGCTTCATCTCTGTTGGGGCATTGCTCAGGGCTCTCTGCCTTAAACCCAAATTTGGTCATAGGGCTCCATCTCTGACTGACAGGGCATTGGCTGGGAATCTCCCTTTCTGGGGCTAGGGAACTGTGACCCTGAGAGACTATTTTGCATTGAATTGGTTTGTTGTTTACTTGATATATGATAACACCTGCTGTGAATAGTTAAGTATAGGTAATCAGAGCTCTGTTCCATCTTGTACTCCCCTAAGATGTATTTTGCAAAACTGGGAGACTGTCAGCTATGCTCCCATGAGTGAAAGAAAATATTTTGTTGTAACACCGCATAGCCTTAGTATTCCTTGGATCTGTAGAACAATGGCTCTAAATTATAACACCATCTTTCAACTACAACTGTTTTGTAAAAGGGAAGAGAAATGGTATGAACTTCCTTATGTATAGGCTTTTATGCTCTTGTGTCAAAGTGAACCTTTTGGAATTGGTGTGGCATTTATCTCAGTAGTTGTGTGTGTCTTGGTACATGAGTCCGTATCCTGTTCTCTCTTCCTGGTTTTGACCCTCCTTAGGGTGTCCTAACTTGAATGCTGATTTACTTTCCTCCAGAAGTGAGGCATGGGAACATGAACGATATGTATTATTGTCTATCATTGCTATTGATTATAACTGAACTGAAGGAAGTCTTGCCCTGAAAATAGCTGAGATGGAACTGGACATTCTAAAACTGATTTTTGCATGTGCAGTTTAAGGAAGCTAGTTTTCTAGGAGGAACTTGCATTTCTCTCCCTGTGCCTTTGAGATGTAAATTATCTATCTGGGTTCTCAGGAACTTGTATCTAATGATCTGTGATTCTTGAGACTGAAGAAACTCTAGCAGGAAAACTATGAGATCTCTGTATGAATGGATGGATGTCTGTGTTCATTATAGATATGTCTTTACCTCTGGGTGGTATTATCAAAATTAATTTGTAAATGAACTCTATTTAATTGGCTTAAAGGAAATTAAGTGCTTATATAAATTCTCAGAAATATCAAAGAAACTGGCCAGAATGAATTTCAGGTTCATATGATCTGGGAATGCATTTTGTTAAAGGAAAAATAAAAAGGGTAGTTTTGACCTAGAGCTTGTTGTGCCATGAATGGAAAAGAAAATAATGGACAAAATAATGTGGATAAATAATATGGATACAGAAAGTTGTAGAAAGTTTGTGAAAAAGGATTGGCTAAGATTAGATTAAATTTAATTAGGTAAATGGATTTTGTTAAGAGTAGGCTGGTGCAGGATTGGATTTCTCTGTTAAGAGAACAAAGTTTTCTTAGAATGTCGATTTGCTTTTGACAACATATTGTATGAGTTTCTTGGCCTTTAAGTAATCTGTGTTTGCTTTCAAAATCTTTTATTGTCACTTTGATTGAGTAAGTATTGTTTCACAGTGACGTGTGGTCTTGTTTGACCAAGTGTTTTGAAACATTTTTGATATTTTTGACAAACTTTCCAAATAACAAATTCGTTTTTAAATTAATTTTTATTGGAGTATAGTTGGTTTACAATGTTGTGTTAGTTTCAGGTGTACAACAAAGTGAATCAGTTATACATATACATGTATCCAGTCTTTTTCAGATTCTTTTCCTATAGAGGTCATTACAGAGTACTGAGTAGAGTTCCCTGTGCTACACAGTGGGTTCTTACTAGTTATCTCTTTTATATATAGTAGTGTGTGTATGTTAATCCCATTCTCCCAATTTATTCCTCCCCCACCGTTCCCCCTTGGTAACCGTAAATTTGTTTTCTACATCTGTGACTCTATTTCTGTTTGGTAAATAGTTCATTTGTACCATTTTTTTTCGATTCCACATATAAGCGATAGCATATGATATTTGTCTTTCTCTGTCTGAACTACTTCACATAGTATGATCACCTCTAGGTCCATCCATGTTGCTGCAAATAGCATTATTTCATTCTTTTTATGGCTGAGTAATATTCCATTGTATACATGTACCATATCTTCTTTATCCATTCATCTGTCAATGGACATCAAATGACAAATTCTAACTGAAGTTCTTTTGACTTCTAGCTAACTTGGGAATGCTTCAGAGGCATTCTGAGGCATCTCATAGGTTTTACATACAGATTTATTGAAGTAAAATTTTACTGTATACATACAGTAAAATTCACCCATTTTAATGGAGCTTTTCTAAGAATTTTAATATATACGGTCACATAATCACCACTACAGTCAAAAATATTGTCATTACCCAATCCTCCAACCCCAGCCCCTGGCAACCATTAATGTTTTCTCTTCTTTCCAGAGTTTTGCCTTCTCCAGAATGTCACATAAAAGAAATAATACAATATTTGCTTTTAGAACCTCTTTTACTTAGCATAATCTTTTAAGACTAATCTATATTGTTACCCAATCAGTAGTATGTGCCTGTATTGCTCAAGAGTATTTCATGGAAGGGATATATTCCTGTAGACAAAACAAATAACTTTCCCTCTACCCTTCTAGGGTCTTGGCTGAGACACCCTCACCCCGTAATACAAGACAAATTACCAAGAGAAAAACAGAGTTTAATAACATGTATATCTCCATATGTATACATGGGACATACCCAGGCAAACTGAGTAAAATTCTCCAAAATGGTCCAAGGCATCACCTTAAATACCATCTTCAGCTAAAGACTAAAGAAAGATGTTGGGGGAGGGCAGTCAGTTCAGGGGAAAAGCACAGAAAAGAAGGGTATATGGTTTTCACGCAGATTTAAATTCTCCCTTCTCTAGTGATAAGAATTTCTAGAGATTTAGAGCCGTCCTTGTCTTCCTGGTACAGAGAAGGAAACACTCTTACACACGGAGATTCCTCTTGTCAATGTCCTTACAATAGAGCAACTTCTCCTCAGTTTTCCAAGCTCCTCCTGTGTCTTCTGTTTCTCAGAAATAACCAGCTCAAGATAACCCTTCCACCAACAAGGAATATTTTGGGGTGACATGTTCTGCTCCACTTCACCAGAATCTGATTATCCTTTTATACATTGATGGACTTCTGGATTGTTTCCAGATTTTTCTGACCATAAATAAACTTGATGGAAACATCTACGTCCAGGTCTCTGTGTACAGATGGTTTCTTTTCTCACGGTTGCATTTCTGCAGTGGGATGGCTGGTTCTATGGTGAACGTAAGTAAAATGATGAAAGAAATTGTCGAATTGCTTTTTCAAGTGGCTATTACAGTTTGCAAGCCTGTGCTCACCAACACTTGGCATTGTCAGTATTTTTCACCCTCCTGTAGCTATTCTAAAAGATGTGCTTTGGAAGCTAATGGGGTTTTAACTTGTAAATCTCTAATGCTGAATTTCTTTTCTTTTGCTAATTGACCGTGCAAATAACTTCTAGGTGTGAGCTCTGTTCCAATATGTTATTAGACGTGGGGGGAATTGTATGTTTCCTTATTATTGTATTGTGAGAATTGTTTCTATACTCTGTATTTAAGTCCTTTATTAGCTACATATTTTGCAAATAGTTGCTCCCAGCCTGTGACTTTTCTTTGCCTTTTTATTTACAGCGTCCTTTAAAAAAGCTGATCATTTTGGATACACTTCCATTTTTATCTTTTACAATTCATCATTTTGTGTGTGTTCTAAAAAAAGACGTTTGCTTAGTTAGCATAGCAATTTTCTCCTGAATTTCCTTCTAAAAGCTTTCTCTTAAGGTTTCCATTTTAATCTAATACACATGAGGTTGAATGTTAGTATGGTCTGAGAAATGCATTATGTTTGGAGGGGTATTTTTTTTTGCACATGGATGTACAATTATTCCAGTACCAGTTGTTGGAAAACTGTCATCTCTTGTTAATTAGCCTGATGCCCTCGATGCTGGTTATCAAAAGTAATTTATTACCTTGACACGTAGCAAAAATAATTTATCTATATGAATCTATCTCTTGACGCTCAAATCTGTTTCAGAAACCTGTGCCTATGCTTTTGCCAATACTCCACTCTCTTGAATACCAGACTTTTAAAGTAAGTCATGAAATCAGGTCGTATGAGTTTTCCAGCTTTTGTGTTCCAATTTTTCTGATGAGTCTAGGTTCACTGCTTCCACCTATGAATTTTAGGAGCAACTGTGAGTTTCTCCAAAACCTTTGCTGTGAATTGTTGGGGATTGTGTTAAATCAGAGATCAATTTGAAGAGAACTGACGTCTGGCCAATATTCCTCTCTGATTTCTCTCATCAGTATTTTGTTCTCAGCATACCACTCTCGCACACATTCTGTTAGCTGTATGCTTGAATCACTTATGGCTTTGTGCTATTATCAATGCTTTCCTTAAATTTTAATTTCCAGTCATTCATTGTTAATATATTTAAACGTAATGGGGTTCAGGGCAGGCTGCCTCCAAATATGCCATTTTGACATACTGTTTACTTTAAAGTTACTTAAACAGCCAGTGCAAGGATACTCTGACCCTCATTTGTCCTCCTGAAAGCAGGAAATAAATCTCCTGTGTGAAAGGTACATTCCCTGTACCAGGAGAAAGAGACTTTCTTATCACCAGAGACAGAGAATTCAGGAACAAGAAGTCTGTATAAACAAACCTTGTTACTTTTTTACTAATTTACTACCTCAAGCCCAAACTCCTTTCTCTTACCACTTCCTCACAGATTTATTGTTTCTTTGTCTAAGAGATATAAAAGCTTCCTGCTTTGCTTGGTTACTTGTCTTATATTTTTATGAGCTCCTGGATGTACAAAATCAAATCTGCTTTTTTCCTCTTAATCTGTCTTGTGACAATTTAATTACGCCACCCAAAGAACCTAGAAGGAAGAGAAAGTGTTCCTCCCCTACAAAGGCAACTGAATTTTAGATATGAAGATTTAGCCAGGGCTTCCCTGGTGGCGCAGTGGTTGACAGTCCGCCTGCCGATGCAGGGGACGCAGGTTCGTGCCCCGGTTCGGAAAGATCCCACATGCCGCAGAGCGGTGGGGCCCGTGAGCCATGGCCGCTGAGCCTGCGCGTCCGGAGCCTTTGCTCCGCAACAAGAGAGGCCACAACAGGGAGAGGTCCGCGTACCACAAAAAAAAAAGAAAAAAAAGATTTAGCCAGTTTAATTGATAAACTTGTTAATTTTCGAAGATTTTATTTGAGGTCAGTTAGCCTTGTCTTTGCAGGCAATAATGTCATCTGCAAAGCAAGGCAGATATGGTTCTTCCTTTGAATCTCTCTGTATGCCTTTTTATTTCATTTTTTCTTGCTCAGTGCACTGGGTAGAACTTGCAAAACAGGCACACCTCATTTTTTTGTGTCTCACTTTATTGTGCTTTGCAGATACTGTATTTTTAAAATAAATTTATTTATTTATTTTTGGCTGCATTGGGTCTTCGTTGCTGCATATGGGCTTTCTCTAGTTACGGTGAGTGGGGGGTACTCTTCGTTGCAGTGCATGGGCTTCTCACTGTGGTGGCTCCTCTTGCGGTGGAGCACGGACTCTAAGTGCACAGGCTTCGGTAGTTGTGGCACGCAGGCTCAGTAGTTGCGGTACGTGGGCTCTAGAGCATAGGCTCAGTAGTTGTGGCTCATGGGCTTAGTTGCTCCGCAGCACGTGGGATCTTTCCGGACCAGGGCTCAAACCCATGTCCCCTGAATTGGCAGGCAGATTCTTAACAACTGCGCCACCAGGGAAGCCCTGCAGATACTGTATTTTTTACAAATTGAAAGTTTGTGGAAACCCTGCATTGTCAGATGATGGTTAACGTTTTCTAGCAATAAAGTATTTTTTAATGAAGGTACGTAAGGTGTTTTTATTTTCCCACCATAATGCTATTGTACAGTTAACAGACGACAGTGTAGTGTAAATGTCACTTTTACATCACTGGGAAACAAAAAAAAATGCATATGACTCAGTTTATTGCAATATTCATGTTATTGCAGTGGTCTGGAACCAAACCCCTAATATCTCTGATAAGAGAGTGTATCCTTGTTTTCTGATATTGGGGTCGGCGGTGGGGGGGGGGATTCAGTCATTCATTCACCAGTGAGATATATATATGGGTATAGGTTTTTCTTAGATACTCTTTCTTGGTTGAGTAAGGCCTCTTATATTCCCAGTTTGAGAATATTTATCAAGATTGGATGTATTTTCTGAAATGCCTTCTCCGATTCTCTATAAATGATCATAATTTTTTAGGTTTCTTTTCCCCCTTCTTCCCAATTTAGGTAAACTTTTAAAAATTAAAGTATAGTTTATTTACAATGTTTCAGGTATACAGCAAAGTGATTCCGTTTTTTATATATATATATATATATATATATATATATGAATATATATACTGTTTCAGATTCTTTTCCATAAGTTATTACAAGATATTGAACATAGTTCCCTGTGCCATACAGTAGGTCCTTGTTGCTTATCTATTTTATATATAATAGTATCTGTTAATCCCCAATAGGTTTTTTTATTACTATTTTCAAAGTTGAGCTATTCTCACATGCCTGGCATAAATTTCATTTAATCATGATGGATTAACATTTGTGTGTATGACTGGATTTATATTTAGTAATACATTAACAATTTTTCTATCTGTGGTCATGAGACATATTGGTGTGTGGATTTGTTTTCTTAGGATATCTCTGTCTCATTCTGTTTCCATGTCAATCTAGACTTCCCTAGAATAACCTGAAAAGTATTCCTCCTTTTCTACTTTTTTCCTAATGTAGCACTACAGTGCTTTGTCATTAAATATTTGATAGAATGTACCAGTAAAGCAAACTGGGCCTGGAGTTTTTTTTATTAGAGTGATTTTAACTATGAATTCAGTTTCTCTAATAAATATGGGATATTTATGTTATGTTTTCCTTCTTGAGTGAGTATTGGTGGTGTATGTATTGGATAATTTCATCAAAGTTATCTACTATATTGGTATAATGTTGATCATAACATTCCTTAAGACCATGGCATGCTATCTTTAGTGATGTCCATTGGTTAATTTTTGTTAGTGGTTATTTCTGTTCTGTGTGTCTGTTTCTCTCTCTGACTGGAGATTTAAATTAGTGGTTTATTCCAGCAACACAGCTTTTCATTTTAATGATTTCTTTTTTCTATTTTTCCCTTCAAGTGCATTGGTTTCTGCCCTTTATTTCAGTCTTCTCTTGTTTTGATGGAAGTTTTAATTATCAATCCATAATCTTTATTGTTTCCTAATGTAAGCATTTAATGCTTTGAATTTCCCTCCAAGCACTGCCTTAGCTGCATCCCACAAATTTTTATGTATTTTGTTTTCATTCTCATTCAATTATAAACATCTTCTATCTTCCATTGTGACTACCTCATCAACTCATCCTTGACTTGTAGGTTATTTTGAAATGTGCTACTTCATGTCTAAGTAATTAGAATTTTTCCAGATTTTTTTTTTTTAGTTTCCAATTAAATTTTGTTTCCAGCTTTATTCTAATTAAGTCCTATTGTAGTCAGTGAAGGGGAGCAGAATATGCCACTCTAAATGTGCCAGTTTGGCATGTGGATTGTTTCGAGCTGAAGGCAATTAAGACCCAGAAAACTCAGGAAGAACTTTGCTCTGTCCCTTACCTGCCTAAAATAATTTAGGTAGGGAACCTTTCCCAGAAAAAGATCTGTTACCAGACAGAACTTTTTTTTTTTTTTAAATATTTTTATTTATGTATTTATTTGGCTGTGCCGGGTCTTAGTTGTGGCATGCGAACTCTTAGTTGCAGCATGTGGGATCTTAGTTCCCTGACCAGGGATCGAACCCAGAGCCCCCTGCATTGGGAGCGTGGAGTCTTAGCCACTGGACCACCAGGGAAGTCCCCAGACAGAACTTTTAATCTGAAACATCTCTCTGCATGGCAGATCAAACTTCTACTTAACCAAACATCTGTTTTTCTTATGCTGTGAGTTACCATCCCCTTTGAAGACCCAAGTCACTATCCCGTTTCTTAGCTCAGGATAACATATATGCCTCAATTGACCGACTTTTCCTGGGTGTGTGTGTGGGGGGGTGGGGTCTCCTGTCTTTGTGGGACTCTTGTATGTACAGAATTAAATGTTTTTCTCCTATTAACCTCTCTTATGCAATTTATTTTATTTTATTTTTTGCGGTACGCAGGCCTCTCCCTGTTGTGGCCTCTCCCGTTGCGGAGCACAGCCTCCGGACGTGCAGGCTCAGCGGCCATGGCTCATGTGCCCAGCTGCTCCGCGGCATGTGAGATCCTCCCGGACCGGGGCACAAGCCCGTGTCCCCTGCGTCGGCAGGCGGACTCTCAACCACTGCACCACCAGGGAAGCCCCTCTTACGCAACTGAATTCTTAGACCAGCCAACAAACCTAGAAGGAAAAAGGGAAAATTTTCACATCCCTACATCAGAAAACATACTTGTATGATTTTCCATCCTTTAAATCTACTGATGCTTTATAGTCCAGAATATCAATTATATTTGAGTATTTTATTTCTACTCAAAAACAATGTATTCTTGTGTTGGATGTTGTGTCTGTACATGCTAATTATGTCATATTGGTTCACGATATTTAGGTCTGCCGTATTAATACTGAGATTTTGTCTGTTTTATGTGACTAGTTCTAAGAGTGTGGTATTAAAATCTCCAGTTATAATTTTGGATTTCTTGCCAACCTGTTAGATTTTGCTGTAGGCATTAGAATCCCAGTTGTTAGATGCATAAAAATTTAAGGATTTTTATATTTTTGGTGAGTTGCTGCTTTTATCATCCCGTAATACCCTTCTTTATCCCTGGCCTTCTTTCTTGCTCTGAAGTGCACATGTTCTGATTGCCATATAGCCAGTGCAGCTTGGTTTTTGTGTTTGCATGATAAAATATTTTCCTGTATTTTTAAACTGTGAACCATTATGGGTGTTCATATTTAATATAGAGTCCTTGTAGACAGGGCATGTCAATTTTTAAATCCAATCTGATAACATCTGCTTTTCAGTTGGAAAAGTTGGATCATTTACATCTATTAAGATTTTATCAAAGTGATTGGAATGAATTCACCAGTCGGTTCCTTCTATTTACCTTTTTTATCTGCTTAAATTTGAAGCTTGCTTCTAAGAAGTAGTCACATCCCCTTACATTTTGCATGTTTTATTGATTATATTAGTGTCAGGCTTATTAAAACTTTAGTTAGCGTGTCTCTCTCTCTCCCCCTCCTTCTTTCCTGTCTCTCTTTTTCTTTCTCTCTCTCTCTGCGTTGCTAGCTTTAAAGGAGCAAGCTGCCATAAGTTCTAGACCTATAAGGAAATGAGTTCTTCGAACAAACTGAGTGTATTACAGAAGTGGGTTCTTCCCCGGCAGAACCTTCAAAAGAGAAGGCAGCCCTGACCAACCCCCAGACTGCAGTCTTACTTATGACCCAGGTGTGACGTGCTCAAACTTCTATACCACAGAGACAGAAAGATTATTGTTTAAAGCTGATACTTGTATAGTAGTTTGTTTTGCTTCATGAAAACCTAATACTTACGTCTAGAGACTTTCATTTATTGGTAAATATCCATGTCCGCCATCACACAAGTTTTGTCTTCCACTCTCTGGTCGACTCAACAAAACGATTTTTCTCATTGTCGTTGGCTTTTTCTGGTTATGTGTATCAGAGGGACACTCTATCTTCACCAAATGTGAAAGCAGAGCCTTCTTATTCTTTTAATGCCTTCAGTTCTCTCGCTTTTCCTCAGGGGGTTAATTACAAGGTAGGCTTCCTTACCATTGCATTTGATCACCATTTAGAAGCCTGGAAATCCATAAGGAGAGGAAGATTGAGAAGGAAGTCACTTCTACCCTTCCACCAGTGCTTCATTTCATATACACTTTTGCATCCCAACATCCAATATGGTGCGTCATGCATGGTGTACATTTGTGGGACTGAGTATTTTGGATGAGCCTCTCGTGAAATTCCTCCAGGGACAGAAGACTCTTCCTGTTGAGGAAGATGCAGCCATTGATTTCCTTGTTTTGCTTTAGAAAGCATGGATGTGATGCGTCTACACAGCAGCTCTACAAGGGTGGTGGAAGCTTTTATATGGTGGTGAGTCTTGAACAAACCAAGCAAAATAATACAGTTAAAGAACAAGGTAGTACCCAAAAATGCTGTGTTGCTCCTCCTTCCTCTGACTCTATGCAGACCAGGTAGGAGGAAAAGAGAGCTCTACATGTACTTAGATTCGCAAGAGGAAATCTTATGTATCTTCACCCAGAATATTACCTGTATTATCTCCTCTAGGCCACCGTACTAGCCTCGAGGTCATATCTGAGATTCCAGATTTACAGATAAAAAGACAAGGTCAATAAGAAACTGATAGCTTGGCCAAGTTGATAAAGTTCCTCAGCGGTAGAGCCATTATTCCATCATGGAGCTTGTGCTCCTAACATCCAGGGTATATTATTTCCACATGTGAGGACTGCAAGAACATCCTCCAAGAAGCATCCCTTAGTACTTTGTTTACCTGCGGTTGCCTGAGACAAAGTTTCATCTGTTTACCTGGGCCACTGAAAAGTTGCTAAACTTTCTCACCCAAAACTCTCCCATGAAGTATAGTTTTGTCCAGGTATATTCCCAGGAGTGGAATTGCTGGATCATAAACCTCTCATTCAGAAAGACACATGCTATAGTTCATAGCAACACTATTCACAATAGCCAAGACATGGAAGCAACCTAAGTGTCCATCGCCAGATGAATGGATAAAGAAGATGTGGTACATATATACAATGGAATATTACTCAGCCATAAAAAAGAACAAAATAAGCAGCAAGATGGATGCAACTAGAGATGATCATACTAAGTGAAGTAAGTCAGAAAGAGAAAGACAAACACTGCATGATATCACTTATATGTGGAATCTAAAATGTGGCACAAATGAACCTATCTGTGAAACAGAAACAGCCTCATAGACATAGAGAAGAGACTTTTCGTTACCAAGGGGGAACAGGGAAGAGAGGGATGCGCTGGGAGCTTGGGGTTAGTAGATGTAAACTATTACATTTAGAATGGATACACAACAAGGTCCTACTGTAGAGCACAGGGAACTATATTCAATATCCTTTGATAAACCATAATAGAAAAGAATATAAAAGAAGAATGTCTCTGTGTGTGTAACTGAGTCACTTTGCCGTACAGCAGAGACTGACACAGCATTGTAAATCAACTATACTTCAATTAAAGTATTCATAGACATAGAGAAGAGACTTTTCGTTACCAAGGGGGAACAGGGAAGAGAGGGATGCGCTGGGAGCTTGGGGTTAGTAGATGTAAACTATTACATTTAGAATGGATACACAACAAGGTCCTACTGTAGAGCACAGGGAACTATATTCAATATCCTTTGATAAACCATAATAGAAAAGAATATAAAAGAAGAATGTCTCTGTGTGTGTAACTGAGTCACTTTGCCGTACAGCAGAGACTGACACAGCATTGTAAATCAACTATACTTCAATTAAAGTAAAAAAAAAAAAAACAAACAACAACACAAAAACTCTCCCATGAAATTCTCTTCCTTACTCTGTCTTCTAGGTGCACCTCGATGTGCGGCTTTCTGTTACAGGGAATTTCTCCAGATGCCACTTGAACTTTAATTCATAGTTTGCTTTTAAAGCATCTATATTGAAGGGTGTGCGCTAATCACAAAGCACATAGCATTAACAGTCCTCAGAATTTATCCTAACAGTATTCAAATTGCAGTCTATATATGCCTCTGCACATAAGTATCTCTCTTTATCTGCCCATACCCTTTTCTCCCAAGGTTACTCACGTAAAAGAAGATTTACAGTGCTTTTAGGAAAAGTGAATGGGTAGGATAACCTTTCTAGGAGAGCTGTGGGGAAGATTTTAAGCATTTACTTCTTAAAAGACTTGAAGAATCCAGAAACTCATACCACAAAAGGCTTTTTCATCAGATCATCCAAATATCATGTACTGTGCCTGTGTATTAAACTCCTGTTTTCCCAATAATTATGATATTAGTAAAATATTAAAATTCTGTTCATCTTCTTTTACCTAAAATTAAACAGTTACTAAGCGATGGGCGAGGGAAGTGATAAATTGGGAGATTGGGATTGACATATACACACTACTGTATATAAAATAGATAACTAATAAGGACCTACCGTATAGCCCAGGGAACCCTACTCAATACTCCGCAATGAACTATATGGGAAAAGAATCTAAGAAAGAGTGGATATATATGTATAACTGATTCACTTTGCTGTACAACAGAAACTAACACAGCATTGTAAATCAACTACAGTCCAATAAAAATTATAAATAAACAAGTATCTGTAAATACAAAAAGAAACCATTATTTTACATTATCTAAAAACTTGTTTACATTGTTAATATAGTATATATATTTATATTACATATAGTATATGTACAGCTATAATACTTAATTTCTTTTGGTTTCACAATTAAGTTTGTGTTCATCTAGAATCACCAAAGTTGGCTCCATAGGTGAGGGCTAAGACAAAGAAATGACTTCATGTAACTTGATGGAGCTCCATATATAGCTAATTCATCTCAGACTTTAAACATAGCAACACCATGTGAGTACCTAACTAAAATTTTTATAAATGCCAATGTTACAAGCACCATGACTTTAATCTCTTCACAAATGTTCAAGAATATGTGCTTTTAATGTTACTTTGTCTTTGTAGTATTGTGCTTTTTAATTGGATGGGTATAAGATACAATTCTCCTCAGTTATCCACTGTGCAAACCTTGGCTTGTTTTTTGTTTTGTTTTGTTTTTTTTGGCAAGCTCGTGTTTGTAGTTTGCAAGGTTGACACTGCATGTTTTTATCTGGGGTTTTGCAATGCTGGTATTGGATTTTCCGTGTTATTATATTATTCTCCTGGCAATACTAGAATATTGTTAACTCAGTCGAAGAATTACAAGTGATTTAGTGATACATACTGGGTATAAAATTCTCTTCCCTAAGTTAGGATAATGTGGAAATGCAATATATATTTTGGAACATGCAAAATAGAGAAACTTTAGGTATAAAGTTGACATTATTCTTAATGTTTTATGCACTTAGATGTTCATACTTTGCTTGTTTTTTCTTTTTCAATTATAATTGATTTGCAGTATTGATTCTGGTGTACAGCAAAGTGATTCAGTTACATATTTTTTCAGATTCTTTTCCGTTAGGTTGTTATAAGACACTGAGTATAATTCTCTGTGCTCTACAGTAGGTCCTTGTTGATTATCTATTTTATGTATCGTTGTGTGTATATGTTAATTCCAAACTCCTAATGTATCCCTCCCCTGCTGTTTCCCCACTGGTAACCATAAGTTTGTTTTCTATGTCTGTAAGTCTATTTTGATTTTGTATAGTCATTTGTATTATTTTTTAGATTCTACCTATAAGTGATAACATAAAATATCTGTCCTTCTCTGTCTGACTTCACTTAGTATGATATTCTCTGGGTCCATCCATGTTGCTGCAAATGACAATATTTTATTCTTTTTCATGGCTGCGTAATAGTCCATCGTATATATATGTACCACATCTTCTTTATCTATTCATCTATTGATGTTCACTTGGTTAGTTTCCATGTCTTGGCTATTGTGAACGGTGCTGCTATGCACATTGGGGTGCATGTATCCTTTCAAATTACAGTTTTCATCTTTTCGGGATAAATGCCCAGTAGTGGGATTGCTGGGTCATATGGTAGTTCTATGTTTCATTTTTTAAGGAACCTCCATACTGTTTCCATAGTGGCTGTATCAATTTACATTCCCACCAACAGTGTAGGAGGGTTCCCTTTTCTCCACACCTTCTCCAGCATTGATTGTAGACTTTTTTGATGATGGCTATTCTGACCTGTGTGAGGTGATACCTCGTTGTAGTTTTGATCTGCATTTCTCTAATAATTAGCAATTTTGAGCACCTTTTCATGTGCCTGTTGGCCATCTGTATGTCCTCTGTGGAGAGATGTCTATTTAGGTCTTCGGCCCATTTTTTGTTTTTCAGTACCGAGTTTTAAGAGCTGTTTGTATATTTTGGAAACGAGCCCCTTTTCAGTCGTGTCGTTTGCAAACATTTTCTCCCATTCTGTAGGTTGTCTTTTCTTTTTGTTGATCGTTTCCTTTGCTGTGCAAAAGCTTTTAAGTTTGATTAGATCTCCTTTGTTTATTTTTATTTTTTTTGCCTTGAGAGACTGACCTAAGAAAATGCTGCTACAATTTTTATGTCAGAGAATGTTTTGCCTATGTTCTTCTGTGAGTTTTATGGTGTCATGTCTTATATTTAGGTCTTTAAACCATTTTGAGTTTATTTTTGTACATGGTGTGAGGGAGTGTTCTAATTTCATTGTTTTAAATGAAGCTGTCTAGCTTTCCCTGCAGTACTTGCTGAAGATACTGTCTTTTCTCCTTTGTCTATTCTTATCTCCTTTTTTGAAGATGAATTGACTGTAGGTGTGTGTCTTTATTTCTTGGATCCCTATTCTGTTCCATTGATCCGTATGTCTTTTTTTGTGCGAATACCACACTCTTTTGATTACTGTAGCTTTGTTGTATTGTCTAAAGTCTGGGAGGGTTATGCCTCCAGCTTTGTTATTATTCTTCACGATTGCTTTGGCAATTTTAGGTCTTTTGTGGTTCCATATAAATTTTAGGATTTTTTGTTTTATTTCTGTGAAAAATGCCCTGGGTAATTTGATAGGGCTTGCATCAAATCTGTAGTTTGCTTTAGGTAGTGTGGCCATTTTAACAATACTCTTACCATAAAAGAGCATGGAATATTTTTTCATTTCTTTGCATCATCTTCAGTTTCCTATATCACTGTTCTGTAGTTTTCAGCATATGGGTCTTTAACGTCCTAAGTTTGTTCATTCCTAGGTTTTTTAATTTTTTTTTGACACAGTTGTAACAGGATTGGGTTTTTTACTTTCTCTTTATTTTATTGTTAGTGTAAAGAAATGAATCAGATTTCTGTATATTAATCTTGTATCCTTCTACCTCCGGAATTCATTTATTCTAATAGTTTTTGTGTGGAGTCTTCAGGGTTCTCTATGTAGAGTATCATGTCATTTGCATATAATGACAGTTTTACCTCTTCCCTTCCAATTTGGATACCTTTTATTTCTTTTTCTTGTCTGATTACTGTGTCTAGGACTTCCAGTACTATCTTGAATAGAAGTGGTGAGGGTGGGTATCCTTGTCTTGTTCCTGAATACAGTGGGAAGGCTTTCAGCTTTTCACCATTGAGTATAATGTTGGCTGTGGGTTTGTTGTAAATAACTTGTATTATGTTGAGATATGTTCCCCCTATTCCCACTTTGGTGAGAAGTTTTTTTTGTTTGTTTGTTTGTATTCATGAATGGATGTTGAATTTTATCAAATGTTGAATTTTATCAAATGCCTTTTCTATATCTATTGAGATGATCATGTGATGTTTGTCTCTTTTTCTGTTCATGTGGTTGATTTGCATATGTTGAACCATTCTTGTAACCCTGGAATGAGTCCAACTTGATCGTGGTGTATGATACTTTTTATGTATCATTGGATTTGGTTTGCCAGTATTTGTTGAAGATTTTTATATCTATATTCATCAAAGATTGTGACCTGTACTTTTTTCTGTAGTGTCTTTTTCTGGTTTTGGTATTAGGATTATGGTGGCTTCATAGAATGATTTTGAAAGTGTACCCTCCTCTTCAATCTTCTGGAATAGTTTGAAAAGGATAGATATAAGTTCTTCTTTGTATGTTTGGTAGAATTCCCCAGTGAAGCCATCTGGCCCTGGGCTTTTGTTTGCAGGCAGTTTTTATTATTATTATTATTATTGATTCCTTTTCATTTGTAGTGATTGGTCTGTTCAAATTATCTGTTTCTTCTTGAGTCAACTTTGGCAGGCTGTATGTGTCTAGAAATTTATCTGTTTCTTCTAGGTTTCTAATTAGTTGGCATATAAACCATTAATAGTATTCTCTATATGATTTTTTGTATTTCTGTACTATCAGTTGTTATTTCTCCTCATTCATTTCTTATTTTATTTGGGTCCTCTCCTTGCTGAGCCTGGCTAGAGGTTTGTCCATCTTGTCTATCTTTAAAAAAAACAAAACAAACAAAAAAACCCCACAGCTCTTGGTTTCATTGATCTTTCCTATTTTTTAATCCCTTTTTTTCTCTCTGATATTTATTTCCTTCCTTCCACTGATTTTGGGGTTTTGTTTGTTCATTTTTCTAATTCTTTTAGGTGGTAGTTTAAGTTGTTTGAGATTTTTCTTGTCTCTTGAGGAAGGCCTGTATTGCTAAGAGCTTTCCTGGTGGAGCTGCTTTTGCTGCATCCCATAGATACTCTAAGGTAGTGTGTTTGTTGTCATTTGTCTTGAGGTATTTTCAGATTTCCTCTTTGATTTCATCATTGACCCATTGGTTTTTTAGTAGCATGTTTAGTCTGTATGTGATCGTTTTGGTTTTTTTATCGTCCCTATTTATCTTTCTGTGGTTGATTAGTAGTTTCATACCACTGTGGTCAGAAAAGATGCTTGAAATAATTTCTATCCTCTTAAATTTGTTGAGGCTTGTTTTGTGTCCAAGTATGGGGTCTGTCCTAGAGAATATTCCATGTGTGCTTGAAAAGAATGTGTATTCTGGGTTTTTTGGATGTGGTGTCCTGTAGGAATCAATTAATAGACCAACTGGTCTATTGTGTCATTTAGGTTCTTTGTCATCTTACTGATTTTCTGTCTGGAAGATCTGTCCATGGATGTCAGTGGGGTGTTAAAATCTCCTATTACTGTATTCCTGTCGATTTCTCCCTTTATGTCCGTCAGTATTTTTTATGTATTTTTTGCTCCTGTATTGGCTGCATATATGTTGACAAGTGTAATATCCTCTCTTGTATTGATCCCTATCATTATATGTAATGTCCATGTCTCTCTTTATAGACTTTGTTTTAAAGTCTATTTTGTCTAATACGAGTATTGAGACTCCCGCTTCCTTGTCATTTCCGTTTGTATGAAATATCTTTTCCATTCCCTCGCTTTCAATCTATGTGTGTCTTTCACCCTAATGGGAGTCTCTTTTAGGAAGGATATTGTGGGTTCTTTCTTAATCCAGTCTGCCTCTCTGTATTTTGATTGGAGCATTTAGTCCATTGACCTTTAAAGTAATTATTGATAAGTATATATTTATTGCCATTTTTAAATCTTGTTTTCTAGTTGATTTTGTCCCTTCTTTTTGTTTTTCCTTTTGTAGTTTGATGGTTTTCTTTTGTATTATGCTTGAGTTCCTCTCTTTATGGTTTTTGTGAATCTTGTGTGTTTTTGATTTGTGGTTACCCTGGTTTTCAAGGACATTAACTCATAACTATACCTACCTCCTTTAGATAGTCGTCAGTTCAAACATATTCTAAAAGATCTACAGGTTTTTACTCCCCTTCCCCACATTTTGTGATTTTGATGTCCTATTTTACATCTTCATGTTTATCCTTTTGCTGTTAATTGTTATAATCACTTGTACAAAATTTTTTACTGGTTTTTAATCTATGTGCTAGTTTATTTAAATGATCTTCAATTCTTTTATATATTTGCCTTTCCTATTGTTTTTTTTTCCCTTTCTTACGGATTCTTGCTGCTTTTCTATTTAAGATGACCTTTCAATATTTCTTTTAGGTTGGGTTTAGTATTGCTGTATCCTTTTAGTTTTTGCTTGCCTGAGAAGTTCTTTATCAAGACTCCTTCTATCCTAAATGATGATATTGCTGGGTAAAGTATCGTATGTTGCAGGTTTTTCCCTTTTAGTGTTTTGAATATGTCTTGCCACTCCCTTCTGGCCTGCAATGTTTCTGTAGAGAAATCAGCCTTAAGGGGGTTCCCTTGTAACTGACTCTTTGGTTTTTTCTTGCTGCCTTTAGAATCTGTTTAACTTTTGCCATTTTAATTGTGCTATGTCTTGAGGTGGATCTGCTTGGGTTCATCTTGTTTGGGACCCTCTGTGCTTCCTGTATATGGTTATCTATTCCCTTCTTTAGTTTTGCAAAGTCTTCAGCCACAGTTTCTTCAAGTACATCTTTGACCCCCTTCTCTCTTTCTCCTCCTCCTGGAACCTGTATTATGCATAGGTTGGCACACTTGATATTATCCCATAGATCTCATCTCTTGCTTTCACTTTTTTTTTTTTCATTCGTCTTCTGTCTGCTGCTCTGATTGGGTGATTTCCATTATTCTATCTTCCAAATTAATTATTCATTATAATGCATTATTCAGTCTGTTATTCATTGCTTCTAGATTGGCTTTTACCTTGGCAATTGAGTTGTCTAATTTTGATTGGTTCTTCTTTATAGTGTTTAGTTCCTTGTTACAGTGATGTGCATTTCCATTGATAATCTTTCTTAATTCCTTTCAAATTTCTATTACCTCCTTTTTGAACTCAGAGCTTATACTGGTGAAGTCTGTTTCATTTTTGTTCTTTCAGAGAATTTCTCATTTTAATTGGGAATGGTTCCTCTTACTCTTTTTTACTTTCATTTTACTTGACTTTCTCTGTCACCATGAATCTAGGAAAAACCATTATCTACTGTGGTCTTGAAGGGCTGTTTTTATGTGGGAGCATTCCTGTGTAGACTATGTCCAATACTTCTGGTGCAAAGGCTGCTTTTGGTCTGAATGACAGCCACATCTTTCCTCAGAGTATGCTACCCATTATCCCCTTGATAGGCAGTGTGGATGGTGTTGTGATATCCAGAACCTGCACTGGATGTTAGGTGGGGCCTCCTCTGTGCTCCGTAGCTGTTACCTTCCTGTCTCAGGTGGAGTATGAGCCCTACTTTTTGGAGTAGAAGCCATGAAGGTCAAGTTTGATAAGGCTGCATTACCCTTCACTGTTGGTGGGAATGTAAATTGATAGAGCCACTACAGAGAACAGTATGGAGGTTCCTTAAAAAACTCAAAATAGAATCACCATATGACCCAGCAAGCCCACTACTGGGCGTATACCCTGAGAAAACTGTAATTCCCAAAGACACATGCACCCCAGTGTTCCTTGCAGCACTAATTACAATAGCCAGGTCATGGAAGCAACCTAAGTGTCCATCGACAGAGGAGTGGATAAAGAAGATGTGGTACACATGTACAATGGAGTATTACTGAGCCATGAAAGAGAATGAAATTGGGTCATTTGTAGAGATGCGGATGGACCTAGAGAATGTCATACAGAGTGAAGTAAGTCAGAAAGAGAAAAACAAATCTATATTAATGCATATATGTGGAATCTAGAAAAATGGTACAGATGAACCTATTTGTAGGGCAAGAATAGAGATGTAGACATAGAGAATGGACGTGTGGACATGGGGGTAAGGGGAGGGTGGGACAATTGGGAGATTAGGTTTCCCGTACATACACTACCATGTGTAACATAGGTAGCTAGTGGGAACCTGCTGTAGAGCACAGGGAGCTCAGCTCAGTGCTCTGTGATGACCTAGCTAGGTGGGATGGGGGGTGGGAGGAAGGTCCAAGAGGGAGGGGATATAGGTATACATAGAGCTGATTCACTTCATTGTATAGCAGAGACTAACACAACATTGTAGAGCAATTTTAGTCTAGTAAAAAAACAAAAGAAGCAAAGACAAAAAAATGGATGCATTACCCTTAAGTGCATGCTCTGTCCCCAAGGAGGTGAGCACAGAAGCCCGTGAGGCCCATGTGGTCACCGCAACCTATCCATTGCCCAGGGCAGGCATCTGCAGTTCTGTCCAAAAGTAGCCCAGGGTCATGTCCGTTTCTCCCTTGTGTTCATTCCAGATGTGGTGCTGGGCCGGGATGGGGGGCTGAGGCATCAGGCTACAGGAATCGAGGTGATTGTGGTGCCTGGGCTGCCTCTGTGGTCGGGCTCTCCCAGGACCTGTCTGTCCCAGATCTGGCTCCAAGCTTCAGTACGCATGGGTGGAACCGGACTGCTCCCACCGGGAAAGGAATCGCTGTGTACTCCTCCCCAGGGGCTGACAGCTGGACGCGTGAGATTCCCTGGTGCCGCCTGCCACGTGGTGAGCACGTACCAACAAAGTCCACTGCTGCTGGACCCACCCCTGGACGGCTCCCGTGCTGAGCAGGGACTGCTAGTAGGCTCTGAGGTCAGCCTCACCCCGCTGTGCATATGCTCGCAAAATCTGCTGGCTGCCCCCTGTGCAAACACTGATACTGGGGTCCAAGGAGGGCCAGATCCCACCCCAGGCTGCCCAGGCCGTCTCCATGCAGCTAGACAGAGTCCTCTCCCAGGACCCAGACTCCTGAGTGTCAGTGCCTAGCTGCTGCATGTACTAGCAGCCCCACATGGCACATTTTGGTCTGGGAAGTGCAGGGCAGCGAGACAGTAGCTGTCAGCATCTGTCTCTCTCTCTCTGCCCTGATGGCTAGCAAGCCAGCATGCGTGCATTCCTCATAAGCAGTGTCCAGGCTCCTGCAGCCCCTCTACCCATCCCAGTTGACTTCCCAGCAAGCAAGGGGCTTCACAGGGCAAGGGCTTACCCACGAAGACCATCCCTCCTTCACAGATCCCTCCCAAGGCGCCATCCCATCCTGATGCCTTTTCTTCGTCCTACTCAGTCATGGGGGATCTTTCTTGCAGCTGTAGTTGTGTAAGAGATCTTCTGCCAGTTTCCAGTTTGTTTTCTGTGAGAATTGTTCCACATGTAGATGTATTTTTGTATTTTTAATGTGTTTATGGGGGAAGGTGAGCCCTAGGTCCTCCTACTCTGCCACCTTGATCCACCTCCAGAAACATGGTGGTTTTGACGGATACTCATAGAATTCCATTTGCATTTAATGAACGTAAATTCAATGCTCTCACTGAATCTGCAGTAAACAGTGGTTCCGTTGTGTAATACCGGTTCAACCCAACATGTTAAAAATGCATTTTTACAAAATTACATACAGAGTTAAATTCAAAACCATTGTCCTTTTAGGAGGGAAGCCTCCAACAATATCATAGTTTTCTCTAGAGCCAGAAAAACGCCACGACATGTTTTAATACGAGGAATTCCGTGTTCTGAAGTATTACACATTATTAGGAAGAGTAGAAAGTTTTCTGTTTAGGAAGTTTTAAATTTTTCTCACATTTTTGTGATGGTTTCACTAATGTAGTAAAATGGTACCTTAACATATGGGCAGTGACATTCAGTCAACACTGATTATGGGGATTTAATTATAATAATGACTGTGGGATTCAATAATTATAATTCATAAGGGTGCCAGCAGCTCTACAGGATGTGAATTTTCATCTAAAGATTTTACTTTAGAACCAGATTCTAGAAACATTTTCATACGCACAGCACTTGTGCTCTGATTGATTTGACATGCTGTAAATGACAGACCGTTGCAGGCCTTCCATGGGTGGAATTTTTTCTTTTTTGATATTTAAAAAAAAAAGTTGTTCCAAAGAAAGGAACATGTATTAAGTGGTTTATTGTCTTACAATAAACTTTGTAAAACTTTACATAATTTATGGTGCTTGGAAGATCGAGTATAGACTCACATCATTCATGCCCATTGAGATTCAAGTTCCTTAAGGATTATAGAGAGTATATATTTCCATCTTGAAACAAAACACACTGAAGCCTTTATGTATTTTATACAGGTCTTCTCCAGCTTACTGTTAAACGAACTTAAAAACTTAAAAGTATCTAATTGCATTTATAAATTCAAGATATAAAGAAATCACCACTTATCACTATTAAAAATGAACATAGCTTTTCTCATTGTAATAGGCACAATTTCCTTAGCAATACCAATACCTCCAAATTCAAGGTGGTATGTGATTCATTATTTGGTACCTTATATACCCTTAAAGACTGTTAAAAATCTATAAAAACAACCACCTTGTAGAGAGCTAAAAATGAGCAATGTAAACTCCAAGTGTGTAGGTTCCATTTCTAACCAGAAGCTCTCCATCCCCCAAAACGTCTTCAGACAAGTGTACACTTCTGTGTGGCTGAGAGAGGACTTGAAGTCTTAGGTTGACCATCGGGCGTCTCGGTCCTCAAGTCGGTCGTGAGTGTATAGTGAACAGAGGACAAGCGCATTGATCAGTGTTGCAGTTAATGAGTGCAGAGGACCAGAACATGTGGATAACTGCTTAAGTTCCTTGGGGCTGCTACAACAAGATGCCACGGGCTGTTGCTTAAACAATAGTAATTTAATTTAGTTCTAGGGACTGGAAGTCCACCGTCAAGACAGTGGCAGGTTCAGGGTCTGGTAGAACCTGCCTCGTGGTTCATAGACTGTGTCTTCTCGCCGTGTCTGCACATGGGGGAAGATAGGAAAGGGCTCTCTGGGGTCTCTTTTATAAAGACAGTAATCCCATCCATGAGGGCTCCACGCTCACGACCTCATCACCTCCCAAAGGCCCGTCCTCCTAATACCATCACAGTGAGACGGTTAGGTGTCAACATAAGGGTTTTGTGGAGACCTACAGGTGAGAGCATGCAACCCATGGATCCCCGAAATTTATGTCCTTTTCACATGTCGTCCACTCAATTTAAGTCCCATTTATATCTGATTTAGGTGACATTTAGAATTCACCCTGAGGCAAATTCCTTGCCAGATGTGAATCTGTGAAATTTAACTTTACGAGCTTTCAAATTACAGTGGTGGGACAGACATAAGGTAGGTATTCCCATTTCAAAAGGGAGAAATAGGAAAGAAGGGAGGAGTGACAAATCCCCAGCAAGTCTGAAATCCAACAGGGCAAATTCCATTAGACCTTAAGGCTTGAGGATAATCCTCCTTAGTTCATGCTATACCTCCAGGAACAATGGGGCGGGTCGGTGTTTTGCCCCTGTAGCTTTGCCCTTCAAGGGTTGGTCACATGACAGCGGGATTATTGCCGTCCGTTCTGGGTTCCGTTGTTGAAGAAGGGATTGGGTCAAATGTTCAGACCATCAGATGGAAAAAAGGAAGCTAAATCATTTCATATTTGAGATAGTCTGAGGTAGAGATATTCAGTCTGGTGAAGTGGGGCTGTGGTATCCTGTTTTCCGATAGTTGAGTCGTGTTTACACATAAATGATTAGATTATTTCTCTAGCAGTCATATCTCCTGGGAAAGTAAGAGGAAGGAGATCATTGCACAGACCAGGTTCAGACTTACCCAGTGATGGAGAGCTTACCTCTGGAAGTTGTAAGAGTTCCCTCCCAGAAGCTGTTTGAGAAAAAGTTACTGAGTCATTTGGCAGAATTTTCTTGAAAGTATCAATTTTTTCGACGAGTGGTTGGGCGAACTGAACTCCGTATTCTCTCTTATGCTTAGATTCTCTGCAGTTTCGATTTGTTCTCAGCTAACAACTTTGAAAGGATAGTATCACCCATGTCAACCTTGAGCTATGTAACAGTAGAATGTCTGTTAACATCTTCCCTTTTTCATGCCATATACAGCACTACTTTTCACTGTCAGGTAATTACTGAATTTCTATTTACTTTCTAGTCTGTGATGATCATAAAATTCAAGTCTTTCCAACATCTGCCTATCTGTATATTCAGTACCTTCGGGTGTCTTAATTTTTCTAATGCACCCATTTGTGTTTTAACTACTTTCACCAAATTTAGGAATAACCATGTTGACTCAGCATTTTCACCTTCAAAGAATCCATTTCTTGTTCAAAAACTAGACACATGCATACGCAAAACGTATTCGGTCATTATTGAGAATGCTCCAATTAAGTGGAAAACTATTTCTTCAAATAGTTCCGTCAAAACTATTTCTTGCTTTTTTTTTAGGATGTGGGAAATTAATAAGAATTACACAAATAAAAATGTCTAGACATACAATCAGCTTAAGACCTTTCAGAAAGTCATTCCATGACCTAAACACAACTTTGCATAAAAGAGCAACAACTATAGAGTAGCTGCTGGGAGGGGAAAGTATAATAGTATAATTGATTAAAATAAAACAGAATAAAATAGTCGGCTTTTAATTAGCTTGACTATGGGACAGGATGGGATCAGATTTGCTGTAGATGGTCTACAAGTAGTCGTGCATATACTTCATGCATACGAGTCACACAAATTAGGAGAATATGTAACACAGAAACGTGTGAGAGCCTCCTCAGCTATCACACAGGACTTGATGGTAGCCTGTCATGTAGCACAAAATTCTGATTCTTTTTGTTTCCACCCTTTTCCACACATCCTCTTTTTTTTTTAATTGGGGTATAGTTGCTTTACAATGCTGTATTCGTTTCTCCTGTACAGCGAAGTGAAGTAGAGTTCCTTGTGCTATACAGCAGGTTCTCATGAGTTACCTATTTTATACCTAGTAGTGTATATATGTCCATCCCAATCTCCCAATTCATCCCACCCCCGCCCCACCTTTTAATCTCTTAGCTATATAGTAACACAGCTAGGATCATGACGTTAACCTTCGCATTTCATTGAGATACACTCTGATATCCACAATATAGTTATGATTATGAGGTTAACCCAAAAAATATTTAAAAACAAAGAAAGTTGTGGTAGCAGCACACTGATAGCGGAGTCATGCCATCTCATTGAGATTCACAAGCCAAGTATATTTAGAGACATCAAGTATCCTCAGAAACATCAAGCACTTTAAAAAAATCACAACCTTCCTCTGAGTTTACTTTTAATCAGTATCTTAGTGGAACGAGCAGGAAGCACCAAACTCACATTTCCAGGCAGGTATTTTAATTAGTGCTCCAGATACTAAACTTATCTGAGAAACCATTCAGATGTACTCTGCAGCTTTCATTTTCTAAAAATTAATTAATTAATTGATTTTTGTCTGCGTTGGGTCTTCGTTGCTGCATGCAGCCTTTCTCTAGTTGCAGCGAGCAGGGACTACTCTTCGTTGCGGTGTGCGGGCTTATTGCGATGGCTTCTCTTACTGCGGAGCACGGGCTCTAGGCACATGGGCTCAGTCATCGTGGCACGCGGGCTCAGTAGTTGTGGCTTGTGGGCTCAGTAGTTGTGGCTTGCGGGCTCTAGAGCGCAGGCTCAGTAGTTGTGGCGCACGGGCTTCGTTGCTCCGTGGCATGTGGGATCTTCCCGGACCAGGGCTTGAACCCATGTCCCCTGTATTGGCAGGCGGATTCTTAACCACTGCGCCACCAGGGAAGTCCCTAATATGGTTTTAAAAGGAGGATAATGCTGCAGTTAGCAAATTAAAATAAATATGTAGTTTATATATGTATAGTACTTTCATAAGATAAATCTTTATAAGTATAAATTTATACATTGCCAAATTATAAAATAATAGTCCATATTCAGTTAACATATCAGTATATTTTCATGGACAAATGAAATATTAAAATAATTAACCTTATTTGAAATTGATCCACAGATTAAAGTCATATAAATGTTTACAGAGAATTGAAATCACATAAAATAATTTACAAATCACTTTATCTCCCTAAATTAAAAAAAAGGGGGGGGAGGAGGAAAGTCGAATTTTTTAAAGATTATTATTATTATTTAAATTCTTTATTGGAGTATAATTGCTTTACAATGGTATGTTAGTTTCTGCTTTATAACAAAGTGAATCAGCTATACATATACATATATCCCCATATCTCCTTCCTCTTGCATCTCCCTCTCTCCCCCCCTCCCTATCCCACCCTTCTAGGTGGTCACAAAGCACAGAGCTGATCTCCCTGTGCTATGCAGCTGCTTCCACTAGCTAGCTATTTTATGTTTGGTAGTGTATATATGTCCATGCCACTGTCTCACTTTGTCTCAGCTTACCCTTCTGCCTCCCCGTATCCTCAAGTCCATTTTCTAGTAGATCCTTATTTCCGTCTTGCCCCTAGGTTCTTCATGAACATTTTTGTTTGTTTGTTTTTTAGATTCCATATATATGTGTTAGCATACGGTATTTGTTTCCTCTATCTGACTTATTTCACTCTGTGTGACAGACTCTAGGTCCATCCACCTCACTACAAATAACTCAATTTCGTTTCCTTTTATGGCTGAGTAATATTCCATTGTATATAAGTGCCATATCTTCTTTATCCATTCATCTGTTGATGGACACTTAGGTTGCTTCCATGTCCTGGCTATTGTAAGTGGAGCTGCAGTGAACATTGTGGTACATGATTCTTTTTGAATTATGGTTTTCTCAGGGTATATGCCCAGTAGAGAGATTGCTAGGTCATATGGTAGTCCTATTTTTAGTTTTTTAAGGAACCTCCATACTGTTCTGCATAGTGGCTGTATCAATTTACATTCCCACCAACAGTGGAAGAGGATTCCCTTTTCTCCGTAAGCTCTCCAGCATTTATTGTTTGTAGATTTTTTGATGATGGCCATTCTGACTGGTGTGACAGGAAATCTCATTGTAGTTTTTTTTTTTTTTGCGGTACACGGGCCTCTCACTGTTGTGGCCTCTCCCGTTGCGGAGCACAGGCTCTGGACACGCAGGCTCAGTGGCCATGGCTCACAGGCCCAGCAGCTCCGCAGCATGTGGGATCCTCCCGGACTGGGGCACGAACCTGTGTCCCCTGCATCGGCAGGCGGCCTCTCAACCACTGTGCCACCAGGGAAGCCCCTCATTGTAGTTTTGATTTGCATTCCTCTAATGATTAATGATGTTGAGTACTCTTTCATGTGTTTGTTGGCAATCTGTATATCTTCTTTGGAGAAATATCTATTTAGGTCTTCTGCCTGTTTTTGGATTGGGTTTTTTGTTTGTTATTGAGCTGCATGAGCTGCTTGTAAATTTTGGAGGTTAATCCTTTTTCAGTTGCTTCATTTGCAAATATTTTCTCCCATTTGGAGGGTTGTCTTTTCATCTTGTTTATGGTTTCCTTGGCTGTGCAAAAGCTTTTAAGTTTCATTAGGTCCCATTTGTTTATTTTTGTTTTTATTTCCATTTCTCTAGGAGGTGGGTCAAAAAGGATCTTGCTGTGATTTATGTCATAGAGTGTTCTGCCTATGTTTTCCTCTAAGAGTTTGATAGTGTCTGGCCTTACATTTAGGTGTTTGATCCATTTGGAGTTTATTTTTGTGTATGGTGTTAGGGAGTGTTCTAATTTCATTCTTCTACATGTAGCTGTCCAGTTTTTTCAGCACCACTTATTGAAGAGGCTGTCTTTTCTCCGCTGTATATTCTTGCCTCCTTTGTCAAAGATCAGGTGACCATATGTGCATTGGTTTTATATTCTTGCCTCCTTTGTCAAAGATCAGGTGACCATATGTGCATGGGCTTATCACTGGGCTTTCTATCCTGTTCCATTGATCTATCTTTCTGTTTTTGTGCCAGTACCATACTATGTTGATTACTGTAGCTTTGTAGTATAGTCTGAAGTCAGGGAGCCTGATTCCTCCAGCTCTTGTGGCCTCATAGAATGAGTTTGGGAGTGTTCCTCCCTCTGCTATATTTTGGAAGAGTTTGAGAAGGAAAGGTGTTAGCTGTTCTCTAAATGTTTGATAGAATTCACTTGTGAAGCCATCTGGTCTTGGGCGTTTGTTTGTTGGAAGATTTTAAATCACAGTTTCAATATCATTGCTTGTGTTGTCTGTTCCTATTTTCTATTTCTTCTTGGTTCAGTCTCAGAAGGTTGTGCATTTCTCAGAATTTGTCCATTTCTTGCAGGTTGTCCATTTTATTGGCATATAGTTGGTTGTAGTAATCTCAGGATCCTTTGTATTTCTGCAGTGTCAGTTGTTACTTCTCCTTTTTCATTTCTAATTCTGTTGATTTGAGTCTTCTCCCTTTTTTTCTTGATGAGTCTGGCTAATGGTTTATCAATGTTGTTTATCTTCTCAAAGAACCAGCTTTTAGTTTTATTAATCTCTGCTATCATTTTCTTCATTTCCTTTTCATTGATTTCTGATCTGATCTTTATGATTTCTTTCCTTCTGCTATCTTTGAGGTTTTTTTGTTATTTTTTCTCTAAGTGCTTTAGGTGTAAGGTTAGCATGTTTATTTGAGATGTTTCTTGTTTCTTAAGGTGGGATTGTATTGCTATAAACTTCCCTCTTAGAACTGCTTTTGCTGCCTCCCATAGGATTTGGGTCGTCGTGTCTCCATTGTCATTTGTTTCTAGGTATTTTTTGATTTCCTCTTTGATTTCTTCAGTGATCTCTTGGTTATTAAGTAGTGTATTGTTTAACCTCCATGTGTTTGTATTTTTTACAGATTTTTTCCTGTAATTGATACCTAGTCTCGTAGCATTGTGGTCAGAAAAGATACTTGATACAATTTCAATTTTCTTAAATTTACCAGGGCTTGATTTGTGACCCAAGATATGATGTATCCTGGAGAATGTTCCATGATCACTTGAGAAGAAAGTGTATTCTGTTGTTTTTGGACTGAATGTCCTATAAATATCAATTAAGTCCAACTTGTTTAATGTGTCACTTAAAGCTTGTGTTTCCTTATTTATTTTCATTTTGGATGATCTGTCCATTGGTAAAAGTGGGGTGTCAAAGTCCCCTACTATGAATGTGTTACTGTCGATCTCCCCTTTTATGGCTGTTAGTATTTGCCTTATGTATTGAGGTGCTCCTATGTTGGGTGCAGAAATATTTACAATTGTTATATCTTCTTCTTGTGTTGATCCCTTGATCATTATGTAGTGTCCTTCTGTGTCTCTTGTAATAATCTTTGTTTTAAAGTTTATTTTGTCTGATGTGAGAATTGCTGCTCCAGCTTTCTTTTGATGTCCATTTGCATGGAATAGCTTTTTCCATCCCCTCGCTTTCAGTCTGTGTGTGTCCCTAGGTCTGAAGTGGGTCTCTTGTAGACAGCATATATATGGGTCATGTTTTTGTATCCATTCAGCCATTCTATGTCGTTTGGTTGCAGCATTTAATCCATTTACATTAAGGTAATTATCGTTATGTATGTTCCTATTACCATTTTCTTAATTGCTTTGTGTTTGTTATTGTAGGTCTTTTCCTTCTCTTGTGTTTCCTGCCTAGGGAAGTTCCTTTAGCATTTGTTTTAAAGCTAGTTTGGTGGTGCTGAATTCGCTTAGCTTTTGCTTGTCTGTAAAGGTTTTAATTTCTCCATCAAATCTGAATGAGATCCTTGCTGGGTAGAGTAATCTTGGTTGCAGGTTTTTCCCTTTCATCACTTTAAATATGTCCTGCCACTCCCTTCTGGCTTGCCCAGATTCTTGCACAGAATCCCCTTATGGGGATTCCCTTGTGTGTTGTTTGTTGTTTTTCCCTTGCTGCTTTAAATATGTTTTCTTTGTTTTTAATTTTTGATAGTTTGATTAATATGTTTCTTGGCATGTTTGTCCTTGGATTTATCCTGTATGGGACTCTCTGTGCTTCCTGGACTTGATTAACGATTTCCTTTCCCATATTAGGGAAGTTTTCAACTATAATGTCTTCAAATATTTTCTCAGTCCCTTTCTTTTTCTCCTCCTGGGATGCCTATAATTCGAATGTTTGTGCATTTAATGTTGTTCCAGAAGTCTCTGAGACTGTCCTCAGTTCTTTTCATTCTTTTTTCTTTATTCTGCTCTGCAATGGTTATTTCCACTATCTTATCTTCCAGGTCACTTATGTGTTCTTCTGCCTCAGTTATTCTGCTATTGATCCCATCTAGAGAATTTTCAATTTCATTTATTGTGTTGTTCATCACTGTTTGTTTGCTCTTTAGTTCTTCTAGGTCCTTGTTAAATGTTTCTTGCATTTTCTCTATTCTATTTCCAAGATATTGGATCATCTTTGCTATCATTATTCTGAATTCTTTTTCAGGTAGACTGCCTATTTTCTGTTCATTTGTTAGGACTGGTGGGTTTTTATCTTGCTCCTTCACCTGCTGTTTGTTTTTCTGTCTTCTCATTTTGCTTATCTTACTGTGTTTGGGGTCTCCTTTTTGCAGGCTGCAGGTTCGTAGTTCCCGTTGTTTTTGGTGTCTGTCCCCAGTGGCTAACGTTGGTTCAGTGGGTTGTGTAGGCTTCCTGGTGGAGGGCACTAGTGCCTGTGTTCTGGTGGATGAGGCTGAATCTTGTCTTTCTGGTGGGCAGGTCCACGTCTGGTGGTGTGTTTTGGGGTGTCTGGGGACTTATGATTTTAGACAGCCTCTCTGCTAATGGGTGGGGTTGTGTTCCTGTCTTGCTAGTTGTTTGGCATAGGGTGTCCAGCACTGTAGCTTGCTGGTCATTGAGTGAAGCTGGGTGTTGGTGTTGAGATGGAGATCTCTGGGCGATTTTCACCATTTGATATTATGTGGAGCTGGGAGGTCTCTTGTGGACCAGTGTCCTGAACTCGGCTGTCTCATGTCAGAGGCACAGCCCTGATGACTGGCTGGAGCACCGAAGCCTGTCCTCCACACAGCTCAGAATCAAAGGGAGAAAAGAAAGAAAGAAATAAAATAAAATAAAATAAAATAAAGTTATTAAAATAAAAACTAATTATTAAAAAATTTTTTTTAAAGTAATACAAAAAAGAAAGAAGACAGCAACCAAACCAAAAAACAAATCCACCAATGATAACAAGTTCTAAAAACTATACTAAAAAAAAAGGGGGACAGACAGAACCCTAGGGCAAATGGTAAAAGCAAAACTATAGAGACAAAATCACACACAGAAGCATACACATACACACTCATAAGAAAAGAAGTGAAAAAAAAAATATATCGTTGCTCCCAAAGTCCAGGGCCTCAATTTTGGCATAATTCCTTGTCTATTCAAGTTTCCCACAGATGCAGGTACATCAAGTTGATGTGGAGCTTTAATCCGCTGCTCCTGAGGCTCCTGGGAGGGATTTCCCTTTCTCCTCTGTGTTCACACAGATCCTGGGGTTCAGCTTTGGCCCTGCCTCTGCGTGTAGGTCGCGGGAGGGCGTCTGTCCTTCACTCAGACAGGACAGGGTTAAAGGAACCGCTGATTCGGGGGCTCGGGCTCACTCAGGCCAGGGTGAGGGAGGGGCACGGAGTGCAGGGCGGGCCTGTGGCGGCAAAGGCCAGCATGATGTTGGACCAGCCTGAGGCGCGCCGTGCGTTCTCCCGGGTGAGTTGTCCCTGGATCCCGGGACCCTGGCAGTGGCGGGCTGCACAGGCTCCCCGGAAGCGGGGTGTGGATAGTGACCTGTGCTCGCACACAGGCTTCTTGGTGGCGGCAGCAGCAGCCTTAGCGTCTCGTGCCCGTCTCTGGGGTCCGCGCTGGTAGCCGTGGCTCGCGCCCGTCTCTGGAGCTCCTTCTCCTTTAAGCAGCGCTCTTAATCCCCTCCCCTCGCGCACCAGGAAACAAAGAGGGAAGAAAAAGTCTCTTGCCTCTTCGGCAGCTCCAGACTTTTCCCGGGACTCCCTCCCGGCTAGCTGTGGTGCACTAGCCCCATGCAGGCTGTGTTCACGCCGCCAACCCCGGTCCTCTCCCTGCGCTCCGACCGAAGCCCGAGCCTCAGCTCACAGCCCCGCCCGCCCCGGCGGGTGAGCGGACAAGCCTCTCGGGCTGGTGAGTGCTGGTCGGCACTGATCGTCTGTGCGGGAATCTCCCCGCTTTGCCTCCCGCACCCCTGTTGCTGTGCTCTCCTCCGTGGCTCCGAAGCTCCCCCACTCTGCCACCCGCAGTCTCCACCCACGAAGGGGCTTCCTAGCGTGTGGAAACCTTTCCTCCTTCACGGCTCCCTCCCACTGGTGCAGGTACGTACCATCCCTATCATTTTGTCTCTGTTTATTCTTTTTCTCTTTTCCCCTACCCAGGTATGTGGGGGGTTTCTTGCCTTTTGGGAGGTCTGAGGTCTTCTGTCAGCGTTCAGTAGGTGTTCTGTAGGAGTTGTTCCACGTGTAGATGTATTTCTGGTGTATCTGTGGGGAGGAAGGTGATCTCCGCGTCTTATTCTTCCGCCATCTTAAAGCTCCTTTTAATAGATTATTAAATCTAAGGCTGTTGATATTTAGGATTCAAATTATGTAAGTCTATTGACTGTTCTTATTGGAAGTGTATTTTCAACAATATATGTTAATTCCAAAAAAGACAGGTGTTAACTGGAAAAATATTATTTACGTTTCACAAATTGTCTTAAATGTGTTTATTTAGTAAAATGAACACTAATTTGCATTTCTGAGCAAAGTTGGTAGAACTCTCTACTGGGATTTTTATGAAGATGGAGATCCCAAACTTTTCCACGTGGGTTAAGAAAACATTAAATCAATAATCTTTATTTCAGATTGCACAGTAAGGATTTCACACATAATTCACTAACTGACTTTTGTTAAAGGTATTTTGACAGTTTATTGTGTATGGTCACAAATGTATTTATACCCCCAGGAGTGAATTGTTTGCAGTTATTTAGAAGTAATTAATAATTAGCACAATTTAATTTCTATCTCTGTTGCATGCTGTTTCTTATTTTATTTTGAAGAACATAATAGTTATGGAAAATTAAAACATAAATTATTGAAGCAAATTCAGCATTTACTGAATATAGCTATTTGAAAAATGATAAACAATTTATGACTATTGACAATTTTTTTAAAGAAAACGTACCAGAACTTTAGCATATCTTATGATTTATTTTATCAGATAGTATCGATATTTTGAACATTTTGAGCCTGTTTATCATTAACCTCTCTTAGGGGAAATACCTTTATTTAAAATCTATTCAAGGGGCTTCCCTGGTGGCGCAGTGGTTGAGAGTCCACCTGCCGATGCAGGGGACACGGGTTCGTGCCCCGATCCTGGAAGATCCCACATGCCGCGGAGCGGCTGGGCCCGTGAGCCAGGGCCGCTGAGCCTGCGCGTCCGGAGCCTGTGCTCCGCAACGGGAGAGGCCACAGCAGTGAGAGGCCTGCGTACCGCAAAAAAAAAAAAAAAAAAAAAAAAAAAAAATCTATTCAAGTTTTAACTTCATAGAAATAAATTATTTGATATGAAACCCAGTGGAAACTTCCATAGTGGTTATTTTCAATGGCTTTACCCAGCTCTGGGCTGTGATATCTTTTGGTCGAAGGTGATTAGATATGATGCCATTATATTTCCCATGAATATCTTCAAAATTGCTGTAGTTAAAAATGATTGAGAACCATCTAAAACCTGATGCCTATTGTAATCAAATACAGAATCCAGAGAAAAGTTTGGGAATGGCAGGTTTGGGGGAATGAAATAATGAATGGGAATGCTGAGATTTTTGAGCTGGGCCTGAGGTAATACTGCACATGTATTTCAGTCTCCTTACATGAATCTCTTTACACTTCCTGGTTAGTTCGTCTTTTTTTTTTTTAAGTAATTTTACTTAATTAATTAATTAATTTATTTTTGTCTGTGTTGGGTCTTCGTTGCTGCGCATGGGCTTTCTCTAGTTGCGACAAGTAGGGGCTACTCTTCGTTGTGGTGCATGGGCTTCCCTTGTTGTGGAGCCCTGGCTCTAGGTGCACAGGCTTCAGCAGTTGCAGCACGTAGGCTCAGTAGTTGTGGCACACAGGCTCAGTAGTTGTGGCTCATGGGCCTAGTTGCTCCGCAGCATGTGGGATCTTCCCAGACCAGGGCTCGAACCTGCATCCCCTGCATTGGCATGGGGGTTCTTAACCACTGCACCACCAGGGAAGTCCCTTAGTTCTTCTTTTGAGGAGATTTGCTATCAATTTGGACTGGGGAGAGTGGCATGAATATCAGTAACCAGCAAGTTAAAAAAATAGGTTCAGTGAGGGAAAACGTGGCTGTTAGGCCGATCCAGCAAAGAAGAGGGTTCTTACAGGGATAAGGTCCTCAAATGACTCACATGGGAGTTAAACATGAAGTCTGAGAAAAGAATCACCACCATCAGGAAATAATAAAAATAATGACAATTTATTATACATCTCATCTGTCCCATTTGCTTTATATAAATACCTGTTGCCAGAATAAATTGTTTCATCATACCTTAATGGGTTGGAATAAAGTATGACAGAATATATCCACTTACCCATAGAGTACACCTCAAATGCAATTTACAGTATTTTCCTTTTCAAATGCAAGACTTGGAGTGCAGACTTCAATACTTGCCAGAGAAGGATCTAATTTTCTAGTTGGAAATATTGATCACAGAAGGAAACTACATTGCATCCATTTTCAATTTTGAGATGACATCATATGAAACGTATGACCAGCTGTTGAAAATTAAAGAACTGTAACGGGTGAGTGAGACAAACAAATATGTGGACGTACTCCAAATTCATGGTACAATGCATCATTTCTACACGTAGTTCCAAAGTGATATTCATCTATGCTTGTTGTAACTTGTTCGTAAGCAGCCTGTATGTGTGCAGCTGTTGCTTTTCTCAAGTTAAGGAACAATGTGAAAAGTGCGTATGGACACATACGTGCTTGAAAATGCTTTCAGGATCTTGCCTGATGTGGAACAATCCTGTAGTAGGAAACGCCACGTGAACATAAAATTTCTGTCTGTTCTTCAGTCCAGTGGAAGCAGAGTTCTTTTTCCATGGTGCCATGTTGTATGAAACACATACGGCTTCAACCATGACAGCCTCACTCTATGTCTTGAGAGTCTCATGGTGTCCAAGACTTTCTGGAATTGAGGTCAGCTGAGGAGACAGCTGCCATCTTTCTTTGCGGACTTTCTGTTGGAGCTCTTTTCAGTTATTTATCTTTTTAAAAAAATCTCTTGGAGTAGAGTTGCTTTACAATGTTGTGTTAGTTTCTGCTGTACAGCAAAGTGAATCCATTATACATATACATATATCCACTCTTTTTCGAATTTCCTTCCCATTTAGGTCACCACAGAGCATTGAGTAGAGTTCCCTGTGCTATACAGTAGGTTCTCATTAATTATCTATTTTATACATAGTAGTGTATGTCTGTCAATCCCAATCTCCCGATTCATCCCCCCCACTTCCCGCTTGGTATCCGTACATTTGTTGTCTACGTCTGTGTCTCTGCTTTGCAGATAAGTTCATCTGTACCACTGGAGAAAATATTTGCAGTTATTTATCTTTCCACTTTGTTGTTCACTCTCTGACCGGCAAGTACAGTTGAAGTCACGTAAGTTAAGGGCCTCTATCACGCAGCGCCTGTGCGTTCCTCCTTATGCTTTATTCTTCCATCTGCCCGGGTTTCTTCAGTGTGCTCTGACCACCTTCAATCTCACAACGTATTCCGTCTTGCTTGTGATACTGCAGGCCATGTTTCTTTTCTGATCTGTGAGGCGCTCTGACTCAGGAATCCGGCTCTTGGCTGATAAACCGTGTGTGGCTTTTCAGGCCCTATGGTAGGCAGTGACAAAGGCTTTGCCTAGCAGCCCTCAGGTGGGGAAACTGCCCTCTGCACACCAGATTGGGTACCTGGCAGTGCATGGCAGTCTTTGAAGGGTTATAGTTAAGGACTCAGCCCCCGATGGGCCATGCTGTCATGCAGCCTCATGCATAGCTGCATTCCTGGCCCAGGTACCCCCTTTGGAGGCCTCCTCATTGCGGGACCTTGGTGGAGGTTTTCCCGGGTGCCTCTTCTGAGACCCCCTTCTGGAAGGAAGTGGAGTCCTCAAAGACCCTTCCTCTACTCTGACTGAGCACCCAGCACTCTTCCATCATGGCTCCCCTGTTCTTCCCTCCCCCTAGACCTGAGCCCATAAAACAGCAGAAGCCCTTAGCTTGGGGCTGCCTGGGTAGCAAGACCACCTCCCAAGACCCCAGGTCTATACTGATCGACCTGACCCTCACCCAGCGCCGTTCCATGGGGAAAATGGAATATGGAGTCTGGTGCTCTCTCCAAATTAGCCTCTTGCTACCGCAGCAAGAGATTAAATGTCTGACTGTTAATGTCACTGGTGCCTTTTGGTCTCAGTGGGTTACTCCAATAACAGGCAGTTCATCTCTGTGCAGCTCCACTGAGCACCTGACATTTACCTACTGTTCTAACAGCTTTATGCAAGCGGCCCTCTGTCTCCTGGGGCTCAGTGCCTCAGATTCAACCAACTGTAGATTAAAAATATTTTTTAAAAATTCCCAAAAGCCGGGCTTCCCTGGTGGCGCAGTGGTTGAGAGTCCGCCTGCCGATGCAGGGGACATGGGTTCGTGCCCCGGTCCGGGAGGATCCCGCGTGCCGTGGCAGCGGCTGGGCCCGTGAGCCATGGCCGCTGAGCCTGCGTGTCCGGAGCCTGTGCTCCGCAACGGGAGAGGCCACAACAGTGAGAGGCCCACGTATCGCAAAAAAAAAAAAAAAAAAAAAAATTCCCAAAAGCCAAACTAGAATTTGCGGTGTGCTGGCAACAATGTAGAGAGCACTGACATTGTATTTACAATGATTTACATAGTATTTACATTGTGTCAGGTGGTATAATAATTTAGAGATGATTTAAAGTATACAGGAGGATGTGCATAGGATACATAGGTTATGTGCAAAGACTACATCATTTTAGATAAGGCACTTGAGCGTCCTCAGCTTTTTGGTATCGCTGGAGGTCCTGGGACCAAGCCCCCTTGCAGATACTGAGGGAGCACTGTGCTTTCAAGCTGAAATTTCAGTTAAGTAAATAAATGCCCAGTAACATAAAATCTTTGGATAAAATAGCCTTGCAAATCATCAGACATGCTCTGTTGCCTTCAGAGTAGACATTATTGGTGTCACACAATGTCGAATGTCTAAGATAGGTGCACAAACATTAAATAATTGCCCTGAAATGCTTAAAAATGTTCCGAGTCCCCGGGGACATGCACCTGTCCAGACAGACATCTGTTAAGTTGCCTTGGGATTTGTGTCCTGTTGTTGAATACTTACCCTTCCTTGGTTGAAAGTATCTCGAGGAAAGGTGGACTTAGTTTCCCCCTTCATTGCTAGTGAAACTCCCATGAGTGGAGAAAAAGGACACGTACCGTAGGTAAAGACTTGATAAACACCAGCTGCCCTAAAACGTCAAAGTGAGTCATGGTGGTGAGTCTGTAAGAGATTCAAAGAGGCATGTACTATTTGACATGTATCTCGTGGTAAAACAAGGGAGGGGAAGAATGACAGTTATTACACAGACAGCACTTTGAAGTGGCCAGGAAGTAATCAGATGTGTTTTACAGGGACAATAGGTGGTCTTGAATGGCGGGTGGTGACCGAAGCAATGCACTTTCATGGGCAAGAGCTTGTCGTATTTATCATTTATTCCTAGATCCATGCTGTTTAGTATGTGTTCTGTTAATATCAAGAAATGAAATCGAGCCTTTTTGCTATTTGGTACAGAAAGTTATAAACTAATTCTTCTTCTGATTCTTTTTTACATTGGAGTATACTTGACGTATAATAGTCGCAGGTGTACCGCAGAGTGCTTCAGTTACACGTATACACGTATCTGTTCTTTTCCAGATTCTTTTCCCCTATAGGTTATTACAGAGTACTGAGTAGAGTTCCCTGTGGTCTACAGTAGGTCCTTGTTGGTTATCTCTTTTCTATATAGTAGTGTGTATACGTTAGTCCCAAACTCCTAATTTGATTCTAGTGTGTCATTAAATCTAACTGAATCAGTCTGTTTTCTTGTATAGTTTCTCTACCTTAAGGTGCGACGTCCTTTTAGTCATTTAAATTTTCTTTAAAGTTCATGTAACTATTCTCATATTTATGGTTGTGCAGCAAAGTAGTCAGTGACAAACTCCGTGAATATTTTTGGTAACTCGTTAGGTGTCAAAGTTAAGTAAAATTTCAGGTGTGGTAGAACGAGTATGATGGATGTTATAATAAAATGAAGACTCTCCGTTTTCCCCCAAAATGATTGAAAGGGACAGAATATTTCTTCTCCTTCTAAAGCATAGGCTGGGCATGTTGTTTCAAAAAAGTTCACGGTTATTCATGGTTCCTTTAATGGGCGAGCATCGACAATTGTAAATACACATACAACTTGACATGATTTTTATCTATTTTATTTATTTATTTATTTATTTTTTGCGGTACGTGGGCCTCTCACTGCTGTGGCCTCTCCCGTTGCGGAGCACAGGCTCCGGACGCGCAGGCCCAGCGGCCATGGCTCCCGGGCCCAGCCGCTCCGCGGCACGTGGGATCTTCCCGGACCGGGGCACGAACCCGTGTCCCCTGCATCGGCAGGCGGACTCTCAACCACTGCGCCACCAGGGAAGCCCGATTTTTATTTTTTTAATCGTTTTTATTTTTACCAGTTAGAAATAGTATTCAGTTTGTCTCTTCTACCCTCGATCTCCAAGGATCGCTAAGAGCAACCATGCCAAGCAAATCCATTAGTTACGGATGGTGACTTTACAAGCCTGGCTGGTGCCTGATGACAAGGAAGAGATTTCCTAAAGAACTTACCAATGTCTTCAGTATCTTTACTCCTCAACAGCATCGTAACTGCCAGAGTTAACTTAGTAATGAATTTATAAACTCTCTTATTTCTTTTAATTTTTGAAATACATTTTTATTTATTTTTGGCTGCGTTGGGCCTTCGTTGCTGCACACAGTCTTTCTCTAGTTGCGGCGAGCGGGGGCTACTCTTCATTGCGGTGCACGGGCTTCTCATTGCGGTGGCTTCTCTTCTTGCTGAGCACGGTCTCTAGGCGCGCAGGCTTCAGTAGTTGTGTCACGTGGGCTCAGTAGTTGTGGCTCGTGTGCTCTAGAGCGCAGGCTCCGTAGTTGTGGGGCACAGGCTTAGTTGCTCTGCGTCATGTGGGACCTTCCCGGATCAGGGCTCGAACCCCTGTCCCCTGCATTGGCAGGTGGATTCTCAACCAGTGGTCCACCAGGAAATTGGAAACTCTCTGATTTCTAGTTGATGCGTAGCCTCTTTTATTTTCCCCCAGAGCCCAGTAGCTGTGAAGACTCTCAATTTAGCTACTATTTTGAGCCATTCTGAAGTGATTTAAAATTCAGAAGGTCCTGCGTGCAATTCAATAATAAAAAAAAAAAAAGTGCCTTTTCCACCCTTTCAGCGCTTCATAGGAATAAGACATTTTGTACCTTTCTAGAACGAATGACTTTTAAATGTGATATTTTATTTGGTGACATTGGATGAAAGAGAGAAAGAAGCATTTCATTTAGGATGAATGGCGGGTGCCACTGTTGGGGAAATCAGAGCAACGTTGCCAGCTGTGCTTGAAACGGTGTTTTCCGTGGATGCTCGGAGCTTAGCTTGTGATAAAGAATTGCAAAGCAAGCTGGCAAAAAGGAAGGCTTGCCCAGGAAGGGATCCTGCCCAGCCTAACTGATTGTCAAGTGTTTAAAGAGCACAGACACCCTCTGCAGGGTTTCCTGCAATAAAGGCATTCCGTGAGACCTACCCTCTCAGCATATAAAAGGCAGTGACCATCACCTTCCAGGGCTTCATCCTTTCATCAGCCCTCTGGTGTATTTCTAAACAGCTGCCACCTGTGCTCTAGTCTCCTCTCGACTCATCATGGGTTATAGAAAGATCTGCCTTCATGCTAAGAATAAAACTACTTGCTCTATTTTCAAAACTAACTTGGTTTGCAGTGCCTTCGGGCAGAAGAGAAATAATCTGAAATGGCTTGAGTTGAATCCTTTGATCGCTGGCTAATTAGCAACATGGCTGGTGTTTCTCTAAAGACCCTTTCGTTCGAGTTCTTAAGCCCTTGGATAAGCAAACAAGTCTCCATCCGAGAGCGTATGAGACAATTTCAGAGTCACTTGAATCTGTGTTCTTTTGTTTCCCTGAAGTGATTCCCCTCTATCTTCTGAACTACGCAGTCAGGAAATTATGGAGAGTTTGCAGGTGATTATTTTAGGTGTGAAGAGAACTACCAGGTAAGGGGAAGGAATGATGCGCCGTTTGCCAAGGAGGGAAAGAATCCTGGTGAGAGAGTCCCAGATAGAATTGAACTTGGCCTTGAATTGAACTTAGATGAATAGAAAAATAGAGGGCTGTGTTTCATAGCATATTTAATATTTAAAAGTACTTAAGACAAATGATGCATGGCATATAGGATAGATGTATTGACAGGTCTGACAGGAAAGGGGCACAGCTTTTCTCAAAGACTTGAAAAAAAAGTTACTAAAGAAATAATAAAAATAATCATCATCAAGCACAGGGCCTCTACATTCTTTTAGATTAGAGAATTAGAAAATATCACCCACCTGAAAGTTATAGAAATTGGAACATTTCTAAGTCTGGGAGAAATGAGACTGAAGACGATCATTCTGTTCGTTATTAACAATTAAAATATATAATTATTGTATTACTAATAATTACAACATTAATATAAATTATAACAATTATATATATATAATTATAATCATGTATTGCACAAATATATAAAATTTTGTACATAATACAGTATATAATTATATGTAATATATCAATAATATTAATTATATGATATAATTAATATATAAAATATGACTATTATATTATAGAATATGAAGATAATTAATCATATGATAATACTTAATAATTCAGAAATATTGGGTTCATTGTTCTGGCATCAACACCTAATCAAGTGTCCTCCAATTCCTTTGTTATAAATACTTCTGAAAGATTAGAACAAAAACAGTATTATGGTCAAAAAAGTTTGATGTGTTCCATAAAGTAATATTATTAGCATGTTACAGATTTTAAAATGTTTTCCACAGAAGCATGTGTATCACTGTGTAGCTCCAAATTCCCCCCCCCCGCCCCCGAAATACGGTATCTTGGAAACTTTGTCACGTAACTAATACGTATCTCCTAAAAATATGGCATATCTTAGTTCTTAAGATATTGATTGAATGGACGAAACTGCGTGTGGCTAGGATTTCTAATGAAGAATGTCCTCTGGTAAGTCCTTACAAGTGACTGAGAACTTCTAAGACATCACGCGGCTGTTGATGGGATCTTGTCATAATTCATAAGGGTCTTACCTTGGGTTAAGAGGAAAACACACAAGACGTGAATCAAAAGACTGTCTGCTGAGTACACGATATCTATAAACAAGGGATGAAAATAACTGAAATGGCCAATTATCAGTTGTGTGCCTAGAACTAAATTAGTGCTATGATGGACATTGAGGACGTGACCGTTATTCAATTTCACGTACAGCAAGCTCGTACCAAAAAAGAACATGAGGCAAATATTGATACTATGCCAGGAACATTAGATGCGTTAAACGTCTCCCCATCGTTGAGTATTTGAATTTATACTTGCTGGTTTTCTACCCCTCAGGGATTTCCCTTACAATTCTGTCTTCTTAGGCATACATTTCAATGTATTTGATACATAGCGTATGCAGTATTTTAGGTGTTTTGAACCTGCATGTTTGCACCAAGAAACTCAGTTGCAGTATTTCTGGAAACGGAAGACTCATACTTCCTGTTCACCAACCTTAAAATGGAAGAGACAGATTAGCTAGAACAGATTTTCAACTGGTGGAGGGACCCTTCTTCCGTAAACTACTATAAAATTGACAAGATATACAAAACAGCTGTTTCCTGATATTGACCAACAGGCAGACAAGATAATGGTCTCTAAGAAAACAAGGAATTCGTGGGGTGAGACTACCTTTTTGCCTGAGTACAAATTCCTGGCAGGTGAACTAGTGGCTTAGAATAGTAAGGTGGTTCTTCTAAGCTGAGAAGGCACTGGTCTGATTTCTTAGAACCTCATGAGGGAGCTGTACAATCAGACAGCCCAAAATCTGGAGGGGTGCTCTACTTGAGTGTCTCTCTGTGGCTGAGATGGTACAGGCGGAGAACAAGACACGCTGGAAGGGTGGTGATGCAGGGAAAGAAAGATGCAAGCAGAATCAAACCTTGGAGACCTTGAGCATCCTACCCAGAGTAGAACCACCAATTAGCATCTCATTGTGCATTGCAGAATTTCCTTAGTGAACACAGAGTTGCTCATTTATCAGTATTCATGGAAGGACAGATGAGAACAGTTATATTAAGTATTTACCTCTAGGAACAGGAGGAGGAATGTTTTCGGGCAATGAATGACGTGTCACTGTGTGGATGTCCCTTTTTAATGAAAAATTTTGCCCTCATCAGATATGCCTTTTATGGTAAGAGAAGTCAAAATATGTGGTCTCTTCCAAAATATAGCAGAGGGAGGAACACCCCCAAACTCATTCTACGAGGCCACCATCACCCTGGTACCCAAACCAGACAAGGATGTCACAAAGAAAGAAATTGCATGATTTCTTACCAGTCAATATTATCACTGAAATCTCAGCTTCCAAAATGTGCCATTGAAGGAAAATGGCTAAGAAAATCGAAGCCCTGTCTCTAATGTAAGAAATGATAAAGGAACTTCATTTTGGATGGACAGCAGTCCTTTCGAATGAAGCTGAAGTTGTCAGAAGTGCCTCAAGAAATAGGTTACAAATATGCAGTCAGACTTCTCCTGTTCACAGTTCTCTAGGAATAGATTTGCTCTGACAGAAACACACAGCTAGCAAGCTGTCACTGTAATGGATGAAAAGCTCCCAGATCCTCAGTCCAATCACTGCCTGCCCCCAGACCACGAATGAAACAGGATTCTCAACGTGAATTTTGTTATCAGCACCACTCAGTTTGATAAAGATTGAATAACTAGATGAAGCAGCATTACTCAAAGCCTAGAGATTAGGGAGAGAAAACAAGGGAAACAAGACAAAATGGGAAGTACATTGATTTTCCGCCATTATCCTTAAAGCATCTTAAGGTCTCAGGTTTTTGTGGGATTACAGTATGTGCGTGCTATTTCAGTAGCTACATGTAAAAGTCGATGTAATATAAATAATTGGAGATTGTATTGTTATACCTGACGTAATAGAGTTGAAATATGGTGAGTATTTGTACACCTTCTCGGGCATCTAAAGAGATACTTCAAGCCTCTAATGGAATAAACATGAGTTAAAAAAAATAATAACATGCTTATGTGCTTCACATATTTTATGGGCAGTTCCGTTAAGAAGAAGATTCTAGTGTGTGTGTGTGTGTGTGTGTGTGCGCGCGCGTGTGTGTTTAACTGATTTAACTACTTTTCAACTCTAAACTTATCTGAAAAATAAAGTATGCCTCCTAGTGCTAGGTGATGCTAAATGTTATATAGATGTTAAAGTGTGTTGGTTTGGAAATGAGGAAAGTAGACACGTATCTTTGGGTATTTTTTGGTGTCCATTTTAGAGAGTTCGTAACCTGTGGCTGCCACTTACACATTGACAGCCCGAAAGTAACGAAAACCAATGAGGCGGGTTCATGTTCCAAAAGTCCCTTTCCTTCTGATTTATCTAGTTATTTTTATTTACTTATTTTTCCATCTCCTTGTGGCTTTCAAAACACATATCAACTGTTCAGTCTTTTGGGGGGAACTAGTTCACTGTCCTTTCTTTCATGAATCATTTTTCGTCACTTAGTAGGACTCTGTAGTTGGAATGCAAATATTTTAGTGTGTGTGTATTGTATTTTTGCCTTAATTCTGCCACATAATTATAAGCAGACACCCTGCCACATACATTGCATTTCCTTGTCATATTTTGCCGAGACTCAAAGAACAATGAATAGTCAATTCCCTCTTTATTAATGCTTTCCTTTTTTTCTAATGCAACATATTTTTACTTTACTACCTTCATAAGATGGAAAGTTGCATAGAGAACAATAAACTATTTCTTCTAGTAAGAGCATGTCGAAATATAAATGTACTTCTAATAATTTCTTACCTGTGTCCCTCCAAAATGAATATTATGCTTTCATTATTTTACCATTCAGTTTGCAGTAGTGTGTGGTTTTCCTTGTGATGGCCTCTTTGAATCACAGGTCATTTAGAAAGGGGGTGGATAGGACATAAAAGAGGAATTACCAAGGGGCCTACGAAAATTTGGGGGTTTGGCTCCACTGTGTATACATATGTCAAAACATCAAATTGTATGCTTTAAATATGTACAGTTTGTTTAATTAATATGTCTCAGAAATGGCGGCTTTATCATTAAAATAAACTAAAAATATATGACAGTGGTTTCAGTGTTCACAATTTCCATATGTTTACTTGTACCTATGTACTGATTTTCTAGCTATTTTTTCAATTATTAAAGAGGGATATTGAAACCCCTAATTCTTTGCAATTCTATTAGTTTTTTCTTCATGTATTTTAAGGTTCTCTTATTAGATGCATAAACATTTAGGGATCTTATGTCCTCTTCATGAATTGAACTCTTTATTATTATAAAATGACCTTCTTTATCTAGGGCAATAGCCGTTGCTCTAAAACCTATTTTATCTCATACTAATATCGATAGGTTAGCACAATTTTGATTAATGTCAGCTTGTTATATATTTTTTCATCATGTTACTCTTAACCCTTGTGTCTATATATTTAATGTGCTTGTCGTAGACAGAATAAAGTTAGGTCTTGCTTTCTGTATGTCTTTTAATGGGAGGTTTTTTTTTTTTGTTTGTTTTTTTGCGGTACGCGGGCCTCTCACCGTTGTGGCCTCTCCCGTTGCGGAGCACAGGCTCCGGACGCGCAGGCTCAGCGGCCATGGCTCACGGGTCCCAGCTGCTCCGTGGCATGTGGGATCCTCCCGGACTGGGGCACGAACCCGTGTCCCCTGCATTGGCAGGCGGACTCTCAACCACTGCGCCACCAGGGAAGCCCTAATGGGAGTATTTAGATCATTTACATATAATACGCATTTTACATGGTCAGGAGTAGATGTACGATCACTTTGTTTTGTTTGTCCGTCTGTTCTTTGTTCAGTTTTCCCTCCTTTTCCTCATTCTTTTGGATTGGCTGAAAAGTTTTTATCATTCCTGTGTGTCTCATTTGTCCTCATATTAGCTATAATTCTTTGTCGTGTTAATCATTGATTTAGTGTTTACAGTGTGAGGCTTCAACTTGTCACAATTTACTTTCAAGTGTTATTACGCTATTTCATAAACAATATAGGAACTTTGGAAAAATTTACTTTTCTTTCCTCAGAATGATTAACTTCAATTTCTCCTCTCCTGATTTTTGTGCCACATTTTCGTATATTTCAGGTTTACATATGCTATAAACCACAAACTACATTTTAATTTTTGTTTAAATATCCAATGATCCGTTAAAGAGATTAAATGAGATAACCTACTATATTTACCCATGTACTTTTCACTGTAGTTCTTAATTACTTTGATTAAATCCATATTTCCAGCTGGTATAATTGCCTTTCTGTCTGAAATTTCTTATACTATAGGTCTGCTTGGGACAAAATACTTCAAACTTTTGTATGTCCAAAAAAGTATATTTTTAAAAATTTTTCGAAAGCAAAAAGTATTTTTGCTTGTATAGATTTCTAGGTTGACCGTGTTTTGTTTGCTTTTTGTTTCAGTTGTAAATATTTTGGAACGTTGTTCTCGGACAGAGTTAAATTACTTGAAAACAGTTCTTGCCAGATTTTGCTTTCAGGATTTTTTTCTGGAAAGATCAGAGCTGTGTTCAGTGTTTGATCTTAGTCTGAGTCAGAGAATCCTGGACGGGTGGAATATAGAGGGCAGTTAATCTTCTGATACAATGGGTAAACTGTACCGCAGGATAGCATGATGTGTGTTGGAATTCAGAGTTTCTAACAATGGCTACTTGATCACTGGACCTCAGAAAATGAAATAGCCTAATAGAGGCTGCTTGATATACAGGAGGGAGGGGATTTTCTGGATCTGCCTGGCAAAAACATAAATCAATATCTTAAGGAATCACAAAGCCTTATCTACTGTTCAGACTCATAGCAATTCATCACTGCAGAACTGTTTAGCTGAGGAAGGAATATTCTTGAGCAGAGACCCTATAACTAATTCATGAGTATATGATAAAACTCAAAACTACCCCTATTCTTTCCCAGAAGGGACCTGCAGCCATTTTCCTGAACGAATATCAACAAGGGTAGAAGAAAAACTTCCAGGTATTTTTAGATACTAGGATATTAATTAGCATATTAAAGTTATAATCATATTAAATCATTTTTACATTCACTCAGTATGAAAGGAATGTCATATAACAGATTTTTATAGTGAAATGATATATAATTACATTCATTGCAAATCTTTCTAAGTCATAAACTTACTAAACTAATAAATCCACGTGATAAGCCGTTCAAATAGGAAATCTTTACAATTTGTTTTTCCTTCTGAGAATTCCATACTTGGCTGTTTATATTTATTGCTCCTTGAAATAAGAGTGATTTTCCCATCCCAGATTTCAGTTTGAGAAAATGAAAATAAACATAGACATTCTCATGGTTTTACCAAGTGTAAAAAGTAAACACTTTTATTAGAACTCAAATAACAGATACACATTGTATTTTCAAATATTTCTGGGTCTATAATAGTGTAGGGGCATCCTTAGTTTTTAGCAATTAGGTAGAAGAAGAACCTCTTCTGAAGTGTGTTTGCAAACATCTGCATCCCTCTGGTTGTAAAACCACATCTGCTTCTCCCCAAACCATTTTAAAGAAAATATCCACTTGTCTGCTGAGGTCCTCAGAGCCGAGGATGCTGACAGAACGCTGAGTGCGCAGAGCTAATTTCTGTCGAGTACAGCACAGTGGCCACTTCAGAAAGCAGCTACTGTTGGAAGAAGAATGCCTGCCTTACTTATTTTGTTACAGACTCAGTACTCATAAAACCTGGGTCCAAAAAAACAAGATTAACAATTGAGTCTTTCCCTTAATTAGCCCAGTGGTGTATAAATAGGCTACAAATAGCTTTTCTGTAGTTATTTGTGGGTAGGTTGGAGCAAACATTTTAAAGCCTGGTTAAGAGCTTTCGTTTCTTTCCATCTTGAATGATCCTGAATTATCTGGGAACGCCAAGATAATCACAGTGTCCTTATAAGAGGAAGGCTGGGGGATCCGGGTCAAAGAGGAGATGTGACTTGTAAGAGAACGTATTCACAGACGTTTGCAATTAGGATGTGGACACCTTTGGGATGCATTTTGCTGTCTACCACATCATGGGATCTAGAAGTTCTATGCATAGTTATATGTCCACCAAAATGCTTGCGTACATGTACTTGAAGAGATACTTTTTAAATGCATGGTGCAGTGTTACCTATAGGCACTCCCAAATGGGAGGATGGTCCAACCACCGTAGAACAGATTAATAAACTGTGTTCTGTGTAATTCAAGACAGCAATGAAAATGCACAAACCGATGTTATAGGCACCAACATGGATTAATCTCACAAACATGATATTGAGCAGAAGGAACAAATGCCTAAGATTACGTGGGAAATGGCTCAGAGTGAACTTTGAGGTTCCGAGAAGTGTTCACTTTCGTGACGTAGGCTGTGGTTACATGGCTCTTTGGTTTGGGTTTTTTTTTAAATAAATAATTGAGCAATAGTGATACGTTTTGTGTGGTTTCTTGCATACATGATGTACTTTAAAAAGTTTGAAAGTACTTAAATAGTTCATTAATGGTGCACACCCTTATAAGTGAATCATTCCTTTGAACATTATGAAGAAGCAAACTTTTGGGGCAATTATATGGTCCACAGTAAAGAATATCATCTTTCCCCAATAACAGAAGTTTGTATATACATGTACTTTCTTAGCTACTTATCTATCTATATCTATGTATCTATCTATCTACTTACCTACCTACCTACCTACCTGCCTGTTTATCTCATGTATCATGTGTATCTATCATCTCTCTCTAAATCATTTATCAATCTATCATCTATAATCTAATCTATCATTTATCCAAATTTGTCATCTGTCTATATCTGTCTGTCTATAAACAGACAGCTAGCTATCTGTTTTTCTTCTCCAACTATGTGGCTTGGCTTTTCACTTTCTTTTTTTTGTAAATTTATTTCTTTTATTTATCTATTTTTGTCTGTGTTGTGTCTTCATTGCTGCACGTGGGCTTTCTTTAGTTGCAGCGAGCGGGGGCTACTCGTTGCGGTGCGTGGGCTTCTGATTGCAGTGGCTTCTCTTGTTGCAGAGCGTGGGCTCTAGGTGCGTGGGCTTCAGTAGTTGTGGCATGTGGGCTCAGTAGTTGTGGCTTGCGGGCTGTAGAGTGCAGGCTCTGTAGTTGTGGTGCACGGGCTCAGTTGCTCTGTGGCATGTGGGATCTTCCTGGACCAGGGCTTGAACCCGTGTCCCCTGCATTGGCAGGTGCATCCTTAACCACTGCGCCACCAGGGAAGTCCCTAGATGTTTAATGATGGCCATTTTGACCCATGTGAGGTGGTACCTCATTGGAATTTTGATTTGCATTTCTCTAATAATTAGCGATGTTGAGCATCTTTTCATGTGCCTATTGACCATTTGTATTTCTTCTTTGGAGAAATGGAAGACATGCATCTGAACATCCAAACAGCTAATGATTAGGAGAAATATATGCTCATATTATAAATCACACTAGGAATAGAGGCAGCAAATACTATAAAAGTGATACTGAAAGTCTTGCTGGTTTTCATAAAACCAGCCAAACATAATATGAATGTACATAGGTTCCTATTGGATACTATGTTATAAAAATATACATATATTATTACCGAAATATCATTAATAAAAAATACTATGTGTTCACATGAGCTAGGTAGGAGGATAAATTGGGAATTTTGTGCCATGCAGATAGGAAATATTGCTTAGGAGAACAAGGAATTAGGTATATGTTTATTTCAAAATATCAAATATTTGCAATGAAACCTTTATGAAACATCGAAAATTGTCCATCAGAGAATAAAATGTTGAGAGGTACCACTAACTGTAATGCAAACTGCTCTCCATATTCTGTTGTTGTACAGTCTTCCTCTGAAAATTGTTTTACAGAGTAGACTTCGTAGTCAAAGAGATGTGTCAGTGGTTCCAGTGAAGGATTTTGTCCTGGTGGATAGATGAGAAACAGTTTGGAATACATGGGCGTGCAGGAAACAGAAGGGAGGGAAGACGTTTTGTTAGGGTCTAAATGTTTCCCCAGGAGCCAGCCAAGGGAGCAAAGGTTGAATGAGAGGAGCTAAAGAACGATGTGAAGTTGGAAAATTTTATAAATCCTCATGGAATCGATAGTAATTTGACAGGTTGATCAAAGGCGCCAGGGGAGATGGCAGAATCCCAAGTGGAAAGGCAGTTTTTCAATCAAGGGAGCCTGGCATGAAGGCATATGGTCTTCTAGACTAGAGGGAGGTATAGAAGGCACAGAGTCTCTTCCCATATGAAAGAACATATGGGTGCGGAGCACACATTCTCAACCTTGACACTATTGATATTTGGCGCAGGGCACTTCTTTGTGGTGGCTATGGGCTGCCCTGTGCACTTTGGGACTTTTGGGGACACCTCTGGTTCTACCTACCAGCTGTCAGTAGTGCTCCCATAACTAAAAATGTCCCCAGTTCTTGTCAGATATCCCCTGGGGTACCCAATGCCACCATCTTATCTCCCCCTCTCACCCTGCAAAGAAACACTCATTTATGCCATAGCCACCTCTCTGGGTGAGACACAGTAGATGAGTTCCTGGAGGGTCCTCCCCAAATACTTGAGACTGAATAACACTCCGGTACTTTTCCTCCCAACCTTTGGGGCTAGCAGTTTACATTCAGATGCCAGCGCTATCCATCACTGGTTTTCTTAGAATCCAGCACTAGAATCTGGAGGTGAGTTTACTTTCATGAAATGACTACATACATAAAGTTACGGAACATTTCTGATTCCAGAGTTAGGTCATTCAGCTCTACACCTGTGCAGATGGAAAGTTCACACCTGCTGGGGATTTGAGGAACCCAGGAGAGTCCAGAAAACAGCCACACTGTGCTTCTCCATAGGACTCTTGCCCGTGTGGTTTGTTTTATTTTTTCTTGTTTTGGCCACGTTAACATTTTTAAATTGAAGTATCGTTCATTTACAGTGTTGTGTTAGTTTCAAGTGTACAGCACAGTGATTCAGTTATCCTTATTTATTTCATATTCTTTTCCCTTATAGGTTATTACAAAATATTGAGTAGAGTTCCCTGTGTTCCCTGTGTTGCTTATCAACAAGTAAGACCTTGTTGGCTATCTATTTAGTGTACCCATTAATCCCAAACTCCCAATTTATCTCTCCTCCCCCCAACCCCGCACCAACTACAGCTGTAGAAAACAAACTTATGGTTACCAAAGGGGATCACCCCTATGATTTTAAGCCAGTTTGCAAGGAGCGTGGCAGAGTTTTTCTAGCTGAGATGATACTTCCGTGGAGTGACAGGCATCCATTCAGAACATCTTCGGTGTCAGTTCTATTCAAAGGCTTCCTGAACTACCAATAGATCCTCTATCACACGGCTGACCTGTGAGAATGACCTCAGGGTTTTGTTTCATTGTGGGTGGTTTTCTTTTAATCCCCTAGCTGATGACAGGCAATTATGTCAATGACATAATCAGAGGATACAACTGGTTGCATGGAATGCTTATTTCTCAATATCTCCAGGACAAGCCAGTCAACATTCTCAAAATGTTTCCTTTAGAGACCTACTGCTCAGGAATTTGAAACTTATTTACAGTCAAGTGTTCATCTATTGAAATGGAGATAGTCTCACAAAGGGTAGTTCTACTGAAATCGCAATCGCAGTATCTTAGCTGGAATTAGGAAACTAAAGTGACAAACGTGAATGGTCTCACAGCGTCTCTGAAATTGACCCTGTACGCTACAGAAAATGGAAACGGACATTGGTCAATATCAGAATGAGAGCAACAAAATCTTTGAAATTTCGATACTGTTTGGTATCATACGATTACTCTGCATCCAACATGTGAAGACAAATGTTAAGCATTTTGATAAGAAGGATGTTATTGCAACATCTATTTCAAAAGCACATTTTGTAAAAGCAGAATATGCTTCTGTGGAGATGTTTTGCATGAATGTGGGGTTTATTTTTAGCTCCCTCAAGGACAGCTGCCAGCTTGTGACTGAGAACCTGCAAGTTGATGGGTCAGTGCATCTTAAAAAAATATTACGTTACTATGGGAATTTGTATGCGGAGTGAATTTTGAACAGATTACACCCAGCAAATAAACAGAGATGAATGCAGTGTTTCATATATGTTTTAGATGAGTTCGCAGTATTTCTCTACACATCATTGGTGTATGGTAAAACAGAATTGTTCGGGGCTCAAAGGCTTCCAACTAAAGAGCTAAATATTCAGACTGCATTCCTTCGTTGGGGAGAGAAAAACAAAACGCCATGCAGTGTCATGGAGGTTGAGATATTTGATCTGCATTTGGAAATGTCAAACTAGTGTTTATAATGACAGGAACATAGTCAGATTCCTATTAAAATATTTCAACCTTGGGTTAATAGGAATATATTAACTCTACCATCAGTGATGCAGCAAAGTATTGATTCATGATTTACACACACCTCAAGGTAGGGGTTTAAATGCACAGTAAAGATATCCGAGAGGGGTGATCTGTTTACACCTTATAGTGACCACCACAGCTGCTTCTTCATCCTAGAAGACTCCGGTCTAAGACCGGTCCCTGTTCTGTGCTTTGTGATGTGACAGGGTCTCATGTCCTACAGAGCACAAGAAAGAAAGAAATGAGTTCCACACTTCATAGACATTACTCTTGAAAAATAACGGTCTCATTTATCTCCCCCATCCCCCTCACTATCCCCCTTGGCAACCACAAGTCTGTTCTCTATTTCTCTGAGTCTGTTTTTGTTTCATAGATAAGTTCACGTGTGTCATATTTTAGATTCTACATATAAGGGCTATTATATGATATTTGTCATTCTCTGACCTCATTTAGTATGATCATCTCTAGGTGCGTCCATGTTGCTGCAAATGGCATTATTTCACTCTTTTTTATGGCTGAGTAGTATTCCATTGTGTATATTTACCACCTCTTCTTTATCCAGTCATCTGTTGATGGACACTTAGGTTGGTTCCATGTCTTAGCTATTGTAAATAGTCCTCTATGAACATTGGGGTGTGTGTATCTTTTCGAATTATAGTTTTGTCTGGAATATGGCCAGGAGTGAGATTGCTGGATCATAGGTAGCTCTATTTTTAGTTTTTTAAGGAACCTCCATAGTGTTCTCCATAGTGGCTGTACCAATTTACATGCCTACCAGCCGTGTAGGAGGGTTCCTCTTTCTCCACACCCTCTCCAGCATTTGTTATTTGTAGACATTTTGATGATGGCCGTTCTGACCGGTGTGAGGTGATACCTCATTGTAGTTCTGATTTGCATTTCTCTAATAATCGGTGACGTTGAGCATCTTTTCATGTGCCTGTTGGCCATCTGTATGTCTTCTTTGGAGAAATGTCTATGTAGGTCTTCTGCCCGTTTTTTGATTGGGTTGTTTCTTTTGTTGTTGAGTTGTGTGAGCTGAAGAATCTTTAATAGCATATGTAATTGTTAAAAACTTGAAACAGGGGCTTCCCTGGTGGCACAGTGGTTGGGAGTCCGCCCCCCCCCAAAAAAAAACAAAAAAAACTCAAAACAGTCCAGACGCCCGTTAACAGTGGAATGTGTAAATACATGGAGGCTCTTCCTGTAAGGGAATCTCTGAAGGATGAAAATGAATAACCTCTTGCTACACATAGATCTACATCACGGCTGAGTGTCGCCAACAAAAGGCTGAGCAGAGGAAGCCACAGTTAAAGAGAACTTGAGGAATCAGTCCTTTGGTGTTAAATCTCAGGAAAAAAAAAAAAGTAGCCTTTTGGAAGAGAGTAGACATCTCTATGGGGACTCAGCAGGAAGTAGGCTTCTGAAGTCCTGCTAAGGTTCTGTTCCTTGATTTGGTGGTAGTCATATCTGATAAACTCATGGAGAACATACGTTTTGTGCATTTCCTCGCATATAAATTATATTCTTTAATATACATCTTATTAAAATATATGACACTTTGATTTCAATTATCTAAAAGAAAAATAAACCAACTCTGTGTGTGTGTGTGTGTGTCTGTGTGTGGCTTTGCACATCTGAAAAAAAACAGAAGTAGGTTCAACACAATGTTAAAGATATCTCTGGGAGTGTATGTGTACTTTACGTTTTACAATTTTTAAAGTTTTCTAAACTACATGTGTCACTTTATAACTACTAAAGTTTTAAGGAAAAAGAGTTGCAATGAGATAGCAAATAAAACCAGCGGATTTTTGACAGCATTGTCTAATAAACTGTTTTGAAGTTGTGCCACTAGAACAGCTCTGAGTCCTGTGTTGCCAACGAAAATCTTTGGTTGTATGCCATGTATTCCCAATGCAGTGTAGTGCTTATTTATTTTATACATAGTAGTTTGTACCTCTTAATTCCCTCCCCCTATCTTGCCCCCTCTCCTTCCCTCTCCCCACTGGTAACTACTAGTTTGTCCTCTATATCTGTGAATCTGTTTCTGTTTTGCATGTACCTTCAGTTTAATTTTCAGATTCCACATAGAAGTGATATCATATGGTATTTGTCTTTCTGACTTCTTTCACTAAGCATGATATCCTCTAGGTCCATCCACGTTGCTGCAAATGATAGAATTCCAGTCTTTTATATATATATATATATATCTCAATCTTCTTTATCTTCCCTCAATTTAGAAAGTTCTCATTTTTCCTCAAATACATTTTATCTCTAAACCAACTCCAATACACTAAGTCCATTTTAATCTCTCTGATTGTAACTACATAAAATATTAAAAATAAACTGCAGGCATCAACAATGTTAATTGATCTGTCTGAACTCACTTTAAAACTATATATAAAGTTGGTTGCTTTTAGATTCCGTTTATTTGTCAATGAGGTGAAGTTTTCCTATCCTGAAAAAACTTTTTTTTTCCCAGGGGCTTTCACTTAAACATTCGAATGCATAAAATTTGAGGTAATAATTCATGATTTGGCTTGTGGGTACAGGTAACTATTCACCGTGATGTATTTACCTTAAAACGAGGGTCATAATAATAGACTTTAGGGCAAAACACTCAGTTCACAGGGGAAGTTATGTTCTGGCAGATGTTTAAATAATGTTATTACCTTGCAAGGGAAACACAAGAGAAGCCCGTAGGTGAATGCATCTGTAATGCGTTAATCTTGCAATGGGCATTAATCCTTCAACAGTGCATGTTCCTGCAGCTTTGTGTGATCAAAACAAAGTGACAGTGAAGGAAACCACCCGCCATCAAGCCTGAAGCAGGCATCTGCAGACATATGTCAGAACCCCTAATGGCAAATGGCAGGGTGAAGCCTCACATCATATGCACAGATTGAATCATTTTTACAAACCCCTGACGTGCTGGAATGTGGACCCAGTCCACATCTCTGTGCAGTGCCCTTCTCTAGAAACTGCCCACTTAGATGGACATCTTTTTGTTGAGATGACTTCACCTTATTCTTATGTCTAAAACTGTAGAGAAATATGTTACTGGGCTTTAGGGAGGGAGCTGTAAAAATAAATAGCCAAAAAGTCCTATTTTAAAGTCCTGTTTTCACACATGAGTTTCAGGCAATAAGGATATGGTGAATAGCATAGTCCTGGCAACCATAAGCCTACATCATAACAGACTTCCCATCCACCCTGTAGAATCCAAAACTGGAATATAATAGTTACCCTATGAACATGTTCTGGATGGATGTCAGCCAGTTCATCCAGTATCTTTAAATTAATTTTTTTGCATATTTTCATTTTTATTTCTAAATTTTATTGCAGTAGAGTTGAATTACAGAGTTGTGTTAATTTCTGCTGTACAGCAAAGTGACTCAGTTATACGTATCTATGCATTCTTTTTCATATTCTTTTCCATGATGGTTTGTCCTAGGATATTGAATATAGCTCCCTGTGCTCTACAGTATTGTTTACCCACATTATATTTACGTTAATTTTTGAAGAGATGATAGAGTTACCAGTGTGGATATCGTGACGCATTCAGTAGCCAGGAGTCTCTACATATGCACATGAAGATTTACAAGTTACTTGGAGGGGGAAAAACATGCCATTAGGATTTAGTTAACAGATGGAGGGCCAGAATGAATCATTTTTTGTGCATAAGGGTAAAATAACAACAGGATGATGGAAGTGGGAACTCTTACCATGAAAGAGAATGGCGACAAAAAATATCTGCCTCCAGAAAGTCTGCAGAGTATTTTACGGACTTTTTAGCTAGAATTTATAAAAATGAAATACTTTAAAACATTGAAGTATAGTTGATGGGCAATGTTGTGTTAGTTTCTGCCGTACAGCAAAGTTATACATACATATACATCTATGTATATGCATACATATACATGCATATATACATACGTATACAGTTATACATACATATACATCTATGTATATGCATACATATACATGCATATATACATACGTATACAGTTATACATACATATACATCTATGTATATGCATACATATACATGCATATATACATACGTATACAGTTATACATACATATACATCTATGTATATGCATACATATACATGCATATATACATACGTATACAGTTATACATACATATACATCTATTTTTCTCAGATTTTTTTCCCTTATAGGTTATTACAAAATATTGAGTATATTCCCTGTGCTATATAGTAGGTCCTTGTTGTTTATCTGTTTTGCATCTAGTTGTGTGTATCTGTTAATCCCAACCTCCTAATTTCCCCCCCCCTTCCCCTTTGGTAACCATAAGTTGCACAGCAAAGTTTGTTTCTATATCTGAGTCTGTTTCTGTTTCATAGATAAGTTCATTTGTGTCATATTTTAGATTCCACATATAAGCTATAGCATGTGGTATTTGTCTTTCTCTGTCTGGCTTATTTCACTTAGTATGATCATCTCTAGGTCCATCCATGTTGCTGCAAATGGCATTACTTCATTCTTTTTTATGGCTGAGTACTATTCCATTGTATATATGGACCACATCTTCTTTATCCATTCATCTGTTGATGGACGCTTAGGTTGCTTCCATGTCTTGGCTATTGTAAATAGTGCCGCAGTGGACATTGGAGTTCATGTATCTTTTCAAATTGTAGTTTTCATCTTTTTGTGGATATATGCCCAGGAAAAATATTCACTTTTTAAATGAAATAGTCCTCTACTTACTGCATCCTCTAAAAGTTTCTAGCTCTAGGTTTGTGGGATAATCATTAATCTTTATCCAATTCAGTTTGCTTCTGTCAAATGGGAATAATCATATCAGCCTCAGAACTGTTGAAGAAATGTAAATCAAATAAAGTATGTCAAACAGAGGGCAGAACTTGGCCCAGGAAGCAATTACTGTGTGAGACTTATTGCCGTTATTATCACTCCGGGTAATTTAATCTGTCCTACCATTGTGTCAAAAGGAATGCGAGGGAGGAGAAAAGCATTAGAGCAAGATTAATAATTTTGATTATGTTCCTGCTGTTAACTAATTGTTTGCTCAGTGATCTTGAATCAGTTTTCCAGTTCTTCTGGGTCTCAACTGAGGATTTTTCTTGTTCTATAAAATGAAACCGTCCCACGAACTTACCTTCACCATTTGTGTAAGCTGTAATGTTACAAGTTTTTATCATGTTTGTTCTCCAAGAGAAAAGCCTCAACTGGGCACTGGAGGCTGCTTAATTGGAGTCATAACCAATTAGCTTCTTGTTCCTGAAAGACACGATGCCCTTTGGCTGTATTTTCACTCTGGCTCCTTTGGTGAAGTCATGGTAACATTTTAAAGAAAAAAGAAAAAAAAAAGAACACTGTTGACCCTGGTTAATGTTCCTTTCTCCATTACTTTTATGACTTCTTTATCTTTTTTTTTTTTTTTTTTTAAAAAAAAAAAAAACCCTGTTGACCCTGGTTAATTTTCCTTTCTCCATTTCTTTTATTACTTTTTTATTTTTTTTTTTTTTTTTTTTGAAGAGGAAGCATGGAAGAGAGGACTTCACTAAACACCGTCATGTAATGAATGTCGATGTCAGGAAAGGCTTGTCAAGTTGGTGAATCTCATTAGAATGCCAGGCAGGAGACCTTAATTAAACACGATTAGGAACAAGAATTCAGTATCAAGGAAAGTTCAGGATGTCAGAATCAAAACGGCCAACAAGAGCTGTAACGCAAAGCGCATAGGCTTAGCATTTAGCTGGAGACGTTGAAAAACATGTATTTCAAAAAAATTTCATGGCATAAAAAGCATTGAAATTTTGGGTTACATCAATTTAAGATAATAGGCTAAGTGTGTTGTGTTTTTTTTTTTACATGTACATATAATGTACATGTAGCTGAATCTATAGCTAGGCATGAAAATTGGTCTCTGCAGTTCAAGGCAATATACATTCTTTGCAAAACCGAATTTCTTAAATTTAAAAACTAGGTTTTCAGTAGGCAACACAGAAAAATAATTGCCCCTCCCACAAAAGGTCCTTACCATCCATGTTCTGCCAGAAACAGTAGATGTTTTTATCTGTCGTGAATCGTTTCACCATGATAATAAAAATGAAAGCTGATGTGTGTTAAGCAAACAATATCTCTAAGAACACGCTTCTATAACTTGTCTTTCTTGTTTAAAACACTTACTGGAAAATGGCCCCATACGGATGTATAAATGCATTTGGATATGTATATGTGTGTAAAGCAGTGGAGACAGAATTAGAAGACGTGTGAGGACAGAGGGAAGGACAGAAAGAAGAGTACTGGGATTGGTCAGAATGAAAGAATGCCAAAGAGAATGATGTCAGGTACAATCTTTTTGATACATTTTATTCAGAACCACTTAACCAAGGTCTAATGCCCAGCTGCGGACTACCGTGTTTTAATTTAATTTCGTGTAGTTTAGATCTTGGCGCCTAAAAGCAGAAGGTCATTTTAATCTCACCTTTTTCATCTTTGTGTTGTCTTGACGCCATTAAGAACCTCCCAGGACTTGCTTCTCTGTCCCCCCACCACCAACCCCTGGCCAAATAAAACCCCCAGACACCAAAGCATTTTTACGTCAAAGTTGTCAGATTATGCTGTTCGCCTTAGGGATCCAATTTCCCTCTTAGAGCAATTACTAGATTTTTTAAATTCCCTCCCTCAAGAGGATGGATACCTAAAGCGATCAAACAGAAAAGTATCATCTGCTATAAAGAAGTTTTGCAGAGAATAGAATTTCTTATCACCATATAAACAAACACTGCTTCTATAAGCATATGCTCAGACATGGAAATAGTCTCATTATATACACCCCAATGGCATAATGCTGTTTGCCAAAGTGGCATTCAGTATTCCATAATGTTCATTACCAGTTACGCACATGCACCTATACCCATGTATATTTACATGTACATATAGATATATGTGGTATAGGTATGTAGAGATCTATTCAAAGATACACATAGATATTTGCATACATGTGTATGAGAAACTTCCATGTGCAGCGTTCTGGAATTTGCAAAAGAAATCAAGAATATTTGTTGCAAATCACAATTAGTTCATTCTGACAAAACATCAAGGAGAAAATAAGCCAAACTTCACCTGAAGAAGACATACTGTATTTCTTTTATGAGCTATATAAGTGATCGGAGCACTAAAAAAATCCTTAAGATGCTAAGTGCCATGATGGTGCTTTCTTTCAGTCTATCTGTGGAGGCTTACTATGTGTGTGTGCCTTTTGTTCCAAAACCTTATCGTGAAAGCAACCACAAGAGCATGAATAAATATATATACTAATGAGAATTATTTGTCAGTTTGATTTTACACGCAAAGTTCTTTTCATAGAATTAAGTTGCTCGAAAAGAATACTGCAGGTAAACTTTAAAGACATTGTGCAGATAAGTGGATTATAATTTCTGTTTCCTTCTGTGACTGACATAGGCAGGGGCCATTGTATTCCCCGCGGAGACATAACATGCAGGAAAAACAAACTACAGAACCAAGAACGCATCACCCAGGAGATGAAACTGAATCCTTACGGCTGTTTACTCACATGTGACAGTTGTTTATTCTTCCCTTTTAAATTGATTTCTGTTTATCCCTAGACGGTGTCATATAATATTTCTAAGAAAGAATCACAAAAGAAAGGAGAGTGCTTTTGAGTTAGACTAGTTAGGTGCTTGCTTAGTTGTTTAGATGAAGTGAAGTTATTTAAATGCTGATTTCCATTTCTGTAATTACGTAAACATTCCTTCTTCCCAAGATTTATGCACAGACACTTGTCTCATGCACATGCAAGCACACACAGGCACACACAGCAGAGCCCTATGGACCGGGAAGTTCATGCGTGAATGTTTACATGTGTAGCTAGAAAGAAAGATACATTGATTGATCTCGACCTATAATACATACATTTTCGCTATCCAATTCATTCGTTATTTGACTCTCCTAAGAATTCATCAGTGTTTTACTCTCAAGTTGGAATTGTCTTTGCAATCCATTTAATTTGGAAAATTGACATGATGATTTGAATAACTCCAAACCCTGAATTATATTTTATCTGAATTGCTTAGGTAATTTGATTAAAATAATAAGGAAGAGAGGGTAGAAAATTGCTTTTAGTTTCAATGCTTCCAAATGCTGGGATACATAAAGTTAAATTCAGAACTGTCAGTCATATATTTCTATGAAACTGTGGAAACAGGAAATCTGTACATTTGTGGCAATTATATGCTTTCTTTTCATTACCAATTTGAGTAAATCAAGATGTAGTCATTTCAACTCCAAGGGTAAGGCTACACGCAATTCCGCAATTCTCACCCAGCTGTTTCTAGTGCTTTATACACCATTCATACTAATGAATTCTGATAACCAGAATGATTCTTTTTATATACACTGACATTCAATTAATAATGGAAAAAACTGACTCAGTTTTAAGTTGTGCAAGGGGGCACCCACAAAATTCTGCAGACATCAATATCATGAATTTCAGATAACTCTGAGGAAGAGAGTCCTGTGAGAATAATACTGGTTATTGCATCCGTTCAGTCTCTGTGAGTTGTGATAGATCTTCAGGATACACCAGTAAACATTCCAGAGAGTGCTATGGTCAATGTGGGCTAGGTATTCCTTCCCAGAGAGAAAGCAGTATTACGTTTGAAAGATAATATCACACCATATTTAGAAGAAAGACACCCAGGGCAATGAAACGTACGATGTTGTTCAAAAATACCATCTGGGGGTTTCCCTGGCTGTCCAGTGGTTGAGACTCTGTGTCTCCACTGCAGGAGGTGCGGGTTCAATCCCTGGTTGGGGAACTAACATCCCATATGCCGAGCGGCCAAAAAAAAGAAAAAAAAAATTCCTCAACTGAATAAAAATGAAAATAAAACATATCAACTTAAAAATTATAATAAAAAATACCATCTGTATTTTATGATTCAAATTAGTATCGGACTAGGAGAACCTAAGTCGTCTTCTCACAACTTCAGATGGAACATTTTGAATGATTATTAAACATGGGAAACAGGTAGACAATGAAGGAAATCACTGGTGATGGTCTCTCAGAATTCTGCAGACTTCTCCACACATCCCAATATGAGATGTGAGCAAAGGGGCATGAGTAGCCCGGGGACCAGAGAGACATCATCCCTCAGATTGTCTTGACTTCTAGCTTATCGACTGGTCTCTGAATCCCAAGGTCAAATAAAAAGCCAAGGGTTGGTTTGTATTCCCTTCTTGCAATTGCTTCCTGTATATATCTTCTCTTTATAGAGCAGTTTGAAACATGGAGAACACCTGGATATGCCCAGAGGTTCCATGAGACAATGTCTATAATTTCCTGTCTGTCAGCTTCTTCCTCTTTCTTCTCTGTGCTTGGAATACTTCCTGAACAAGTCATTTGCCCAGGAGTCTTGGCCTCGGGATATGCTTTTGGAGACCTTGAACAAATTAAGTCATTTTCTAAGCAGAAGAAAATCCTAAGTGTCTGCCCACAGCTGACAGTCATGTAATTCAAAAGAAAAATACAAATGTCTTCCTGATTGATTATTGAAGCATTATTTGGTGTTATTTCACCTTGTTTTGTTTTCCGTCATTTATATGAGTTTTGCTAGAAAATGGTGCAGTAACACATAATCCTCAAATTTTAGGGACTTAGTCAATGATGGGCTATACTTTACTTATGTTGTGTGGTAGGGTATGTGAAGCAAACACCACCTGGAACGTGCCTTTCTTATTTCTGAGGGAAGGATCCTGAAACTGGCTAAGACCCACAGCAGGTCAAAAGCTTCTGGTTGTAACTCAAGTAGGACCCTCTGCTCAAACATTAGTGGCCAAAGAAGATGTATGGAGCAGATTGAAAATGCTGTAGGATGTTGTTGGTTAGAAATGTGTTTGTATGCTATTTTAAGGATATTGGAATAAATCCTGTAGAGAGTCGAAGCATCACTTTGCAGAGAGGGGAAATGGCTATTACAAAGAAAGATACCCAACCAACATGAATGGCTCAAGTGTGAGAGAAGTTTGTCCTGTCCATAACAGGGTGGGTAGGAGTGGTCAGGATCAGCCAGCGTTTTCCATTGTGAGTCCCTGCAATTGTCTGATGGGGGGTTATCATCTACAACGATGAAGCTGCATGTCCATCATACGGAAGGGAAAAACAGAGTCAAAGGAAAGCAAATTGACTAAGAGGGATATTCCTTGACAACCCTCAAAAAAAATCAGCTTCTTTAACAATGACAACAAAATACACAAATGACCTCTGCTCTCCACCTCTGGGTCAAGCATGGAATGGGAGCCAGCACTTGAGTGTATGAACCAGCTCTGAAGAGATTCAAGAGCAGTGGGCAAAATACAGCATCAGGTATCTTCATAGTCATACTCTGAGGAAATCCCAACACATCTGAGATCATCATGGGCCACCATAATGTCTAGGTCAGACATATTACCAAGCAATGACTCAGACTCATTTTGATAGAAAAGGAAATGGGAGTATCCTGTGAATGGATTGTCTTCACGTATTCTGTGGGACGTGACAGCTAAGGTTTGAAGGATGCGCGTCACGGTTTTATGAGTCTGTGAATAAGTGGAGGCTCTTTATTCACTTACACAATACTCAGTCTTTTAACAAATAGTCATCGTGGTAAGCCACTACCATTTAGAGCACTGGGATAGCAGTGGTAAGAAAAAGATATGTATTTGTAAAAATAAATAAATAAATAAATAAATAAATAAAATGTCAGCCCCGTCATGGAGCTTTTAGTCTGGGTCCCCTACTCTACTCTTTTTTATTTATTTTTAATATATTTATTTTATTTTTGGCTGCATTGGGTCTTTGTCGCTGCACGCGGGCTTTCTCTAGTTGCAGCAAGCGGGGGCTACTCTTCATTGTGCTGCCCGGGCTTCTCACTACGGTGGCTTCTCTTGTTGCAGAGCACGGGCTCTAGGCACGTGGGCTTCAGTAGTTGCGGCACACGGGCTTCAGTAGTTGTGGCTCACGGGCTCTAGAGTGCAGGCTCAGTAGTTGTGGCGCATGGGCTTAGTTGCTCCGTGGCATGTGGGATCTTCCCGGACCAGGGATGGAACCCATGACCCCTGAGTTGGCAGGCGGATTCTCAACCACTGCACCACCAGGGAAGCCCCCTGGCTCCCCTACTCTTTAAGGGTTAGGTAGCCCTCTACCTTCTGAGCATCCTTGCCTTTATGTCTTCACCTCTTTCTTGAGTACTTATTCCAAATGGGGGATTCTACTAGGTTTATTACATAGTCTTCTCCTTCAGATATTAAAATACCTTGGGGCTTCCCATATCTGCAGCCTTTGAGAGCAGAGAGTTCCTTACTGAGATGTCCCTCGTTTTCTTCCTATAACGGGAATAGTCACCAGATACACGTACGGATCTGAATTGTAGGGTTGCTTGCCTTCTGGGGTTTCTGTCGTAAGCTGTTATAAGAGGCTTTGGGGCTGGAGGTTCATGGCTCTCATACGACATTGTCGGGGACTTGCTGACTCTGTCACCCTATCCACTGCCTGGGAAGCTAGGATTCGCTCAATCACTGCTGCTTCCGTTTTCTCGTGCGTTGTGGGGTAGGGTTATCCGTTGTTTGCTGGAGCTGCAGGTACGTCCTGTTGTGATGGAGCAGAGATGTTTCGAGGTGGCTGGTGGACTTGGCTTGCCTTGCAGACTGGTTAGGGATCCATGCTAGTGGTCCAGCCATTGTCTCCGCCAGATGGGCAGTTTGGTCACCTGACATTTGGGAGGAAATGAGCCCCATGAGATGGCGGCTTGCTATCGGCGCGTCTGACCTCACAGCCAACATGGGTGGGGAGCTCGGAGCCCTTAGATTGCATTTGTGGTATTATTTGGGGGGATAATAATTTTCCTCTTTCTGTGTCAGGAGATGTATATTCTGGACCACTGTATCCTAGAACACTAAACCGGCTTGAAGTCACTTCTACTTTTCCATGCCGATATAGGATATCCTTCCAGAGCTGAAAGTTCCTGCACCAACTGCAGGAACCTTGAGGTTTAGTTGTGTTTGTTTGCTGTGTTTTATTGGAGTATAGTTGATGAACAATGTTGTGTTTCAGGTGTACAATGAAGTGATTCATTTATACACATATGTATTTTTTTCAGATTATTTTCTCTTATAGGTTATTACAAGTTCCCTGTGCTATGCATGCAGTAGGTCCTTGTTGGTTATCTATTTTATATACAGTAGTGTGTATCTGTCAATCGCAAACTTCTAATGTATCCCTCACTCTTTCCCCTTTGGTAACCACAAGTTTGTTTTCTATGTCCATGAGCCTGTTTCTGTTTTGTAAATAAGTTCATTTGTATCATTTTCGTAGGTTCCACATATGATATCATATGTTATTGGTCTTTCTCTGTCTGACTTACTTCACCTAGTATGATAATCTCTAAGTCTATCCTGGTTGCTGCCAATGGCATTATTTCATTCTTTTTTATGGCTGAGTAATATTCCATTGTATATATGTACCACATCTTCTTTATCCATTCATCTTCCTATGGGCACTTAGGTTGCCTCCATGTCCTGACTCTCATAAATAGAGCTGCTGTGAACATTGGGGTGCGTGTGTCTTTTCTTATTATGATTTCCTCTGGATATATGCCCAGGAGTGGGATTGCTGGGTCACATGGTGGTTCTATTTCTAGTTTTTTAAGGACCCTCCATGCTGTTTCCATAGTGGCTGTACCAATTTACATTCCCACCCACAGTGTAAGAGGGTTCCCTGTATTCAGCAGCTATGCAGTTGTTCATAGTGATACACTGCTAACACAGAGAGAACAGCCTCAATCCAGAAAACAAGTAGCAAACACTACGTGGAAACCATAGCCCTTTGCCTCTGCTACGCTCCCTCCAGAGAAATTTCCAGACTTTAAAAAACTTTTTGTGCTTTCTCCTGTACTTCCAACACTTGAGATCAAAGAATAACAAGTAGTGAATTGATAATGAAATTATCACAGTCAAACCAACGCTGAAGAAAACATAAAGATAAAAACGGGGTTGGGGGGGGAATGGTATCGAAAAGATAATGTAGACCTAGTAAATCTCAAACATGATTTTTGGAGAAAAGATAGATGTTCTCATTAAACTACATACATACAAAAAAGGAAAAAGCCGCAAGTGAAAATTAAGAAATGACAAGTGGGAAAACAGAGATGTAACGAATTTAGTAACATGTTCAGTAGTAAGCAAACAGCACATTTACAAGAGATACCTGTTATGGGATAAGAAAACTGGTTAAAATGATCCAAAATGACATAAAATCTATAACTGCTTTTCTTGGAATAATATAAAAAATGATTTTAAAAATGGCTTTAAAGAAAAAAGAACTTCCAACAACTCAAAAGAAGTAGCTTATCCAGATGATTTTACAGGAAAAAGTATACCAAGCTTTCAAAGAAAATATTTATTCCAGTGATTTTTTTTTTAGACAGTGTTAGAACCCTGAAAAGGAGAACTTTGGAATTTTATGGAGTGAGTGTAAATCGACCTGGACACACAGCACACACACAAACATTTAACATAAACTCACCTGTGAAATTTGACTTGTTTTATCAGTTTCTGACAGTGTGGTCTTAAAATCCCAAGTGGGGTGTGAATCTCTCTCTCTCTCTCTCTCTCACTCTCTCTCTTTCTCTCTCTCTCTCTCTCTCCCCCCCCCTCCTTCTTTCGCTCCTTTCAGTTCTATCCTTTTTGCTTCATATAATTTGAAGCTCTGTAAATAGGTCCATATACATATAAAATCATAATGCCTCCCTGATCACCCATCTCACCTTTTTTCCCCCCAGGAGAACCGTCTTTATCTCTGACAGTAGTCCTTGTGTTCACGTGAACTTTGTAGGAGATTGGAAGAGCCACTTATGATCTGTTGGTATGATCGTGTTTTCACCTTAGTGCTTTTCGATCTGTGTCTTTAGACTTCAATGCATTTAAAAATAAACAGCGTATAGCAGGGTCTTGCTGTTTTATCAGCCTGACAATCTGTCTTTTAACTGGAGCATTTAGTCTATTTTCATACAATGTAATGTTTGATGCAGTTGCATTTCAGTTGCATACCCAGCTTTGACATTTATTTTCTGATTGGTCCATCTGTTCTTTTTTTCTCTGTTACTTCTTTTCTACATTCTTCTGTGTTTTAGTATACTGTTGGTACTTTAACTTTATTATTTTTAGACATTTCTGTTTTTTTCGGTAGTTATTCCATTGATTACAATATCCCTCTTAGATGCTTATTTAACTGTTAAAAAAAACTGTGTATCTGAATCACTTTGCTGTACCCTGAACCTAACATAACATTGTAAATCAACAATACTTCAATTAAAAACAAAAAAAGAAGATGTGATAGATTGGCCAATGAAGGCTTTTAAATCAGAGTACAATAATGACCGTTGGATTTTAGAAAGGGCATCTTGGTGGCCTTACAGGATACAGGAATTAGACAGGCAAAAAGCACGAGAGGTGGCTCGTTCGTTCTAACAGATGTCCCAGATTAATGTAAGATACTGACAATAGCAGAAGCTGGGTATAGGGTAGATTGGGCTTATCTGTACTATTTTTAGTAAATCTAAAATTATTCAAAAATGAAAATAATAAAAATATTTCTTTAAAAACAGTGGTAGGAAGATACTGGGGGCAAATATCACAGAAGTCACAGGAAGAGAGAATTTAAGAGTAGGTAGAAACCACCTTTGTAAATAATTGCAGATGAATCAAGCCAGTAAGGGACGGACTTTAGGTTTTAGTAAGAAAAGTTTCATTAATGACCATTGTGAAACTGGTTAAAAGAGATTCTGAGATTTTTTTTTAAGCAAAATATTACTAAAAAAATAGAATTGAAAAGCAATTTTCCATCCCCTCTGTTATCAATAATATATTATCTTATTTTATTTTATTCTTATTTCTTTTCATTTTTGGCCGTGTGGTGTGGCATGTGGGATCTTAGTTCCCCAACCAGGGATCGAACCCAGATCCCACGCCCCCTGCATTGGAAGCGTGGAGTCTTAACCCCTGGACTGCCAGGGAAGTCCCTCAATGATATTTTAAGTATTTAAATTCTTGTTGAGAGATCTAGTATAGTACTGTATTTCTGAGTTTTGAGATATTTCAAGTGAATGGTTATTAAGTTATAAAGATATACCAAAATATAATTTTAATATAATTTTCCTTTAAAAGTCATTCCCCAAAATTGAATAGTCATGGGGTTACTAAAGTTCCTTTTGTCACAAAGGCTGCTTCTTTATGAATGGCTGTTAATAGCCCCATCTACCTAAATTATTTTAACTATCAGATTCCTCTAGCCTTAGTACTACCCACCTTTACCTTTGTATGATGTAATTTAAAGAAATTAGAGAATGTCAAGGGTTGCCAAATTAGCAGTATGTGCCTTGATCGTGAACCCAAGACTTGTATATCTAATTTATCATTCAGTTCGTCCATGGGCAGTTAGGTGAGTATGATAAAGCTAACTTCAGAGGCAAGATGGGATTTCAGCTTGCATTTTCTGACTGCAGGTAGATGAATTTCTGAGGATGGATCATGTCACAGGGGGAAGATTGGTGACTGGAGCAAGGTGGCGTTTCTCCCCCAGGCTCAATTTTCAGGGGTTGTGTGTTCTTTCAAGGCTCACTTAATTTTTCCAAGGACTCGTTTCTTCACCAACCTGAGGGTATACATTAAAAACAGATCCAACTAGTAAACGGACTACACTGGTACTACAATTGCTGAGGGTTGGAATTACTGTTTTTGTTGTGTTTTTCATAAACACACACTCCCATGCACCTCTACACCTGGCTCCAAATTCACTGCCCTCACCATCCTAGGTAACGTGGGAAGAGTAGGTACATGGAAAACCAGTTCACGGTTGTTTGTCACCAGAGTCACGTAGGGTTGGGCTGAGCCTCCCTGGGTAGACAAACCATAGCTGGAAGATAATCCTTTGGAGAAAATGAAGTTTATCTGGACACCTGCATAGAAAGCACTGCCTCTTGAAGGGCGCTGGGCTTCTGTAATCTCCTTGGGCTCCTTGGGCAAGAGTTGGTCATGTGGGTCCACATGAAGGGTGACAGCCGTGAGCCCTGCTTCTTCCTAGTTGGTCCTGCAATAACAGGTGCCCACCTTGTTGCTGGCCAATCGCCTGGGGAATACACAAAATTTCTTTAGGAGGGATTCTTGATGGGGACAGCTTCAATTTTTATATCACCCGTGTGGGTTAAAAACAAACCTTCCAAATACAGGAAGTCCCCTACATATGAACCTTCAAGTTGTGAACTTTCAAAGGTGCAAACGTGCATTCACATGTGCAGTCATGTAAGTTAGTTCATGTGTCTGGCATACACTGTCACATGTGTGCCTCCTCTACGCTGTACTCTATACTGTGTACTGTACAGGACTGTATACAGTACAGTGGTACAGGATCTTTATTTCAAGCCCAGGATGTCCGGAAGCAAGTGTAAAAGCAGCGGTGCTGTAGCTGGTACTGCTATGAAGTTCCAGCTGTTGTACTGGACTACTGTACTTTTCAAGGTACTGTACCGTAAGATTAAAAATGTTTATTTTTTTGTGTGTTTGTTTTTATGTATTATTCGTGTGAAAAGTATTATAAACCTATTACAGTACAATACCATAGATTACGTTAGTTCGGCACCTAGGCTAACTTTGTTGGACTTACAAACAAATTGGACTTAACGAACGTGCTCCTGGGACTCGTTCGTATGTAGGGGACTTACTGTATCTCTTTGGGAAGATGTCATATATCGGACCACTCATTCTGTGTGTCTCAACCTCTTTAAATCACCTGTGTAGTCACCTCGAGAGAGGTCATAATCCCAACTGTGGTTTTTCTCTTTCATAAAATAGGGGAGTGTCTGGGAATGGTGCTTCCCACCCTTCTTTCACTGATTTCAATGCCTTGTATAGGTCTGTAATACATCCTTTTATGTTTGGTAGGCTACCACATTTATTTCAGTTTTACTAATTTCCATGAACCACTTTGTGTCAAAACAAAGTTACTATTAGATTTTGCAGATTGGTGTTGCTATAAATCTTTCAGTTTATCTCCACTCACACACCAGACTGTAGCTTATCAGTCCAGACCTCTAAAGGTAAGCTCTTCAAACCTACAACAGTACCTTCATCAATGAAACAGGGAAGGAAGGACAAAAGGACAAAAATACCCTTTGCCTAAAACATTAAGAATTGTTTCAGCAAACTATTAGGTGTAAAATAAGCTACAAAAATATACTGTACAACACAGGGATATAACCAATATTTTATAATAACTGTAAATGGAGTATATTGTTTAAAAATTGTGAATCGCCATATTGCACACCTCTAATTTATATAATTTTGTACGTGAGCTACACTTACATTTTTAAAAAATCCTTTCAAGCTTTCCACGTTTCCATAACTAGCTCTTGGGATATATATGTAGGCTGTGTGTTTTATAGCCTGTAGAAATACTTAGAACACTTTGTTCTGATGGCAATTTTCCCTCAAATTATTTGGAAGTATTTTGAGACTATTTGGGAATATTTCTACCCTTTTCAGGACAAGAGGAAGTCAAATAAATTTTGTCATGTATGGATGTATCAAATAATACAAGCTTGGTACCTGGACAGGTAGGAATATATATACAAGCTCCAACACTATACAGTAGGGCACCCCGATTAATATCTTGCAGCCTGTGTCCACATCTATAAAAAGAAGATACTATCAAATTTTCAAAATCATCACACTAATTAAATAGGAAAGCTCTTGTGATAGCCTTAAAGAAGTAGAGATTAAACTCAAAAACACTTTTTTTCTCTGTTCCTTAGCTTTAATGAAGGAATGACAATGTTTGAATCAGAAAAAAAGCAAAAACAAAAACACCCCAACTGTATACATATTACAAAAGATAGCAAGAATAAAGAAAGATTGGAAATAGAAAATAATGTTGAAATGTTTGCTAAAATTCTGCGTGATAAATCTCTCCCTTTTTCCTTTGGAAGGAAAGGTACTTTCATTTTAGAAAATTTGGAATACGAAATTTCCAAATTTCGTATTTGGAAATTTTGGAGTCAGAAACCTTACTCCTCCAAAATTCCAACCCAAATCAATGATGAAAGTCGAGAAGATAACTAATCATCTTGTTCTCTAATATAACTTTCTCTGTGCATGGGCAAATGAATAAAAACCAGGAACTATAGTCATTTATAAAAATTTCACCCCTTTTAAATTTTATTGTATTATTTTTTAATATATTTATTTATTTATGGCTGCGTTGGGTCTTCGTTGCTGCGCGCAGGCTTTCACTAGTTGCGGTGAGCGGGGGCTGCACTTCGTTGCGGTGCAAGGGCTTCTCATTGCAGTCGATTCTTTTGTTGTGGAGCACGGGCTCTAGCCGCGCAGGCTTCAGTAGTTGTGGCACATGGGCTCAGTAGTTGTGGCTCGTGGGCTCTGGAGCGCAGGCTCAGTAGTTGTGGCGCACGGGCTTAGTTACTCCGTGGCGTGTGGGATTTCCCAGACCAGGGCTCGAACCCGTGTCCCCTGCATTGGCAGGCGGAGTCTCAACCACTGCACCGCCCGGGAAGCCCTGTCAGTGTATTTTTAGGGAAAGGATAATGTCCCTATTTTTTTCAGGAGCTTTAGTATAAACATACAGGTCATCGAATGCCTATCAATAGCCTACCGTGCTTTACTGAGATGATGATCAGCAGCTGCTTTGAAACATGAAAGTGAGGCCATTCCGTAGTGATGACAGATGATTTGGCAGCCAGAACTTTTATCAGCTGACAGGAGAGCTCCAGAGAACCTAAAATAATATGACAAGAGACAGACTATAATTACAATCCATTGCAAGATCACTACGTAACAAAAGAGACTATGGTATAAACAGTGGAAATACTAGAAGGGAAAAAAATAGAGAAAGCCTTGCAGGTACTACTCAGGAGTAGTTGGATAGGACACTTTCAGCAGTGAAACTGAACCTTTTATAATGGAACAGTGGGATGTAATATATAATTGCTATCTCTGAAAGCAGTAACGTGAAAAGCAATGAATACAACCAAACACAGGAAATGATGAGAAGATTGTAGGATGTAGCCATAACCGCAAACGAGAGCTTTGGGAGAGTAACCCAGATACAAGATCACCAGGAGACACAATTCTGACATCTCTTGAGTAGAATGTGAAATTCTTCAAAAGTAGAAATATGTAGCCCTCATGTCTACATGACATAGTGTTTTCTGACTAGGATTAACAATGTCTGGTGTCAGAAACCCAGTCAATTCCTATCCCCAAAGAGAAGAGAAATATAGAAAAGCTAAAAATCAGATGAAGAAAACACCCTAGGAAAAAAATATTATAGGAAGAAACACCACAGTTAAAACTAACACGGTATTAAAATAAGTATAACATGTGATCCTTGGAGCAGTAGGAAGGAAAAGACAAATACATGAATTAAAAAGTGAGCTTCCTGGAAAGATACTTAAAACAGGTAAATATACTAAAGACATAAGAAACATACTGCTGTAGAAAAGATAGTTTGGAAAACACAGGAATATGAAAGAGGCATTTTGGTAAACACAGCAAAAGCAAATTTGTATAAAGTTAAAATATTTAGAAAGTAACATTCTCTTCATGTATAATTTTAAAAACTTTTTATGGAGCAAAGAGAAACTGGGATCTCCATACTGATGATTTGTATGGTATTTCAAGGGCTGTTCAGTTTTTGTAGAATATGGTCCTTTTAGGTTTTATAAATCATTGTCTTTAAATTTTTTAAAATTTAGTCTACGTTTTATGTTATAGACTGAGTAGAACACAAAAAAGGAGCACAGTTTATTCATATATATATATTTTTAAACTTTTCATGGAACAAAGAGAAAAGTGGATCTCTATGCAGGTGATTTGTACCATATTTCAAGGGTTATTCAGTTATTGCAGAGATATGGTCCTTTTAGATTTTATAAACCATTGTCTTTATTTCTCCTTTAATTTGGATGACTTTATATATCATAGATTGAGTAGAACACATTTTATTCATACATAATTTTTTAAAACACTTCAGGGAACAAAGAGAAGCTTGAATCCCTATGCTGATGAATTGTATCATATTTCAAGGGATGCTCAGTTATCCCAGAGGCCTGTGATATCAGTTGATGACAGAGATCAGTTATCACAGAGTATTTCCCACTTTCTTTTATCTTCGGTAGTGTTTGTTTTATAGAAGCTAATGCTATGGTATTTGTGCGCCAAAACATGCACAATTAAAGCTTCATGGTGGACTGTATTCTTGGTAATTAGCAGTGTCATTCTTTTCTCTCTTTTTAAATTTTTTAAAAATTTATTATTGGCTGCATTGGGTCTTCGTTGCTGTGCACGGGCTTTCTCTAGTTGCGACGAGTGGAGGCTACTCTTTGTTGTGGTGTGCGGGCTTCTCATTGCGGTGGCTTCTCTTGTTGCGGAGCACGGACTCTAGGTGCACGGGCTTCAGTAGTTGTGGCACATGGACTCAGTAGTCGTGGCTCACAGGCTCTAGAGCACAGGCTCGGTAGTGGTGGCGCACGGGCTTAGTTGCTCCGCTGCATGTGGGATCTTTCCGGACCAGGGCTCGAACCCGTGTCCCCTGCATTGGCAGGCGGATTCTTAACCACTGCACCACCAGCGAAGCCCCCATTGTTTTCTCATTTGATAGTGTTTTGTTTTATTTTTTCACTAAATTAACCTTCTCTCTAGATTGACAACAGAAGTGGGTTTTGGTTGGGTTTTTCTTTTTCTTTTTTTTTTTTTTTTTTTTGCCATTGTTATTGGATTTTGCCCATTCTTTTGTCTCCGTCATTTGAGTCCCTTTGCATTTTGCTTTTTCCTTTGGATAACATTTTGTGTGTATGTGTCAATAGATAAGATTAGATGTCTTACATTTGTTGGTAAGATGAATATATTCTGCCTTGAAGGATTCTATTGTCCTAACTTGTGTACGTAGATAGTTAAGTTTCACGGAACCCTGTACTTTGAGTCCTCTGTGGAATTGCTGCTCTAAAGAAGGATGAGATTAAAGAAATTCCACATTCTTTGTCTTTTCACAGATGTCACCATCTGATTTTTGTTGATCACATTATTTTCCTAGCTGAATCTTAGTCCTATTTTAACCCTAAAATGTCCAAGCATATTTAATGTATGCTGATAATATATAAATAATCTTGATCTCCATCTGTGTAAAGAAATTATATAACTTATATATTTCTATGCATATTTATATATTTAGCTGAGAATACTTTCAAACAAAACCCAGTTACACTTGGGTTTAGTTACATATACAAGACCGATTACCCTTTCTATTAATTAAACAAAAATTAAAACAAATACAAATTTTCTTCTTTTATTTTGGTCAGTTTTATAAGCCTGATAATACAAACTCAACACGAGTTTGGAGGAGACTGGAAGTCAGGGATTCACATATAGACTTGGAAAGAACCTTAGCTCATAACAATTTTTGAAAGAAATTTAGAAAACTGTAAAGTAAACTAAATTTATTTGGTTTTATATAACCTGAAATCAGCAGTTATAATGCCAAGGTTGTGTATATAGATGGTTATATGGGCATAAATGTGTATGTACAATATTATAATATTTTTTCAAATCAAAAAATAAATATTTGCACTAAACTGGAAACCACTGAATTATCCATCAGTGTAAGCTTGCGTAATTAAATAAAGGTGTATTAGGAAGTGAGATACTTGAAAGGCAACACAATGGGATAGATTTGTATCAGTTGACATGGAACGTCTTTTTCTACCCAAATAGGGTGTCAGACAATATGCATAATTAGCTTGCATTCATGTAAAGTGGGGAAAAAAGACCTATATTTCAAAAAGTGCTATATTTTCTTATTTTAAAATTATTAATCAATGTTCACATATTATTAACCAGTGTTTTTGAATGGCTTATATGAAGGCACTCTTCTATTTATCTTGTTATTATTCTGAATAAGGGGCCCAATTCTAGCAGGTGTGTTTGTATCTGTTTCTATGTAACTTGTACATATCTACAGACTGCCCAGTTTCTCTGAAAGTATTATCTACAAAGATAATGCTCTACTTCTATTATGTACATCGATAGAATAATTCACAAGAGAAAGTGTATGTTCATGTGTGCAAAATTACATGCTCGATTTTAAAGCATCAGCATGTATCGAGAGATTATTTTTTGAAGACCCTTGATGAATATCAACCATATTTAGACAGCTTTAAAACTGTACTTTTTGGGGCTTGCCTGGTGGCGCAGTGGTTGAGGGTCCGCCTGCCGATGCAGGGGACACGGGTTCGTGCCCCGGTCCGGGAAGATCCCACATGCCGCGGAGCGGCTGGGCCCGTGAGCCGTGGCCGCTGAGCCTGCACGTCCGGAGCCTGTGCTCCGCAACGGGAGAGGCCACAACGGTGAGAGGCCCACGTACCGCAATCACTAAAATAAGTCTTTAGTGATATTTCCTCCTAATTTAGTTTAAATGCATCAGTCTGTTTTGCCGTCAAACCATTGATTATATTATGGTGTTACACAGCCTTGTGACATTTATGAACTGTCTAAATGACTAAGCACAGAAAATTGAAATAACAGGGACTTTGGGTAATAGACAGATCTGCAGTGACTAATCCTGTGTTAATTTTCCTCTTGTGCAATTCTGGAAAAGCCATTTAGGTTTTCCAAATTCATTTCTGATTTACAAAATAGAGCAAGGTATCTGTTATGGGCTGAATTATCTGCCCCCCGCCCAAGAATTTCTCTGTTGAAGTCCTAACCCCCAGGACCTCAGAATCTGATTCTACTTGGAGATGGGGCCTTTAAAGGGGTAATTGGGATAAAATGAGATCATGTGGGTGGGTCCTAACTCAATAAGACTAATGTCCTTATAAAAAGAGGAGATTAAGACACAGACACACAGAGGGATGACCATGTGAGGACACAGGGAGAAGACAGCCACTGACGTGGGCAGTAAAGAGGTCTCAGGAGGAACCAGCTCTGACCATACCTTGTCCTTGAACTTCCAGCCTCCTGGTTGACTTTTAGACTTCTAGTGTGCAAACAAAATGCTTAGCTTGATTCTACAGAAGTAGAATTATTAGTAGTAATAATAATGTTCTGACACATGGAAAACAATTCATACATTGATTTCCTTGCTTTTTATTCATTGACCTCTAAGAAGTAGGATTACTAGGTTGAGATTTAACTCGCAGAATAATTATCTTCATAGGACTGATGCGGTAGTCTTTAGAAATGTACAATTCTCATTTTTCTTCTTTCACAAGTCACTGAACCATCCTGAGAAAAATCCCTTCTTCTCTAGACACAACAGCACACATTTATATGCGTCTCACGTGTAAATTCCATGCGCTGTGTTTAATGTTCATTTTGTGGTGTTTCCCAAGAGAGCAGCCAGAGAGACAAAGACATAAAACACATAAAAATAAAAGTCAGAGCTCGAAAGAATATCATTTCCTCTTCTCTACTTCATGAAATATAAATATTTTCAATTATCAGTGTCCATCAGCTTTCTACCACTGACACGTTGGAAGAAAATTTACAGCTGTCTCTTTACTATGGATTTTATTTTCACACCTAATCTTGATTTAAGGGTAATCCTGTGACATTCAAATGTTGAATATGATTTCTGTTTATATGCGATGGGATACAGGTGGGAGGAAATACTCAGTTATCTCTGAGAGATTTTTATATCTGCATCTAGTCAGTGGCCAATTCGTCTTCCTCCATTGGAAAGGTTAATATCCACTTTTGCTAGTCCAATACCACTGCTATCTCCTATTCCTATTTATCTTGTGGATTATCACAAGACCCTCTGTTAGGGCTGAATCCGTTTTCCCTCTGATCAGAGAATCTTCAAAGCCAAAGTTTTGCTGGACAGATGAAAATATAGGACAGGGGTAAAGTGTTCCAACTCCTACGTGAACAGAAATGGACTTTGAAATCCAGTTGAACAGCATCCCTTGTACTACTGAACTAAAACTCTTGGGTAAATAGGCATAATAATACTGTTACTGAATAGAAGTTTGTGTGCCCTGGGCACAGTGAGGCCAAACAATACCGGAACGGCAGACTTCAGAGCAGGGCCAAGCAAGGAGAATGGGCAGCTTGTGCTCAAAAACCCTGAACTCTGATGTTTCTCAGGGAGGAGTTTTTAAAGGCAAAATTTTGGGTGAGGGCTGCAGGGTGTGTGACCTTCTTCTGATTGGTTGCTGGTGAGGGTGGTTCTCCAGGAATCTTGAGCTCAGCCTGAAGTTACCATCCTCCCCTCCACCCTCCCGGGTGGGGGCCATGGTTTCAGCAGAAGAACTCGGAGATATCATTATTTATATCCCTTGAGGCAGAACCAGGACCCTGCCCCAAGCCTGCACTGTTGTGTCGTGGCTTCTCCTGTCTTGTTTCTGCATCCCCTCTCTTCCCTGCTTAGCAACTGTTTGAATCCGCCCTTTGGAACCCAGGGAAGGTCTAGGAGGCCGAAGCCTTTATCCTGAAAATAAGAAAGTGGGGACACGGAAAGGTTTTTGTGCCCAGGAGCCCCACAGGGTCCTGCTTGGTTTCAGTATTTCCTAATGCAAAGAGTTTTGTTTTTAAATGAAATCCTACTGAGATGATACACATAAAACATATCAGGATTTCAGGAAACACCCATTCGAATTTAATGCTTTTTAGGTATTTTGACTATAAAACCTAATTCATTTTATTATAATTGTCTGAGATACTCTAAATGTCCTTTCTCTTATATGTGGATTCGTTAAAATTTTCATGGCGCTCCCAAGGAACAAAGCCTTCCATTCCACGCATAATTGCGTATTATAGACTCTCATCATTCATGTTCTGCAAAAATGATCAAATCAGCTCCATAGGGTTGCCTCACCTAGATTCACTTCACCTCCACTCTTCCAGCTGAAACGGTCATGATCTTCCAAAACCCAGCTGAGACTGCTCGCTTATCCACGTAACCTTTTTCTACCGTTTCCTTCTTTCAAGTCTCCATCTTGTACAAAATGCTTTATTCCTGTACTGACTTTGCAACACAACTGAAACCATGCAACTCAGATTGGGACTTGGACCCGCAGGCCAGAACTTGAACTTGGCCAAAACCCAGATTGAGACTTGAAGCTGTGGTCTTTTAACTGAGATCAGACAGCTGGTCTCAGAACTTAATGAAGCTCAGGTTCTTGACGTCTCCTCACAGAAAGAATTCTGTGAGAGAAAAAGTGATAGGTAATAAGTGGATTTACTTAGAGAGAAACACACTCCACAGAAAGAAGTGTGGGCCATCTCAGAAGGCGAGAGTGGCGCCAGGGTATGGGGGTTGTCAGTTTGTATAGGAGTGGGTAATTTCATAGGCTAATGAGTGGGAAGAGTATTCTAGCTACTTTGGAGAAAGGGTGGGGATTTCCAGGAATTGGGCCACCGCCCACTTGTTGACATTTTGTGGTCGGCCTTGGAACTGTCATGGCACCTGTGGGCGTGTCATTTAGCATGCTGATGTGTTACAGTGAGGGTATACTGAGTCTCAAGGTCTAGTGGAAGTTGACTTGTCCGCCATCTTGGACCTATTTGGTTCAAACCATTTACATCGTGTCCTCGGGCCGTGTCATGTTTTAAAGGTTGTGCCCTGCCCCCTTCCCTCCTGTTTCACAGCCGTATGTACTTCCTGCTCCTCTACTGTAATGAAGTATAAGATTTCCCAAAGGCTTTATCTTTTGACATCCACAATATGATGGGTTGTGTTACGGAAACAAACTTGGGTCCACTCACCCACGTGCAGCAAAGCCATGTACTGACTCAGGCTTGTAGTGAAGGAAAGTCCAGCGTTTATTTGCAAGGCTCCCAACATGGGGCCAAAGCAAGGTGAATGGGCAGCTCAAGCTCAAAAGACCCAAACTCCTCAAAGGCTTTCAGGGAAGGGTTTTCAAAGGCAAATTTGGGGTGAGGGGTTCAGGGAGCATGACTTTCTTCTGCTTGGTGGGTGGTGAGGTAACAGGGTGATGTTTCAGGAACCTTAATCATCAAGCTTTTGTTTTCAGCCAGTCTGGGTTCTTTGTGCTCGTGGTCAGCATGTGATCACCGTCCTCCACTTGGGTTTGTTGGGGGGGAGGTGGTGGTGGTGTCTTAGTTTCTGACTAACAACTCAAATTGGAACCATGTAGTGGCTGGCCTTCAGTGGCTGACTCAGTTAGCACAGTGCCCTCCACACTGAGCCGCGTTGTAGCCTATAGCAGAATTTCCTTCTTTTTTAAGGCTGAATAATCTTCCGTTGTGTATATATACCACTATATAATACAGTTGTAAAATGTTTTACAGAATGCCAGAGAATGTACGTACCTAGGAGCACAAGCTCATTTAAAAAATAATAAACGGCAGGACTACAAAGGGAAAGAAACAAATATTCTACCATGATGGAGAATGTTCCCACAATTCTCCAAGCATGCAAAACATAAATAAAGATACAGATAATTACAAAATATATATATGTGTCTGATTGTTTTGTAGATCCCTCAAGGAGGAACTGGGACTCTGTCTTACTGATTAACTGTTGTTCAAGCTATTGTGTTTGACTGCTTTTCCTTTCTTTCTGGATTCCCTCACTTTAGTAACTGACTGAATCTCTTTGGAACTCAGGGGAGGCCTAAGGGACTAAAGCCTTTTTCTACAAACAAGAAACAGGGGACACAGAGGGGCTTCTGTACAAGGGAAGACCCTGCAGGGTGTCTGTACCTGCTCGGTACTGACCCTGCTCGGTTTCAGTACCCCCTTTTCTTTGATATTCCTCAATCCAGCGTGGGGAGGGATAAGAGAGAGAATAAAATTTTGCATAGACAGGTTAATCATAAGCTCAGCAGTGGAACTTGGTTTTAGGGGGACTTGTTTTCAGCTGGTGAACAGTTTATGTATGCTTACTGAGACGGCTGTTGATGGGTTGATCATTTTTAATTTTTTAATCCGTGGTCATTTCTTAATGCTTATGTTTATTCTTGGGCTGAGAAAAAGTGATGAGAGGTTATGCTGTTGGGCTAAGGATGGCTAAGGATGGGGGAGATGCCTTACATTCCAGAATTAAAATCAAGTTCATTACATTAGCAAAAAAAATTGCTAGCTTTTCAGGTTTTGTTCAGGGTGGCTGAAAAGAAACAAGCATATTGCAAGAGCATTTTCAGGAGAGTTTTAACAAGGAGAAAAGGACCTTTCTAAATTGCTAGAAGAATACACAGCATTCACTCTTGAACGGTGTTGTGCTCAATGGGCTGGAGAGTGTAGTTGTGTTTATTTGAAATTAACATACCTTCACAGTGCTATCCTGCTGTCCTGTGTCATGGGAAACTAAAGATCTTGCAAAGTGAGCTGTAAGAGCCCAGAGTTCTTCAGTTGATCTCAGGTGCATTATTTTTTTTTGTCTAGTATTTAAAGAATATCACTAGCTAACATCCTCTTCTAAACCATACAGATCATAGCTGTTTAACTTGATTTTTTAATCCCTTTAGCTTTGGTGTACTGAATTCATGGAAAATAGTTACAGAAGCATTCTGAATTCATTTATGGAAAGAGAGAGCCTAGTTTAATTTTATTTTGCTGTAAAGGGTTGATCTCTGCATAACCACCTCTAAGACAACACCACCTACCAGCTAATATAATGTTATAATATAATGGCTCTACCAAGCCCTTTCCAAAACTGTACTGTACTTCCTATGTAAAAATATCACTTTGGTAAAGTTTGCAAATCTGAGAAGTAAGGAAATTATAACAAAGTACATTTCATTTATTTTGAATTAATAAGATTTTTGGCTACCTGAACTTTAGCATATTCTGGTATGTGTCCGGATGCTTGGGAAACATAACACACTATCAGAAAAGAGTGCGTATAATTGGCAGATACCAAAACCACTAATGTGCCGTTTAATTTTTGTACACGTAAAACACTAAAACTCTAACCTATCAAAGTGTATGCTTTGGTAAGATGCATTGAATCCCTTTCTCTCCATTTTTCTTGCAGAGTAAAGCTGGACAGGATGGGTTTAAATAATGGTATAAATATTGACTCTCAGATTTGTAGAACAAAAATCAGGTTAAATATCTAAGGCACTTAAAGTGGTATGACTGTTATTATCTAAACAGATGTAGATATTTCATTGCATTTTGTGGCTATGAAGGAAGACACAGAGTACACATTCAAATAATATTTCTTGGACTAAATTTAAATGCTTACCTTTGTAAAATAAGACAAACCAAATGATATGGAGTCGGGGGCAGAGGCGGCAAAAGAAACTTGACGGCGTAGCGAATTGAATATTTCAGGCAATGGCATAAATTAAAATTGCATGTCTGTGATTATTATCTCAAGTCTTTGTCAGTCTTCCCTCCCGAACATAAATCTACTTTAATCCACGTGGAAAGGAGACATAGAGATGTCATTTTCTAAAAAAATAGTCACCACAGACATAGAACAGACATAAAAATAGTCACACAGAACAGGCTTGTGATAGCCAAGGGGAAGGGGAGGTGAGGGAGTGATCCACTGGGAGTTTGGGGTTAGCAGGTGCAAACTATTTTATAGAGGTTAGGTAAACAACAAGGTCCTCCTGTAGAGCACAGGGAACTATATTCAACATCCTTTGATAAACCATCATGGAAAAGAATATGAAAAAGAATATATATATATATACACATACACACACACATATATGTGAACCACTTTGATGTACAGCAGAAATAACACAACATTGTAAATCAACTATACTTCAACAAAGTAAGTTTTTTAAAAAAGAATAGTAACTATAAGAAACAATAATACAGCGTCAATAGTTATATACACTTTCAAAGAGCCCTGATCCCACAATCAGTCAAGACTTGCTTCAGTAATAGCTAAGAATTCAGACTATATTATTGTTTGTAGATATTAAAGAATGGAATGCATCGGCTCTCTTCTCTGTGACCATATCACATAAACAAATGTAAATTCAACATTGTTTCCACTGAACTCCCGCCAGTCTATAGAATCGTAGATGCTTTATAGAATTGCATGTTACAAAGTTGCTGCAATTTTAATAGAATCACAAAGATGCATGGAATGTCAATATGATCGACTGTCTTCCTGCAGCCTTGGGCTAAACAGATAGTAATTAGCAGTCATTTTCCACCCTGTAAAGCCCTCCACAAGGGCTCTCCAACCCCCTCTCTCAAGGACAAACAGTAAAGGTGTTGCCAAGAAAAAGAAGAGAAGCATCAGCTGGGGATGCAACCATGTTCCTGGAAGGGTTACTGGATCCATGGGAACCCGACAGGATACATGGGCTCACCCCTCACGTACTAGTGCACTCTTCTGCCATCACTCACTCAACTTCCGTAAAGATACACCTCACACTCGGTCCATTCTGGACTTCTCCAGTGGCCAAGTCTTAATCCCACGTGTGCCCTTGCAAAAATGTGTTTTCACCTAAAGAGAAACAGTGCAGGTTCAAGTCCACCTTCAAACAGGAAACTATTCCACAAAGGAATAGTTTTTTATATACTTTTATATTTTTAAAATTTTTTAATATTTTTATTTGAAATATAGTAGATTTACCATGTTGTGTTAATTTCTGCTCTACAGCAAACTGATTCAGTTATACATATATACTTTTTTATATTCTTTTTCATGATGGTTTATCACAGGATACTGAATATAGTTCCTTGTGCTCTACAGTAGGACCATGCTGTATATCCATCTTATATATAATAGCTTGCATCTGTTAATCCCAAACTCCCAATCCATCCCTCCCCCACCCCTTCTCCCCCTTGGCAACCACAAGTCTGTTCTCTGTGTCTGGGAGTCGGTTTCTGTTTCATAGGTAAGTTCACTGATGTCATATATTAAATTCCACATATAAGTGATATGTGGTATTTGTTTTGCTCTTTCTGACTTAACTTCACTCACTATGACAATCTCTAGATCCATCCAGGTTGCTGTGAATGTCATTATTTCATTCTTTTTGATGGATGAGTACAATTCCATTGTATATATATCACATCTTCTTTTTTAAATTATTAGTTATTTATTTATTGGCTGCGTTGGGTCTTCGTTGCTTTGCACGGGCTTTCTCTAGTTGCGGCGAGCGAGGGCTACTCTTCGTTGCAGTGCACGGGCTTCTCATGGCAGTGGCTTCTCTTGTTGCAGAGCATGGGCTCTAGGTGCGTGGGCTTCAGTAGTTGTGGCACACGGGCTCAGTAGTTGTGGTGCATGTGCTTAGTTGCTCTTCAGCATGTGGGATCTTCCCGGACCTGGGCTCAAACCCGTGTGCCCTGCATTGGCAGGCAGATTCATAACCACTGCACCACCAGGGAAGTCCTATCATATCTTCTTTATCCATTCATCTCTCGATGGACGCTTAGGTTGCTTCTGTGTCTGTGCTATTGTAACTAATGGTGCTGTAATCATAGGGGTGCTTGTGTCTTTTTGAATTATAGTTTTGTCTGGATATATGTCCAGGAGTGGGATTGCTGGATCATATGATAGGTATAACCCATGTGCCCTGCATTGGCAGGCAGATTCATAACCACTGCACCACCAGGGAAGTCCTATCATATCTTCTTTATCCATTCATCTCTCGATGGACGCTTAGGTTGCTTCTGTGTCTGTGCTATTGTAACTAATGGTGCTGTAATCATAGGGGTGCTTGTGTCTTTTTTTTTTTTTTTTTGCTTGTGTCTTTTTGAATTATAGTTTTGTCTGGATATATGGTATATTTTTAGTTTTTAAAGGAACCTCCATACCGTTCTCCATAGTGGCTGCACCAATTTACATTCCCGCCAGTAGTGCAGGAGGGTTCCCTTTTCTCCACACCGTCTCCAGCATTTGTTATTTGTAGACGCTTTGATGATGGCCATTGTGACCAGGGCAAGGTGATACCTCATTGTAGTTTCGATTTGCATGTCTTTAATAATTAGTGCTGTTGAGCACCTTTTCATGGCCTATGGGCCACCTGTATGTCTTCTCACAAAGGGATCTTTAATCTCTCAAAACATGGCACGGAGAGCTTACATCCAGTGTTACCCCAATGGTCCCACCAACTGGGGTTGGAAGAAGACCTCCTTGTTTCTCTCTTAGCAATTTTAACATCAGAGTTTGACCTCATGACCTTCATAGTTTGGGGAAACTGTTTTTCTCGGATGATATGTCAGAAATGTGGCTTCAATCCAGTTGGCAGTCATGTAAGCCAAGACATTGCCAAGCGGAGACATAATTTGCTTCTAACACCCAGCAGCGAGAGAAGGAACATGGGCATGCTTGCCTCTCAGCAGTACAGTCTCCCTGATCATTATTTCAAGCGTGAACAGTCATACCGTTGAATAAAATCACTCAGCTTATCTAGGTGATACCTTTGGGTTATACTTATTTATTTACTTTTATTTTCTAGGGGATTTGGGGGGGGGGCTACAAATACCCAAAGAGACCACATAAAAGTTCTACAAACTTTTCCACTGTGATCAGCTATTTTTGTCGGACGATGTATTTGTGGTACCATTCTACAAGCTCTACCCAATGACATTTTTATTAATATATATTAATACATTTCTCTCTAATTAAATACCTAAAAATGGGAGTTTAGCACCATAAAATTTGCACTCACCACCGAAAGCCCTGCCCCTCTCTGCATGGCTTCCGTAATAATAAGGTTGTAGATAATAGTTTGCTCTTGTGGTTTTTTCGATACCAGGTGTTCTGCCATTTATTCAAACCAGAATATGCCATCAACTGTAATGTTTGCAGACCACAAAACAGCTTGCTGATAACCCGAAAGCATTAAAAATCTTAAAACAGTATGCTAGTATGTGGTTTTTCTATAGTGATACATAATGTCTCAGGTGTAAAAAGACTTTTCAGAATCGTGGTAACACTAAAGGCACCTGATAGCTTGTTATTACTGCGTTCATGAATAGAAACTGTGACAGAAAATAAACTTTTAAACTTTATTTTCTTTGCGTATTTCTATTAATTTTTACTTCTATATTAGTCAGCGAGGACTGCCATAACAAAGTACCATAGACTGGATGGCTGAAATAACAGAAAATTCTCTCTGTCCTGGAGAGAGAAAGCCTGAGGCTGAAAGTCTGAGATCAGGGTCTCTAGCAGGTTGGTTCTTCCTGAGGCCTCTCTCCTGGGCGTGTAGATGGCCATCTCCTCCCTGTGTCCTCACAGGGTCGTCCCTCTGTGTCCTAATCTCTTCTTATAAGGACACCAGTCCAGTTGGATTAGGACCCACCCATATGACCTCATTTTACCTTAATTACCTCTTTAAAGACCCCATCTCCAACTACAGCCCTTTCTGAGTTCCTGAGTGTCAGGACTGCAACATGTAATTTTCAGTTGGGACACGATTCACTCTATAACACCCTCCAGGAGAAAGATTGGATGCTTCACTCAGCCCCCGCTCAGCGTACATCAATACATTTCCTTGTTCCTATGTGAAGCCCCTGAACCCACCTGAGCCAATCAAAGCACCTCCGCAGGATTTATACCACTCAGGTTGAAGAGAGAGGCAATTATTCTGGTAATCCAACTTTACTCTAGGCATAAACCAGCTCTTCCACTGGAAGGAAGAGGTGATTCAGCTAATCAGGTGGGTACTTAAGGGTTGTAGTATGAAATAGCGTTTCTCAACATCTAATGCAGTGGTCCCCAACCTTTTTGGCACCACGGACCAGTGTTGTAGAAGACACTTTTTCCACGGACTGGTGAGGGGGGTGGTTTCAGGATGACTCAAGCACATGACATTTATTGTGTACTTTATTTCTATTATTGTTACATTGTAATAGACAATGAAATAAGTATACAACTCACAGTAATGCAGAATCACTGGGAGCCCTGAGCTTGTTTTCACTTGCCACTCACTGGTAGGGTTTTGAGGTGAGTCTGCAAGCCATTGATTTATGGTGGTCTCTGCGCCGTCAAACCTCTCTGCTCATGAGATTCTGTGTTTGCAGCCGCTCCCCAGCACTAGCTAGCGTCACCACCTCAGCTCCACCTCAGATCACCAAGCATTAGATTCTCACAAGGAGCGCGCCACCTAGATCCCTCGCATACGCAGTTCACAGGAGGGTCCGCGCTCCTAGGGGAGCGGCTGCAAATACAGTTGAAGCTTCACTTGCTCACCTGCTGTTCACCTCCTGCTGTGTGGCCCGGTTCCTAACAGGCCACAGACTGGTACTGGTCCAAGGGCCAGCGAATGGGGACCCCTGATCTAATGCACACAGATATGCCCTGCGGATCCTGTTACAATGCAAATTCGGATTTGACGGCCCTATGCTGATTCTGCATTGCCAGCAAGCTCCCAGGTGAGGATGACTGAGGTGGTCCAAGGTCTCCACCTTGCCCAGCACGAGAATGTAGCTATTGATATGGAACATTGGGCTCTCTGGAGGTCTGAAAATACTTTGAGGGCGTTCTACTGACAAACCCATCTCCCCCCAATTTTTATTTTATTCTTTTAATTAATTTTTATTGGAGTATAGTTGTTTTACAATGTTGTGTTAGTTTCAGCTGTACAGCAAAGTGAATCAGCTGTACGTATACATATATTACCTCTTTTTTGGATTTCCTTCCCATTTAGGTCACCACAGAGCATTGAGTAGAGTTCCCTGTGCTATACAGTAGGTTCTCATTAGTTAGCTATTTTATACATAGTATCAATAGTGTCTATATGTCAATCCCAGTCTCCCAATTCATCCCACCCACCCCCTTTTCCCCCCTTGGTATTCATACGTTTGTTCTGTATGTCTGTGTCTCTATTTTTAGTTTTTTCAGGAACCTCCATGCTGTTCTCCGTGGTGACTGCACCGATTTACATTCCCACCAACAGTGTGGGTGGGTTCCCTTTTCCTCACACCCCCTGCAGCATTTATTATTTGTAAGAAAATTATCATTTCTTAAAAACACGTAATAACTAGTTGACATAGGCTTCTCCCCATCTTAACTTTAAAACCTTAAATATCTTAAATGATTTGAAATAAGTAGGATTTTTCATGAAACATTACCTAAAGTGACCATATAACGAGAGTTTACTTTGCTTGGGGAAATAAATGTCAATAATATGAAATTCAGCATCGAAGGCAACCCAGTGACAGACAGATTTGTGTGAACCACGAGAAAAAAGAAGGTTGCTTTAATCTGATGGTAATGTGTGACATACAGGATTCATTTTACTGGAGAACTCAATTTAAAATTGCGTGAAAGAAGGCTTTCTGCTCACATGTCAAAGGCCATTACTAATGAAGGGTAGCAACTGGGTAATGATTGAAATCTACAAGGCATCACTTTCAGCGTTTTTCCCCCCTTTGGATTTTCATTAACTGGATGATAAGCCGTAATTTTTGGTTTCATTTCATACTAAAAGTATATGCTGTCTATATAATTAGCAATATTTTATTTTTCCATCAACTTCATGAAGAGAAAATCATCTCATGGTGTCCTATTTTCATGTTGTGGTAATGAATCCTTTTGTCAGTGACAGAATATAGATAAATACCAGCATCAAAAATGGAAGGAAAAGAGGACCTATTTACTAGAGGATATTATTTCCCTGCATTACTGTGAAAATTAGGTAAAGATGAACAGGAAAATGACAGAGTCAAAAATTAGTCTTCTGGGCTTCCCTGGTGGCGCAGTGGTTGAGAGTCCACCTGCCGATGCAAGGGACACGGGTTCGTGCCCCGGTCCGGGAAGATCCCACATGCCGCGGAGCGGCTGGGCCCGTGGGCCATGGCCGCTGAGCCTACGCATCCGGAGCCTGTGCTCCGCAACGGGAGAGGCCACAGCAGTGAGAGGCCCGCGTACCGCAAAAAAAAAAATTAGTCTTCCAATCTGTTTTTGTAGCACAGGCAATCTGTAAAATTTTCTACTAAGGGCAAGAAGATTTTATCATTTACACCCACATACCCCCAAATTATACAGCATCATCTTATATATTTTTTTTTCCAACTTTTGCCTGGATATGGTATTCTTTGACTGAGATATGACTGTTCTAGACCAAGAACATATACACATTTAAGATCTCTGTGTCAATATGTTTTCCATTATTATCATTCAGTTGTTTGCTGAAGATTAATAACTTGTCAGATCACCCCAGTTAGTCAAATAGTATGTTTAAAATGTGATATATTAGTAAATATAAATTTTTAAAGCAAAATCAATTCTGCAAAAGGTCAGATTCACGCAAACAATATTCCTCCCTATACATTGCTAGAAATATCAAATGTGCATTGAATCTATACCTTTCCGAACTCATTTGGTATAAACATGTTTAGATTAATTATAATAGTCATAGAAGCAAGAGAAAAATTAATGTGTTTTCATTTTGCACTTTTACATGATTTCATGCAAGCCAGTATTGTGATTTATTTTAAGGACCTGGGTTGCTCACTTATCATTCTTTTCAAAGTGAAGACCGTGCCTATTTAGGTTTCTACGGACTACATCCAGAATTTCAAAAATTCATATAAGTAGAATTTCAAGTGATACCATTTTCAACCACTTATGTGGGAAGATGCCTTTTGTATGGTTTAATGATCACTTTGCAATTCAGGGAAACTTTTTCAATTTTTAGGTTTACTTTCCACTTTATCTGTTGCAAGTTCTACAATATGAGACCCTGAGAGACCAAAGTTACGCTACCATATAACTTTTGCGGGAACTTTGCCCCCAGTGACCCATCCTGGCTTTTCTGGCTAAACACAAATTGTCCAGCCAAACTTAGATAAACCACAGCTCCACTCACACAGCCTCTGTTTCCTTAAGGGGGCCCCAAACAGCCATAGCTTCTCCTACCTTCTTAGAACTGGATCAGTGAAGAATAACGAGAAGAAATTCCTCCATCAGCCCTATACTATGCTCAAGCACCTCCCTCATCAGAAAAGTCACCACACTGCTCTTCTGTTGAAATATTTCCATCAAGGCTTGCACTAATGACTTTTCCTGGATTTCTCCTTCCACAGTTATAATAAAATTTGTCCTTCCCATGTGCAAACATCTAGACATCTCCAAAAAGTCAACCTTTCCAGGTGTCTTAACCCAAAGAGTAGTGTTCCATGGCTGGTATCTTGAAACCCAAGTTGTATGGGAAATGATGCAGCCTCTCATGTTACATGAGTGTATTTAGATATTCACTAAAATTAAATGCACTTTACACAAATGATTTAATAAACAGTTAGAAACAGTCCCCTTTGCTCCAGGAAGAAGCTAGAAGCCAGCATCTCTGGATAATTCTCTCATATCCGTGAGTACACTCATGAAAAATCAATATTTTTCTAGCAACCTCCAGGTCCATCCCCACGTATCATTTTCCAGAATGGTCTCTTGATACACACGTGATCTGTTTGCTGTGAGTGTCTCCTCTGAGTGAGATCTGTATTTGCCAGCATGGTCCAGGGTGTTTCTGAGCTCCTTATAGATTGGAAGCAATGCACATTTTCAGGTGTAAAGAGTAAGGAAAAGTGGCAACTTACTAACAGGTACCTACTTTGGATAAGAAAACTGTAGGGTCTTCAGGAAAAGAAACAACCACTTCATCAGCTTCAGAGGTGGGGTGTCATTTGCTGGCTCAGAGGAGTTTGGGGTGTCCAGAGTCCTCTGATCCCACCTGAAGGTCCACATTCCAGTGCTAAATCCTGGTATTTTCTAATGTATGGGAAAATGTTCGTAAAAGATGTGTGATGCTGGAAGTCAATCCAGATTCCATTTCAGTAAGCTTCAGCCTCGAGTCTTCTTGGATTTGTCCTAAATCAGCCTGTGTCTTCAATAGAAGAGCGATTCTTTAGAAGTAGGTGCCCCCTTCCTCTCACCATGCCCTGAGAGAAGACTTAAACTTTGACCTCAGTTGTCACTCATTAGCTCTGTCATGCAGTCCAATCAGTCTGTCCATCTTGCTGTCTTTCCCACCAAAGATTCCACCAAAGCAGTCATGTGGTCTTGACTTCAATGTGTATTTCATATTATGGGTTTCCAGTGTCCCACGCTGTTTTGGTAGAGATATGCCTACTGCCTTGAAACGCACCTGGGGTGATAAAACCATCCCATACTCACCTTTCTCTGATGGTCTCCTACCTTCGACCTCTGTGGGTACTAATGCTTGCATTGGTCAGCATTCAACGGCAGAGGAAAGAATGCATGTTGTCCAAAAGTGATTTCATAAGAGCATTTAATGGCTTAAATAATCATCAGGAGAGCTGAAGAAATGGGTCATTGATCTCCCAGGGTTGATCCCCAAATTACTTGATAGATGGGGGTTATCAATGAAGCTGATATTCTTTCTATTGTCAAGAATCTGCCTGCTACACTTTACACGATGCTGGGTTCAAATCACACCACGTCTGCTGTGATCTGAATCGGTTCAATTGATGCCTCACACCTGCCTCTCTTATCACCTGTGTCAGCTCTGGTTTCATAACTCATGCAAGTGCATTGAATTGAAAGAACTTAAAAAGTTGACACCTGCATGGAATATTGTCCAGAAAAATGCAGATGTTGCTTTCTGGTCTTCAGGAAGCGAAACTGGAAGAAGATAATAAGTGTTTTGAGAGGCAGCCCACATTTTCAGCCACAGGTGGTGGTTCTCTTTCCTTTTTTGTTTTTTTATTTTATTTTTGGCCGCTTGGGATGTTCGTTGCCGTGCGCAGGCTTTCTCTACTTGCGGAGAGCGAGAGCAACTCTTCGTTGTGGTGCATGGGCTTCTCTTTGCGGTGGCTTCTCTTGTTGCGGAGCACGGGCTCTCGGCGTGCAGGCTTCAGTAGTTGTGGCAGTCGGGCTCAGTAGCTGTGGCTCGCGGGCTCTAGAGCGCAGGCTCAGAGCCTGGCGCACAGGGCTTTGTTGCTCTGCGGCATGTGGGCTCTTCCCAGACCAGGGCTCGAACCTGCGTCCTCTGCATTGGCAGGCGGACTCTTAACCACTGCGCCACCAGGGAAGCCCCTTTTTGTTTGTTAACGTGTCTATTTATCTCAGCAGAATCCAGGTGCTTGTAAAAGGCGACAGTGATCTAGACTGGAATTCAGCCGGGGGTGCCTTCAATTGCTACTGCCATTCCAATGCATTCTCTTTATCTCTCTTCAGAAACAAATTAACCAAATGCAGGCACCTGGCCCACAGAATACAGCTATTGTGTTGCCAAATGTATTTGTTTCCTCTCTTCCTTTTGTTTATTGTCTCTCTCAATAAGCAACAAGGTCTTCGAGACACTGACTCTCAGGTAACAGAGCCAACTTACATCTTTATCATCTTGACAGCTTCCTGTGCCTCAGGGTAGATCTCTACAATTTTGATTTTCTCACTGTCCCACGATTTCATAACCCTCGTCTACGTCATTGATGCAAAGGGAAACTGAAACTTAGGATGTAGCGGTATTCCAGATTTATGTAAGACCAATGCTTGCCATGGGTGATACCACCTATGTATTAGTTGCTAGAGCTGACATAACAAAGGGCCATGGACCGGGAGCCTTAGCAACAGACATTATTTCCTCCCAGTCGTGGAGGCTGGAATCTGAGGTGAAGGTGTCCGCAGAGCTGATTCCTCCTGAGGCCTTTCTCCTTGGTGTGGAGATGGCCGTCTCCTCCCTGTGTCCTCAGATGGTGTCCTCATCTCTTCTTATAAGGACACCAGTCCTATTGGATTAGGACCCGCCCTGAAGACCTCATTAACCTTAATGACATGTTTAAAGGTCCTATCTCCAAACACAATCACATTATAAGATACTGGGTGTTAGGACTTCAACATATGAATTTGGGGGGTGGGGGGAGACAGTTTAGCTCATAACTGCCCCCGAAACAACAGGAATCTGAATCCTCTCTGGAATATTGCCTTATCCATGACCATAGAGCATACTCTTCATTGTGCCTAGATATGAGAATGAACTGAAATAAATACCTATACTCTACCTGCTGGCTGTGTTTGTGTGGTGAGTGGAGAAGTGAGAGTTTCCCAGCTGGTTCACCTGCTAACAACATTTTCCTGCAAACTTTGTCACCCAGTACATTGATTGTTGCATGAAGTGTATGTAACAGGTCTTGGTGCTGATAGAATTCGTGGAAAGCCCCGCCTAGCTAATTATAGTGAAATCCCAAGATTTCCTACAGGGAATGCCATGCCGTCTTGCAAACTCTTGCCATTTTGGATCAAGCTACTTGCTTTTTACAGAACTCGTAGAAAATGTGTCCCTTACCCTTGGAGTCCAGTGATCTTGCATCTTGAATGATATCTATCAGTAAGTAGATATTCTTTAATTCAGAAAGAGAAAGACAAATACATGATATAGCTTATATGTGGAATCTAAAACAGTCACACAGATGAACTTATTTACAAAACAGAAACAGACTCACAGACATAGAAAACACTTACGATTACCAAAGTGGAGAGGCGGGAGGGATAAATTAGGAGTTTGGGGTTAACACACTACGATGTGTAAAACAGATAAACAACAAGGGCCTACTGTACAGCACAAGGAACTCTACTCAATATCCTATAATAACTTATAATGGAAAAGAATCTGAAAAAGAACAGATATAACTGAATCACTGCTGTACACTTGAAACTAACACAACATTGTAAATCAACTGCACTCCAATGAATTTTTTAAAAAAATAAGCTAGATATTCTGCAACCCAATGAAGGAATGAGCCCAGAACATTCCATCATCAAGGAGAAGTGGCTGTGTGGAGTTCAGAGCAAGCAGGTGCTACAGGCTCACATGTTTTGCAGGAGCAAATCATTCACATACCAAGGTGCGTTCTCCTGCATGGCCTCAACACACATCATGGCCTCATGGAAGGAAACCTATGGTCAGGTGACAAAGTAAAGCCATGCTTGTTTGTGATTGACACCGGACAGTACAAGACATGTTGAAACCATCTGGGTACGTGCTACCACTGTGGTCTCTTGGACCTGTTAGGACTCCAAAGTGATGCTTGAGGGAGGAGATGATGCTTCACGCTTTGTAGGAACAGAATGGCTGTTTAGAAGCACAGGGCGGTATGGTTTCTTGAGCCCAGCAAAACCCAACTTCAAGCAGAGAGAGAAAAGCAGATCACACACAGAGGAATAACAAGTAGACCAATAGCGAGGTTTCCACTGGTCCCGCAAAGGAGCCATAAAATCCAAGGGATGCGAGAGATTGCCTGTCAGAGAAATCCGTAACCCCTGAAGTATGTATCTCAGAGTGTGGACTGCATAAGCACGTTTACACTGACAGACCTCAGCAGGGAAATCCGTGCACTCAGAAAAGATACCGGACGGAGGAACACGGCACCCAGCACGGGTAGAATGTATTTGCAAACTGAATAAACGTCGTATCTGTGATATTCATGTCTTCCGTGAAACCATGTAGAACTTTATCTCCTAAGATATGTATAATTAGGAAACGCTGGTTTTCATTCCCTTCATTTTTGCCTTAATTCATCTACTCATCCATCATTCTTGAAGATAGACCAATGCTGCCCTTTCTGTCCTCAAAATGACCTTCTAACAATTGAGAATCTGGATACAAAGCTTGGGTACCCACATGTCCCACGTCCCTGGGAAAACTCTGGTTTATACTGGCTATTTCAGTAAAGAGGTAAGAGACACTCTTTCTCTCTCACACGTGTTCTGGTATGTACAATAAATTGTAAGTTCATTCTGCAGAAATACTGAAAGATTAACTGTTTCCATCCAAACACTTGTAGTTGAAATTGAATACCTTTGCTTTATCTGGGACCCACTCAAAAATCTCTTAGCCTTTCTGGGTTAGTCACCCATGCAGGATCTAATCCCTTCTTCTTTATGTTGGAGGTGAAACAAAACAGAATGTTCACACACAAACACACACACACATATTTTGTTTCTGTCACCACCCCAGTGCTGAATACATAAATAGTTGGGTTATAAAGAAGAGACCCAGTGAAGTAAGTCAGAAAGAGGAAAACAAATACCGTATGCTAACACATATATATGGAATCTAAAAAAAAAAAATGGTTCTGATGAACCTGGTGGCAGGACAGGAATAAAGACGCAGACATAGAGAATGGACTTGAGGACATGGGGGGGGAAAGGGTAAGCTGGGATGAAGTGAGAGAGTGGCATGGACATATATACACTACCAAACGTAAAATAGCGAGCTAGTGGGAAGCAGCCGCATAGCACAGGGAGATCAGCTCAGTGCTCTGTGACCACCTACAGGGGTGGGATAGGGAGGGTGGGAGGGAGGGAGATGCAAGAGGGAGGAGATATGGGGATATATGTATATGTATAGCTGATTCACTTTGTTGTACAGCAGAAACTAACACAACATTGCAAAGCAACTGTACTCCAATAAAGACGTTAAATAAATAAATAATACAGAAGAGACCCTTCATTATTTGATTGCACTGATCTAAGCTATCTTGAACAAAAGCTAGCTGTTATCCCCCCCAGACAAATGGTCCTTAATCATAGTCGCCGTATAGCAAAGTTTCAACCAAGTGCCGGACATTTGTCAGTATGAGCAATTCATCATTCTGTCTCCTTTCCAGACCAAGACAATACTCCTCAAGTACGTTAAAGAAAGCGTTTTTTTATTTTTACCTTTTTCTGGTTATTGTCGCAGAGAAATTGAGTAGAACATATAGGCAATGTGTGAAATGGTTTGTCTGAATGAAGGTTGAATAAAACATGCTGAATTCACAACAGCAAGCGTTTGGAAAGCTTTTGTGGGCAATTCTTTGACAATTCAATCCCAAGTCCAGCTCCCCTTACTTCACTAGCTTTTCAAACTCAGACATGAATCACAGTGCTGGGAGCCATGATCCCAATTAGTGAAGTTGGGTGACATGTTTTATTATTCTTCTTAGGAAAGCAAAGGAACCCTGGAAGTAGAAATTGGCAAGGGAAGCATTCATCACCGCTCTGCCAGTGTTATTCATTTGAGTATGCCCATAATTCATGGCTATTTTGTCAATGTGGTTCTCTCCTTAGAGGGTTTACATAATAGCCAAGCTTTGACCTAAATTATGAACTGACCAGCAAAAATGTTAACCCTCCAAAAATCTTAAGATGGTATTAATTGTAAGGACTTTAAATTCCTGGGCTTTGAATGGTAACCTTGTAGCTCCCAGACAAACTTGTTAGCTTGAAGACCCTTTATGCTGACTGGGATTCATTTATAATGTGTCAAGGCTACATGAGTTTCTATAGAGATACAGAACTGGTTGGTCCCTAAGATGTCCTGACAGTTGTCTCAGATTAAATGTTCTTAGGAGGGCCAGCTGGTATTTTTGTGTGTGTTAAATTAATAAGGTAGGAAAAATATTGATTTGTTTTTCCTTTCTAATATATCCTTCTTATTAAACATCACTACATTTTTTAATTTTTTCTAAAGCAGGTCTGTGCTAGTAGGAAATTGAAGCCTTAGAAAGAAAGGAATGTCCATTTTCATTTTGGGGGGAGTTCTCCGAAGTAGTTCTAAGTTGGTCATTAGACATTTGAGTGGTTAGAGATATGGAGGAAGGAAAGGAATTATGAAGAAGGATGGACTGAGTGGAAGCCTAGAGTAGATTCAAGCTTTAATTTTAATAAAGATATAGGTGTAGTGTTCAGGAGCAATGTCTACACACAGTATGAGGCAGGGTAATTTAGGTGGAATATGGAAGCATACATTTTTCCATTAAAAGCGAACATGTGACTGTCTCGGGGCTTTGAGTGTAGGCAGAAGTGGAGGCATCAGGGAAGGAAACAGATATGTAGGGGAGGTAGGGACGGTGTCCATCTGGCCAGTGTACAGGCAAGACTGCACAGGAACACGCGAGAAATAACAACCCCACCATCATGCTGGGAATGGAAGTTGAGGCAGAAGAATGGACCATGGACAAGAAAGGCAGGAACCCAATCCCAAGTCCAAAACAGCAACAGTACGATTGGGATGATTTCACAGTGAGAAGGACCACTTTTTAACTCCACTTCCTGGTGTTGGTTTGCAACATGTATCTTTTCCTCCAAAGCCAAATACGTATCTGGTAAATGCTAATAGATGATAGATAGATAGATAGATAGATAGAGATAAATAGATAATGGATAGCTATATGATAGATAATATATGAATAGATAATAGATAAATAGGTTGTATAGATAAATAATGTATAGATAAAAAATAGATATGACAAATAGATGTATATAAAATTAATTTCTCCAATAAAGGAATTATTTATCTTTTTATAACTCTTGCAATAAGGAAGCCAACGATTATAGTACAGGTGAAGAAATGGATTTGTGGCTAAAAACAGTTAAGCTAAATTTTAACCTACGTAACATTCAAGTGACTGCCCCTCTGTGAGTGAGTCCTAGTGCAGTAAAGACCCATGATCTTTGCATCATGGGATCTAGAAAATCCAGGGTCCGATGGCCAGCTGTAGAAAAAGAAGCCTTTTATTTAAAAATATATACTGATTTTTCAAAAATATTTTTTAAATTGAAGTATAGTTACTTTACAATGTTGTGTTACTTTCAAGTGTACAGCAAATGATTCAGTTATACAGGTACATGTACCTATTCTTTTTCATATTCTTTTCCATTATAGCTTATTCAAGATATTGAGTAGAGCTCCTTTGTTGTATTTTATATATAGTAGTGTGTATGTGTTAATCCCATACTCCTAATTTATCTCTCCCCACCCCCCAAAAGTATTGATTTTTTAAATTCATCAATAAAATATAAATAACTGCTAAAATTAAGCTTTTAATGAATCCACAGAACTGTTATTGTCTTTTTTTAAAAAGGAGGATATTGGCCAAAAACCTGACTACTTCCTGAGTTGCCTAATTCAGCTTTTGTATTGTAGCATGATATATAAGAAAGCAACAGGAACATTTGTAAGGGAACTCTTTATAGAGGTTCTGCTGAGTCGCACTCATTGCTCAGTTGCTAGGGGAACAAAAGAAAACATCGTGGTGTGATGTTCCCGTCAACTCTGATAATCCAGTGAGCAACCTCACCGAAAGAAGAAGAAAAAAAGCAGTAAATAGGCATCCTTTATGGAAGTATTTAGGCAGTAAATAGGCATCCTTTATGGAAGTATTTCAGTTTCCTAATCTGCTTGGAACCATTGTGTCCTATGCATGCTTTTTATTTTTTAATATAATATAAGTTAATATGTATTTATTTATTTATTTTGCCATGCCTCGCGGCACGTGAGATCTTAGTTCTCCAACCAGGGGTCGAACTTGTGCCCCCTGCATTGGAAGCAGGGAGTCTCAACCACTGGACTGCCAGGGAAGTCCTGGAAGCACTCTGTCCTAGATGGTAGTTAAATCATGTCTGTATGGATCCTCAGTAGGAAATGCTTCAGATATAATAATCTCATAAACCTTCAGGTCAATTATTTTTATTAATTTAAATCAAGTGAAAAGCTTATAAGTGGTATTTTAAATTTAAATTAGCTTCATTTGCTTATAAATAGAAGGGAATTAACTCTAAGTAATTATACACAATATGAGTGTGTTGTTATCACAGAAGTTAAAAGGAAGCAACTGGGAACATTTAAAACATATTAGAAATACATATAAATAAAATTGTCCTCTAGATTATTTTGTGCATTACAAGTACCCGCGATTGACTTTCAAATAAGATGTCGACATTTCTCTAATGATATACATAATTTCGTTCACAATGATGTTAAATTTTTTTTTTTTTTTGGTTTCCCAGAGGAGTTCCAAACATAGATTCAGTATTTTTTTTAATTCATTTTTAAATTTTAGCCCAAAGTGCCACTCAAGAGACTAACTCATGATCTTACCTGGAAGAAATATCCCTGTTTTTCAAATTAGATTGAATTTTCAACTCTGCATGGAAATATTTTCATCTTACCATTATATGTGTATCTAAATAGGAATAAATCTGCAGGTATTTATGCATGCATGTATAGCGTAGTATATATGTAGAGCACCTACACAGAATGAAAAATGTTACTTTCTCATATTTTAGTGAAGATTTTTTTCTTTATATACACAATATGCTTTTGGGGTTTTTTAAATCTATTTTTTATTGAAGTATAGTTGAATTACAATGTTGTGTTAATTACTGCTGTATGGCAAAGTGACTCAGTTATATATATATATATATATATATATATATACATACACATTCTTTTTCGTATTCTTTTCCATGATGGTTTGTATATAGTTCCCGGTGCTCTACAGTAGGACCTTGTTGTTTATCCATCCTATATATGCCAGTTTGCCTCTTCTAATCTCAGACTCCCAATCCAACCCTCTCCCACCCACCTCCCCTTGGCAACCACCGGTCTGTCCTCTGTGTCCCTCACATTTGTTTCTGTTTCATAGATAGGTTCATTTGTGTCATATTTTAGATTCCACGTATAAGTGATAGCATGTGGTATTTGTGTCTTTCTGACTTCATTCAGTGTGATCATCTCTAGTTACAACACAGTATGTTTTTATCAATATCTTTTTTTCACTCTGTACAAGAGAACTTAAAGAATTAAGGAATGAAGGTGAAATATTGAAATAATCGAGAGGTTTGTGTTTGTTTAAAACATACCTGTTCAACACTTTGGAGTTTCTTTAGTACTTTTTTGAACCATTTTATTGACATGTGATTGACCTACAACTGTATGTATTCGATATATATCACTTGATGAACTTTGGTAGATAAGTATATAACTGCGAAACTACCCCCACAATCTACGCCATGAATATTTCCATCACTTACATAAGTTTCCTCTCAGCATTATTATTATTACTATTACTATTTTTATTATTATTTTATGATAAGAACAATTAACATAGGATCTATTGCCTTAGCAATTTACTGAAATAAGCCAGACAAAGAAGGACACACAGTGCATGATACCAGTTTTATGAGGAATCTAGAATACTCAAACTCATAGAAGCTGAGAGTAGAATGGTGGTTTCCAGGGGCTGGGGGAAGGGAGTTGCGGACAGGGAGATATCAGTCAAGGGGGTACAGACTTTGAGTTATGCAAGATGTCTAAGTTCCAAAGATCTACTGTACCTCATAGAGCCTACAGTTAACAGTGTTGTATTGTGTACTTTTTTAGAGCATTTTTGCTTGAATTAGTGAAAGATCTGCTGTGAGGTTTCAGTGATAAAACATAAGGCTGAGCAAGTTAAAGTAGTTTTATAGGATGACAGTAATCTCAAGTGTTGCACACAGTGTGAACACGTATTCAGGAAAGTTAGAGGGGAAAATATATGTATATGTCTTTTACTGTTGAGTGGGACTAAAATAAGAACTCCAACTATGATCTGTTATGTCATAAAATATTCTACTTAAAGTCGATTCTCATCTTTTCACGTAGGTTTTTGGTATTTCGTACTTCTTAAGAGAAACAAAATTCTTGCTGCCGAAATGGCTTATTTGTAGTTGCTTTCCTTTTCAGTACGCACTTAATCATTTTATCCTTAAGAAGCACATTCACAAAAATGTATTAGTTTAATAATTATGTTTTAAAATCTAAGTATGTGTTACGTTGTTTTGATCGTGACGCTCCCATTATTTAACAATTAGGGATTTAATTTTGAAGGAGTTTTGTATACTAACTATATTTATGTGAAACCAATCAAAGAGGGGTCATTATTCATTGTAATGAAACAATGCAGAAGAACATTTTTTAATGAGGCACCTTTCTGCCACAGGAAATAATATACAGATAAACACTGTAATCTATATATAATGTTTTTATTAAGAATTCATATGGTAGCTTTCATTGGTTGTGTCCTCACTTGGTGCCATATAATTTTTATTTTGTATTGGAGTATAGTTGGTTTACAATGCTGTGCTAATTTCAAGAGTACAGCAAAGTGATTGAGTTATCCATATACATGTATCTATTCTTTTTTCAAATTCTTTTCCCATTTAGGTTATCACAGAATACTGACTAGATTTCCCCATGCTATACAGTAGGTCCTTATTAGTTATCTATTTTATATATAGTAGTATGTATATGTTAATCACAAACTCCTAATTTATCCTTTCCCCCCAACCTTTCCCCCTGGTAACCATAAGTTCATTCTCTAAGTCTGTGAGTGTTTCTGTTTTGTAAGTCAGTTCATTTGTATTATTTTTTTGAGATTCCACATATAAGCGATATCATATGATATTTGTCTTTGTCTGACTTACTTCACTTAGTATGATCATCTCCAGGTCCATCCATGTTGCCCCAAATGGCATTATTTCACTCTTTTTTATTGTTGAGTAGTATTTCATTGTATATATGTGTCACGTCTTCTTTATCCATTCATCTGTCAATGGACAGTTAGGTTGCTTCCATGTCCTGGCTGTTGTAAATAGTGCTGCAGTGAACACTGGGGTGTATGTATCTCTTCGAAGTATAGTTTTCTCCAGATACGTGCCCACTAGTGGGATTGCTGGATCATATGGTATTTCTATTTTTAGTCTGTTAAGGAACTTTCATAGTGTTCTCCATAGTGGCTGTATCAATTTACATTCCCACCAACAGTGCAGAAGGGTTCCCTTTTCTCCACACCTTCTCCACATATTTCACTGAAGTCTTGTGTATGTTAATTCATTTAAACACCACAACTTCAGGAGGTGAGTGTCACAGTTATTCCCATATTGTCACTAAGAAATCAAGAGCAAGACGACTTTGCATCCATGCTTGAACTCACCCAACCTCCCAGCAGCAGAGTGGCGTAGAAAATTACATTTAGGAAGGAGTGTTCTCAAGTCACCCAGGCATGCTCTGGCTCTTTCTAACCCTCACCACCCCCTGAGTAATCCAACCTGCATTTCACACATTTTTCTTTAACTTAAAAGTATCTGCTAAGTGTTCACTATGAAGAAGAATATAAGGGAGGATGACGACCAAGCTCTACACAGCGGTTACCTAATTTTTTCAAGTGGTACTTACTTGTAAAACATTATCGTAGTAATTATCTTTTTTCAGCGATATGTCATTCGAATAAAGCTGGGATGCAGCACTGTGTGAGGAAGATTAGCGACAGGTCAGTGCTGAGAAAATTGAAATTAGGAAGAAAAGATCACTCTGTGCCCTTTCCAAAGTCGTGCTGGAACACTAAATCCCCCAAGTCACGTGTATCGCATCTGCACCTTGCGATGTGTTTTGTGTTACTATTTCCCGACAAACCGGAGCCCTTGCTCAATGGCATCGTACGTCATCATGCAGAAAAGTGACGGGCCTGGGAATACACTCTTCCGTATAATCCCACCCCATGGGTAACGTTTGATTATTTAATATATTTAACATATTAATTGTGTTGAATAGCAATGATAATATTTAATTATTGAGTTATAAATGCCATTGCTTAATATTTTAATAAATAAAACCATTCAATGTATAATAATGAATGCTATGCATAAATGCAATACCATTTAATTTCTATAAGGTAAAAAGAGGATTTTTTTTCTTTCTTTTTCTATTGAATTATAGATGAATCGCACTATTATAATAGTGGCTGGTGTGTAGCATAGTGATTCAGTATTTTTACAGATTATACTCCATTAAAAGTTCTTACAAGATAATGGCTACAATTCCCTGTGCTGTACAATATATCCTTGTTGTTTATCTATTTTATATATGGTAGTGTGTATCTGTTCATCCCATACTCCTAATTTATCCCACCCTCCCCCTTTCCCTTTTGGTTACCATTAGTTTGTTTTCTATGTCTGTAAGTCTGTTTCTGTTTTGTCAATAAGTTCATTTGTATCATATTTTAGATTCCACATATAAGTGATATCATGCGATATTTGTCTTCCTCTGTCTGACTTACTTCACTTAGTATGATAATCTCTAGGTCCATCCACATTGCTAGAAATAACAGAATTTCTTTTTTTTTTTTAATGTTTGAGTGATATTCCATTGTATATATGTACCATGTCTTCTTTACCAATCTTCTGTTGATGGACACTTGGGTGGTTACCATATCTTGGCTATTGTAAGTAGTGCTGCCATGAACATTGGGGTTCATGTATCTTTTTGAATTAGTGTTTTCATTTTTTCTAGATATATACCTGTGAGTGGAATTGCTGGAATTTCATTAAAAAACAAACATTAGAGTAAAATAATTTTTTAAAATAAATTTATTTTATTTATTTATTTTTGGCCACATTGCGTCTTCGTTGCTTCACGCGGGCCTTCTCTAGTTGCAGCGAGTGGTGTGCGGACTCCTCATTGTGGTGGCTTCTCTTTGTTGCGGAGCACGGGCTCTAGGTGCCTGGGCTTCAGTAGTTGTGGTGCGTGGGCTCAGTTGTTGTGGCTCACGGGCTCTAGAGCGCAGACTCAGTAGTTGTGGTGCACAGGCTTAGTTGCTCCGTGGCATGTGGGATCTTCCCGGACCAGGGCTCGAACCCGTGTTCCCTGAATTGACAGGCGGCTTCTTAACCACTGCGCCACCAGGGAAGTCCCAAGAGTAAAATAATCTTAATGTGTTGTCCTGATCATAGTCTAATTGATTTTTTTCCTTCTCTTGGTGTGAAATCAGGAGAGATACCGTTGAATTAGGCAATATTAAACACATTTTAAGAATAAAAATGTTAAACAGATAATACAGCCAAAGTACTGCATGTGAAATTTGGATTCAAAACATACGTTTCGGAATATTTATTATTGGAGCTATTTGGAATTTGTAATTGAGTCGGAAGTGATAAGTACAATCATTAATAATATAATTATTACAATATTAGTAAGTACAAACTTTTTAGATCTTTTTATACATTTTAGTATATTTTAACATTCAATAGAGTTTATAAATTTGGCATTTAAATTAATAAGTACACCAGTGTTCATTTTCAGAGTTGTTTAGACATAGAAATTTGAAAGAAATTTTGAATAAAACTCATAACATTATTATTTTGAATATGGCCATACAAACACACCCATATCTATTAATAGCGTTATATATTGTTTCTAATGTAAATGAGTCTATTAACCATAAGTATGTCAGTGTTACGGCTATTGAGACTAGTAAATGCCCCAGTGCTTATCTGGAGATATTTTGATTTTTGAATTTGAACAAATATATATACAGATGTTATTTGAGCTAAACGCACCAGAGCTTGTCATACGAGTGGTATTCTACTTGAATTGATATTGGAAAGAAGTACATTTGTGTTTGTTGGAAATTAATCAAAGAAGAGCATGGGCGTTATTTGGAAGTGTAAATTATTGTAATCTGGCATTCCAGCTATTAAGTGTACCAGTACTTGTATACTTATTACATTTTGAGATATTTAGTTTTAAAATGTTGAACAAATAAAAATAATTAGAATTTCAAATAATAAGTTTACCAGTATTTGCTATCAAAGTTATTTGGGTTCTGGAAGGTGAATTGTAATTTGAATTAATATGTAAATCAGTGTTATTTAGGATTAGAATTGAAAGGTAAAATATTGCTATTTGAAAATTTGAGGATGTTTATCAGTGTTATTTGGGATTCAAATTAATAAGTGCAGTAGAACTTTTTACCAGAAATATTTGTATAGTGGAACTTGATTTGAAGTATAAGCTAATAAGCCAACCGGTGTTGTTTGGGATTGGAATTAATACATGTACTGATCTTTGTTATGGTCTTATCTGAATTTTTGAATTTTAATTAGGAATTCAGTGAACGAATGTACTAGTGTTTTACATTTGATTCGGACTGAATTTAAATCACTAAGTATACCAGTGTTATTTAGAATTTGAGCCAGTAAATGCAAAGTATGTGCTATCAGATTTATTTGGATTATGGAATTTGAATTTAAATTTGAGCTAATAATTCACCAGTGTTATTTGCGTTTAGAAATAATTAGTGGACTGGTACACGTTAATGGTACGACTTGGATTTTAAAATTTCAGCTGAAAATTTCAGTTGGAAGTTTCAGACTATTATCTGAAATTTAAAATTGACATTATAATTGAATCAATAAATATGCCAGTGTTATTTGTAAATAATGTGAAAAAGTATACCTTAGATTATAGGTCTTAGGGATATCATTTGCAATTTCAAGGAAATTTGCGCCAGTGTTAATTACAATTTGAAATGATAGGTGCAACAGCCAGTGCTTGTCGTCAAATTTTTTTCGATTTTAAAATTGTGTGTGGAATTGGAAGCAGTCAGTAAAACAAAGTTATTTGGAATTTGAGCTACTAAGTGCATTGGTGTTTTTTATTTTAATTACTTTTAATTTTTGGTTTGCAGAATTTGATTTAGAATTTGAAATAAAGCATAGTCGTTTTTAATTTTAGCTAATTAATGCAGTGTACATTTATCAAAATTAATAAGTAAACCACTGTTGTTTTGAATTTGATCTAACAAGTAAACTAATGTTGTCTGAAATTTGAATATTTATACACTAATGTTATTTGGAATTTGAAGAGATAAGTGGAATAATGCTTCTTATTGGAGAAATTTGTATATTGGAATTTTACTTGAAATGTGCACTAGTAATTACAGCAGTGTTACTTGCTATTGGACCTCAAAAGTGTGTCTCTTCTTGTCATGGGTATCATTTGAATTGGGGAATTTAAATTGGAATTTGCTTTGATAAGACAAATGATATTATGAGGAATTTTATACTACTAAGCATATTAGTTATGATTGTCTGAGATTTCTGAAATTTGGAATTCTAAATGAAAATTAAACCAAAAGTTAAAATTTATGTTATTAGGTACACCAGTGTTAATCAAAATATTAGCTAAAAGTCCACCATTACTTGTTATCTATTTATTTGGGAATTTTAATTGGAATTTGGACTGATACCAGGGTTATTTGGAATTAGAACAAATCAGTTTACCAATAATTGTTATCACTGTGACCTGGGTTTGGGATAGTGAATTGGAATTTGAATGTATAAGACCTCTCATGTTATTTACCATTTGAGCCAATAATTATGCCTTTGCTTGGCATTAGAGATATTTGGGTACTCCAACTGGAATATGAATTAATAGGCACACCAGTGTTAATTGAAATTTGAACCTGATCAGTGCACCTATGCTTGTGGTCAGATTTATTTACCCTTTGGAATTGAAACGGCATTTCTGTTTAAAGTGAACCTCAGGTTGTTATGGAAATGGCATTTCTGTTAAAAGTGAACCTCAGGTTATTATGGAAGTTACCTGCATATGGACATAGGGTTGAATAAATACATCAGTGTTATTTGAAATTTGAAGAGATAAGCGCATTGAAGCTTGTTATCAGTTTTATTTGCATTTTAGAATTGGAATTGAGATATGAATTAATAACTAAATCGGTCTCCTTTGGAATTTGAACTTAGAAGTAAACTTTTGTAATTTGGAATTTAAATATGTAAGCACGTGTTATTTGAAATTTGGATGAATTACAAGACCACCGTCTTACTAGTTATTTGAAATAATATGTGTACCAGTGATGGTTATAGGAGATATTGAAATACTAGAAATAGAGATGAAAGGTAACATAGTCATTTATCAGTGTTATTTTGAATTTGAGCTAATAAGTACAATGGTATGTGTTATGAGATATTAGCCTCTAGAGTTTAATTGAAATAAGAAGTAATAATTATACCACTATTATTTAAAATTGGAACTAATAGTAGTTGCAGTGCTTGATACCAGTACAATTTATATTTCAGAACTTGAATTGGAACTTGAATTAATAAGACCTGAAATACTATTTTCAATTCATGCTAACAAATGCATTAGTGTTTGTTGTGGATAAATTAAGACAGAAATAGAAATTAGAATCAGAATATAAGTTAATAAGTACACACTAGTGCTATTTGGAATTGAAAATAATAACTGTACCCATATTGATTCTCAGTGTTATTTGGATTTTGAAATTTGAATTGGAAATTGAAATAAACACACTAGTATTATTTGGAATATTTAATTAGCATTATTATTTGATCCAGTACGTACACTGGCGTTGTTTAGAATTGGGATGAATAAGTGTATCACTGCTTGATTACTGGGTTACTCAGATTTTGAAATTCGAATTGAAATTTGAAATAAGTGTTCCATTTTTACTCGGAATTGGAACTAATAAGTCCACAGAAGCTGGTTTTCAGATATATCTATCATTCGGACTTTGATTTGGAATTGTAATTACTAGTATATAGTGTTATTGGGAATTTGAATGAAAAGTATGCTTTTACATGTTACGTGAGATTTCTCATTTTGTGCAATAATTCCCTAGTGTACTGGCTGCTGAGAAATATTGCTTCCTACTGAAATTAATCATGTTTCTTTATTACGTCAACTCTCTCAGACCATCCGTTTAACTGTTTCTATCAAGTGGCTTGTGTAGGACTGACAGGTTTCTAAACATCGATATCATATTATAAATCAATCTCCAGTCTTGCCCAAAAAATAGAATTTTATTAAGATGTTAAAAATGATACTAGATAATTATTTGAATCCTGTGCAAAATCATCAAAAAATGAGAAGCCTGGCAGTTCTCATTACCAGTTAACGATAGGAGCTAGAAATGTGATCTAATGTTGGAAATTCACATCGCAAGAATGAATGTCAAAGGATTAAGAGAGATGCCGGGAAGACCATTGGAAAATCATTTTCATTTTGTGTTTCCACCAAACAGACTCTCCTGTTGCTTTGCAAATTCGAACATAAACGGCAGCGTGTTTCACCATTCTAAATGACATTGACGCCAGGGGAGACTGCCAACAATGCCGTCTCTCAGGTAAGCATGTACACACAGTTAACGTGACTTAAATGATGTCAGTTATGAGGATAAACACATTTGTTTTCATCCATCCTTTTATTTTTTTTGGTTTAAATTTTTATTGGAGTGTAGTTGATCTACAATGTTGTGCTAGATTCTGCTGTACAGCAAAATGTATCAGTTATACATATACATAGATCCACTCTTTTTTAGATTCTTTTCCCATATAGGTCATTACAGAGTATTGAGTAGAGTTGCCTGTGCTATACAGTAGGTTCTTATTAGTTATATAGATAGATAGATAGATAGATAGATATGAATCCTAATCTCCTAATTTATCCCCCCCCCCCGGGTAACCATAAGTTTGTTTTTTATTTTTGCAGGGAAATTCTCCATTTTTAAAAACATTTTACTTGTAGCTAGTAGGCTAATATTCTCAAAGGGTGCAGATTGAGTGGTCTTTGATTGTTACCAATTATACTAAGATAATGAGGAACAACTTGTACTAAATTCCTTCAGTATTTTCCGGGTAACATTAACTATAAAAGGATAATTAGTGGAGACTAGAAAGGGAGTAGCTTACCTAATAGTGATCACCCACCCGTGAACATCCAATTCTGTATATTACATGAGAAATGTGAAAATAAAGGACATCTGAAGAATATCTCATTCTGCCTATTTCACAGGATATATATGGATGTGAAGACCAGTGAAACATTTCATGAACATTAAATTGCCACGGGCATATATAAATATAATAAATGCACACTGTGAATGCCATCTAGCCGAAACAATATTCAAGATACTGTTCTGGACAGAATAATCCAGAGTTGTTTCTGGAGGATATTGGTGTACAAAACTACAACTACATGTCCCCAGATTTCTAGTGAACAGCTCAGTCCAGGATGAAGTATCACTGACAAAACAAAACATTGTTCACAGTATAAATAGACTGTTCACATTTATCTGGACTAAATTTCTTTTCGTTAAAAATTTTTTTAAATTAATTTATTGATTTTTGGCTGTGTTGGGTCTTTTGCTGAGCACAGGCTTTCTCTAGTTGTGGCGAGAGGGGGCTGTTCTTTGTTGCGGAGCATGGGCTTCTCATTGCAGTGGCTTCTCTTGTTGCTAAGCACAGGCTCTAGGTGTGCCAGCTTCAGTAGTTGTGGCACATGGGCTCAGTAGTTGTGGCTCATGGGCTGTAGAGCTCAGGCTCAGTAGTTGCGGCGCACAGGCTTAGTTGCTCTGCGGCATGTGGGATCTTCCCGGACCACGGATCGAACCCGTGTTCCCTGCGTTGGCAGGCAGATTCTTAACCACTGCACCACCAGGGAAGTCCCTGAACTAAATTTCAAAAGCTGGAAATGCATTCAGATAAGTATCTGGACAGTTTCTTGTATCACCAAGTCCCAAATTTATTTCTCTTTATGACATATTTCTGGATTTCTCAGATCTACGTACAGCACAATTCCTTTAAAAATAGATTTTGAAAGGACAGGAGTAGTTTTATTTAAACATTCTCTCCCTCTGAAAAGAAGTCATTTCTGAATAGATTCAGTTATTTAATATGTTTTAAGAAAACTGATGAGACACAATGGGTCACACCATAAAAAGCAAGTCACGCATTTGATCACCATGTTAATGACTGTTGCCACCTAAAATATTATCAACCTTGAACTTCTTTCTCAGACTAAGAATCCATATTGCTTCAGAGAAGGAAAATGTAATGAACAAAATGAAACACGTATAATTTTCTGTAGTAAACATCTTGATATTAGAATACAAAAATATTAAATGAGACCAAAAGGATCTGTAGCCACATTTATTTTTATCTTAAAATTTTTAACTTAATTATCCTATTTTTTTAAATTGAAGTATAGTTGATTTACAGTGTCTCAGGTGTAGAGCAAAGTGATTCAGTTTATATATAGATATATTCTTCTACAGATTCTTTTCCATTATAGGTTAGTACAAGATATTGAATATAGTTCCCTGTGCTATTCAATAGGACCTTATTGTTTATCTGTTTTGTATCTAGTACTGTGGGATCTCTTAATCCCAAATTCCTAATTTAGCTCTCTCCCCATTTCCCCTTTGGTAAGCATAAGTTCGTTTTCTATGTCTCTGAGTCTGTTTCTGTTTTGTAAATAAGTTCATTTGAGTCGTATTTTAGATCCCCCATATAACTGATATCATATGATGTCTGTCTTTCTTTTTCTGACTTATTTCACTTAGTATGATCATTTCGAGGTCTATCCATGTTGCTGCATATGGCATTATTTCGTTCCTTTTTATGGCTGAGTCGTATTCCATTGTGTATATGGACCACATCTTCTGTATCCATTCATCTGTCGATGGACGTTTAATCTTCTGTAACAAACATCACATCATGATGGTAGAACATAAAAAAATATTAAATGAGACCTAAAGGGCCTATAGCCACATTTAAATATAGATTACTTTCTATTTCCTCATTGGGCTCTATTCCTGTGGTTTATGTGATCATACTTGATTATTTACTTAGTAAACATTTGTTGGGTGTTCTAATAGGTGCCAGGTACTCAGCTAAACAAGAGGAAACCAAGTTAGATAAGACATGCTACTTGCCATGAGTGAGGTTATAATCTACTAGGACAAAAAAGCATGGCAACTTGTAATCCCCATGGAACCATTCCTCTACCTTGGTATGTGTGTGAAAACATTGTGTAGAATCTCTGAGGATGGGCTAAATATATCTGAGGTTGGCACCTGGAATCAAGAAGAGACAAGATTGTGACAGTACAAAGTCACTTTTCTCTTTCAGGTGGCTGCCGTTATTTGTGAAATTACATTGGGTCACTGTCGGTGCAACTCAGCCATCAGAGATGGGTCCATACCCTTCCTTTTCTGAAGGGATGGAATAACATCCCTATGTAGATTTTTTAAGGAACCTCCATATTGTTCTCCATAGTGGCTGTACCAATTTACATTCCCACCAACAGTGCAAGACGGTTCCCTTTTCTCCACACCCTCTCCAGCATTTATTATTCGTAGATTTTTTGACGATGGCCATTCTGATACCTCATTGTAAGTTTTGATTTGCATTTCTCTTAATTATTAGTGATGTTGAGCATCTTTTCATGTGCCTCTTGGCCATCTGTATGTCTTCTTTGGAGAAATGTCTATTTAGGTCTTCTACCCATTTTTTGATTGGGTTGTTTGTTTTTTTTGATATTGAACTTACCATATGACCCAGCAACCCCACTACACATTCTCCAGGATAGATCATATCTTGGATCACAAATCAAGCCTTGGTAAATTTAAGAAAATTGAAATTGTATCAAGTATCTTTTCTGACTACAGCGCTATGAGACTAGAAAGCAATTACAGGAAAGAATCTGTAAAAAATACCCCAAAAATGGAGGCTAAACAATACACTACTAAATAACCAAGAGATCACTGAAGAAATCAAAGAGAAAATCAAAATATACCTAGAGAGAAATGACAATGAAAATACAAAAACCCACAACCTATGGCATGCAGCAAAAGCAGTTCTAAGAGGGAAGTTTATAGCAATACAGTCCTACCTCAAGACACAAGAAAAATCTGAAATAAACAACCTAACCTTACACCTAAAGCAATTCGAGAAAGAAAAAGAAAAACAAAAAACCCCAAAGTCAGCAGAAGGAAAGAAATCATAAAGATCAGAGCAGAAATAAATGAAATAGAGACGAAGAAAGTAGTAGAAAAGATCAATGAAACTAAAAGCTCGTTCTTTGAAAGGATAAACAAAATTGATAAACCATTAGCCAGATTCATTAAGAAAAAAAACAGAAAAGACTCAAATCAACAGAATTAGAAATGAAAGAGAAGTAACAACTGACTCTGCCAAAATACAAAAGACCATGAGAGATTACTACAAGCAACTACATGCCAATAGAATGAACAAAGTGGAAGAAATGGACAAATTCTTAGAAAAGCACAACGTTCCATGACTGATTGAGGAAGCAGTAGAAAATGTAAAGAGACCAAATCACAAGCACTGAAATTGAAACTGTGATTAAAAATCTTCCAACAAACAAAAGCCCAGGACCAGATGGCTTCACAGGCGAATTCTATCAAACATTTAGAGAAGAGCTAACACCTATCCTTCTCAAACTCTTCCAAAATATAGCAGAGGGAGGAACACTCCCAAACTCATTCTATGAGGCCACCATCACCCTGATACCAAAACCAGACAAGGATGTCACAAAGAAAGAAAACTACAGGCCAATATCACTGATGAAGATAGATGCAAAAATCCTCAACAGAATACTAGCAAACAGAATCCAACAGCACATTAAACGGATCATACACCGTGATCAAGTGGGGTTTATTCCAGGAATGCAAGGACTCTTCAATATACGCAGATCAATCAATGTGATAAACCATATTAACAAATTGAAGGAGAAAAACCATATGGTCATCTCAACAGATGCACAGAAAGCTTTGGACAAAATTCAGCACCATTTATGTTAAAAACCCTGCAGAAAGTAGGCATAGAGGGAACTTTCCTCAACATAATAAAGGCCATGTATGACAAACCCACAGCCAACGTCGTCCTCAATGGTGAAAAGCTGAAAGCATTTCCACTAAGATCAGGAACAAGACAAGGTTGCCCACTCTCACCACTCTTATTCAGCATAGTTTTGTAAGTTTTAGCCACAACAATCAGAGAAGAAAAAGAAATAAAAGGAATCCAAATCGGAAAAGAAGAAGTAAAACTGTCCCTGTTTGCAGTTTGCAAACTGAAGAGAGGGGAGCTCCACACAGGTCCTGGTTCTCTGCTGAGAGACCTGGGCTCCTTCAAGATGGTGGGAAGGCTCGGGCCCTGGTGACAGGAGCACAGGAGATGTGGATGCGTCCTGCTCGCCAGAGAGCAGTCCTAGTTCTGGGGCTCAGCACCCTCCCCAAAGCCCACACTCTGCACTTGCGCTCAGGCTTGCCAGGTCAAATGCTGGACCTTGAACCCAGAAGAGTTGTTGGACCAGAAAAGCGTCACAAGCCGGGACCCCCGAAGCCCTAACCTGGTTCCACCAAAGCACATCTGATCACCTGGCAAAGGCCCCTAACTGGGACATAGTCCGTATCTCTCAGCTGTGTGAACTGAGTCGTTTTGTTTTGTGTTTGTTTTAATTCTCCAGGTGATTCTAAGGCTGAGTTTGGACTCTGTTGATTTCAGGTTTTCGTAGCTTCCACCGTAGGCCACGCAGCTGCACACCTGGAGGGGGTGACGGGCCCCCTTTTCCAGGGAGTTCCACCAACTCGGATTTCTCCATTAGTCTTTTAATGTAAAATGGCTCCTTCAGCCAGATGTGTCCTTCTCAAGAAGTTTGGGGTGTTGTTGTTGTTGATTTTTCTTTTTGTTTTTTTTGTAACGCAAAGTAATTGAGTCAGCACCTAGCGAAAGATATCAGGGCTCCTCATGTTTCATTTCATTTGTCCCTCTGGGCACCAGGTAGGATTGTATCGATATTTACCCATGAAACATTTTTTAATTAACAGGCTTTATTTTTTAGAGTAGTTTTAGATTCACAGCAAAGTTGAGAGGAAGGTGCAGAGATTTCCCGTGCACACCCTGCTCCCACATATGGACGGCCTCCCCCATGATGCACATCGCCACCAGATGGTACATCTGTCACAATCGATGAACCTACACTGGCATGTCATTGTCACCCAAAGCCACCGTTTACATTAGGGTTCACTCTTGGTGTTGTACATTCCATGGGTTTGGACAAGTGTATAGTGACATGTATCCATCATTATGACATCATACAGAGTAGTTTCACTGCCCTATAAATCCTCTGTGCTCTGCCTGCACATCCCTCCCTCCCCCAGTTCTTGGCATCCTTTTACTGTCTCCATAGTTTTGTCTTTTCCAGAATGTCATAGAGTTGGAAGCACACAGGATGCAGCCTTTTTAGGTTGGCTTCTTTCACTTACTAATACGCATTTAAGGTTCCTCCGTATCTTTTCCTGGCTTGATACCGTATCTCTTTTTAGTGCTGAGTAATTTTCCATTGTTTGGATAGACCACCATTCATTTATCCATCACCTCCTGAAAGATGTCTTGGTTGCTTCCAAAGTTTGGCCATTATGAATAAAGCTGCTATCAACACCCATGTGCAGGTTTTTGGTGAGGACATTAAGTTTTCAACTCTCTTGCATACGTACCAAGCAGAGCAACTGCTTGGCTTTATGGTAAGGATAGGTGTAGTTTGGTAAGAAACTGGTTAACTGTCTTCCAAAGTGACTGCACCATTTTGGATCCCCAGCAGTAATAAGCGAGGGTTCCTATGGCTTCATCCTCAACCAGAGTTTGGTGCTTATTTCTGTCCTTTTCACAGCAGACAAAACTCTCAGGTGGGTGAAATGTAAGAAGAATGTGAAACATTCAAAGTGTGGTTAAGCTGACTCTTCTTTGTGGTCAGAAACCAACGTGGGAAAAGCCAGCACAGTGGAATACCTCCTTTAGAGAGCTGCTTCTCAGCCTGCCCTGCAAGCCCATTTCAGAATCCAAGTCATTAAATCAAAGACCAACGGCTCTCCATCCTGTCTGACCCGCAGAATCTTAGAGCCTCTGTGTTACAGCAGAGCGTCCTTTATGGAAATTCTGAAAAGGACCCCAAACAATGGAGGTGGGTGACAGGGGATTGAATCTACAAATTCATGCTGTGAACTTAATTTCTTCAGAGAAAGCTTATATTAAAATGACTTCTCGGGCTTCCCTGGTGGCGCAGTGGTTGAGAGTCCGCCTGCCGATGCAGGGGACGCGGGTTCGTGCCCCGGTCCGGGAGGATTAAAAAAAAAAAAAAAAAAAAAAATGACTTCTCAGGGTATATAGTTAACTTAATCACCTTTTCCTCATCTCCACTGGCCCCTAGAGTAGTCATCTTGGAGTCAATGAAATGGTTTAAGTGTTTGCTTTTCTTTTATTGGTCATTTCTGTTTAGAATAAGGGTGATGGAAGGAGCACAGTCATCGAGCACAGACATTTACATAATTGCCACTTGCCAAGGTGAGCATTATAAAGCAAACCCAATATCCCTGAAAACTAAATAGCAAAATGTTGCTAAATAGAAGTAATTTGCTATTCCCTTGAATACAGTCATTGCCAACCTGATAACTAAACATTTCATCTCTTTTAGGGGCGAAGGGCCATGTGTTTGATTTAGCAGTGACCATTAGACTAGAGTTATTATAACTAGAGTTATTATCTTTGCAGTTATAATGTGGACATTACTTAATCTGTTTACACATTCTTCGAAATGTTGAGTGAATGTCTAATGTGGTCCGTTTCAAATGAGAGTTGCAGTCTTCAAACAGCTCTATTAATATTCTAACGATTAAAGAAAATAGAATTTTTGAAAGATCGTGTTTTTCATCTCCTGTCCCATGCGGGTGTCCTTTAGGAATGTGAGGCTACGTCTATCCAATTATAATAAAATAAATTTGAAGTAATTTTATTAAACGATGTAATTTATGAAATGGACATGCTGATCTCCACTTGTTTAAATTACTGTTACCCTTTAGCTATTCATATGTTTCGATTTTTTCCTTTTAATCACTGCTTGATCTAAATTTGTATATATTGTACATTCAGAGTTAAATTGTAATTATTTTGTCTTTCCCCCTCGGTTTACCCCCCTTGAAGCTCTGGGAGAAAATGTGTTTGAATTTGTTAGTTCTCACCATTATTGTATTATTGGTCAATGCTAATTAAATGACATGGAAGTCAGATAATTTTTCTGTAAGGTATTATTTCTTTGTTGGCTAACCTGGAGGTAGATGTTATTGAAAGGATATGTTTCTTTACAAAGAATATGTGTGCAGTTTCGATCCTAGTAAGTTTGTGTGCACGTGTTTTACATATTTACCTATAAAACATAGACAACTTAATATCCTAACATAAAGGAATAATGTACAGCTATCTGCCTATACTACTATAATTTTATCTGTGTAAGAATAGAATGTCTGAGTCATAGGATATGCTTATTTTCAACTTTGTTGATGCTGCTAAAAGAGTTGTAGGTGACTCTTCCAATTGCAATATAAAGCATCAGCATGGGAGAGATTCCATTTATTCCATATCATTATTGCCAGTGCTTGAGATGGTCAGTCTTTTTTTTTTTCTTTTGCGGTACGTGGGCCTCTCACTGTTGTGGCCTCTCCCGTTGCGGAGCACAGGCTCCGGACGCGCAGGCTCAGCGGCCATGGCTCACGGGCCCAGCTGCTCCATGGCATGTGGGATCCTCCCGGACCGGGGCACGAACCCGTGTCCCCTGCATCGGCAGGCGGACTCCCAACCACTGCGCCACCAGGGAAGCCCGAGATAGTCAGTCTTTTTAATTTCAGTTACTCTGGGACATGAAGCCTGTATATGGTTTTCATGTATATTACACAGATGACTAAGAATGGCATTTTAATATCTTACTAAGTGAAGTGCCTATTTTATTTTTTATTAAGTAGTCTGTCTTTTTATAATTTATACAAAGCAATGTTTTACAAATGCTGGATATGAGCACTTTGTTGGGAATATCTAATATTAAATATTATTGCAAATATCTCTTTTTAGTAGCTGGTACTTTCATGATTTAATGGTGTGGATTGAAAACCAAACATTTTTTTCCTTTTTTTTTTGGAAAATTGAAATATACATGATTTACAATGTTGTGTTAGTTTGTGGTGTACAGCAAAGTGATTCAGTTTTATATATATATATTTGTATATATATATATACTCATTGTATATATATTTTTCAGATTCTTTCCGATTATGGCTTATTACAGGATATTGAATATAGTTCCATGTGCTATACAGTAGGTCCTTGTTGTTTACCTATTTTATACATAGCAGTTTGTATCTGCGTATTCCAAACTGCTAATTTATCCCTCCTCCATTCCCCTTTGGTAACAATAAGTTTGTTTTCTGTGTCTGTGAGTCTGTTTCTGTTTTGTAAATCAGTTCATTTGTATAATTTTTTTGATTCCACTTATAAGTGGTATCATATGATATTTGTCTTTCTCTGTCTCTTTCTTCACTTAGTATGATCATCTCCAGGTCCATCCATGTGGCTGCAAATGGCATTATTTTCGTTCTTTTTTAAGTCTGAGTAATATTCCATTGTATATATGTACCACATCTTCCTTATCCATTCATCGGTCGATGGACATTTAGGTTCCTTCCATGTCTTTTCTATTGTACATAGTGCTGCTTGGAACACAGGGATATGTGTAGTTTTTCGAATTAGAGGAAAATCAGATATTTTAAGTGATGAAAGTAGTGGTTCAGTTTATCACTCCTTTCCTTTTCTGTAAAGTTGTGTGTTAAAAAATAAATAAATAAAACAAAAAACAGATCTACCCTTTTCACAAAATTTTAAGTTCAGTATTCTTAACTATAAGCACCATGTTATACAGCAGATGTCTATAAGTTTTTTTTCATCTCGCCTGATGAACTTACTCATTTGAATAGCAAAAAGCTTTCTTGAGTGTGTTCCTTAAAAAAAAAAAAATTTAATCCTTTTTGAAGAAAATATCATCCTTGTTCAAGAATATATCATCCAAGTAATCATTGTTAAGCTTTCCTATGTACATCTAAAATTCAGATCACTACTATGTTTAAAATTGATATCCCACAAGGACGTACTGTAGAGCACAGGGAACTCTGCTTAATATTCTATAATAACCTAAATGGGAAAAGAATTTGAAAAAGAATAGGTACTTGTCTATGTACAACTGAATCACTTTGCTGTACGCCTGAAACTGACACTGTAAATCAACTATGCTCCAATATAAAATAAAAATAAAAAAGGACATTACAAGTGAACATAAAAGTTATAAAATGTTAAAAGAAATTCAGATCAATTCCTTTTTTGGTGTGAGATGAAGTGGTTGGTTTTTGTTTGTTTCTGTGGAGGTACCCAAATCTCCTCTACTATTTATGCCATCACATGCTTTCCTTAGGATCTGTGGTCCAAACTCCATCATGCGTTACTTATCTATAGATATTTTTCATTTTCTTCTTCCTGTCTTTGAGTCAAAAATTCACAGTCTTATGGAAAAATTAATGTAAGTCATTGTTTTCTTTTAAAGGTGTCATTTGTTTCTGTGATATCTTTTAGGTGTTCTTTTGTATGTGGGATCCTCCCAGACCGGGGCACGAACCCGCGTCCCCAGCATCGGCAGGCAGACTCTCAACCACTGTGCCACCAGGGAAGCCCTGTCTTTGTTTTAAACCTGTTTTTTATTGTGTGTTTTTTTATTTATAGTGAACTTTCCTGGGGTTCATGTGGCTTCCTGGACTTGGACTTAAGTTCCACTTAATTCCAGGAAACAGTGTGGAAAAATTCTTAGAGATTATGTTTTCAAATATTGATTCTCCCCTCTTGTTTTTCTTCCATCCTGGACCTCCAGTTGCATGTGTGTGGCATCACTTGTCTGTGTCTTGTATGTCATTCTTTTTCCCTCAAGTTTCCTTTCTTTTGTCTTTCTGTCTTCTACTGTAACTGATGTCCTGTCAATTTTATTCACTAGTTTTGTTCTCAGTTCTGGAATTTCTAACCCATATTTTATGTTTTCCTTTGCTCTCTTGATATTACTAACCCTCTGAGTTTTTGAACATACTAATTATTTTTGATATGTACTGTCATATTTACTTTTTTGACCAAGGTGTTAGGCTTTTTATTTAAACATTTTCAATTATAAACCAGTTTTAGCTTTACAGAAATACAAAAAAGAAAAGTTACAAAACATAGAGTTTCCATCGCTCCCTCATGCCACTTCCCTTAATTTTTTATGTAACTTTAGTACAATTATCAAGAACAAGAAATTAACCTTGTACCACACTATTAACTCTGGTACAACACTATTGTTGGTACAGCACTATTAACTAAATTGCCAAATGTTTTTGTATTTCACCAATTTTTCCACTAATGTCCTTTTTCTATTCCAGACTCCTAAACAAGATCCCAAAATGCATTTAATTTTTCTTTCTTTTCAGTCTCCTACAGTCTGTAATAATCTTCAGTCTTTGCTTGTTTTTTATGACCTTAACCATGCTGAGTCATATCGATCAGTTATTTTGTCAAATCTCCCTCAATTTTGGTGTGTCTGGTGTTTTCTTATGATTGTACAGACTGCAGGTATGCATTTTGGACAAAAATACTCCAGAAGTGATGCTATATCTTCAGCCTGTCCCATCACGGGATTCATCATGTTGATATGTATTATTACTGGTGATACTGACCTTAGTGAAAGTGGTATCACAGGTATTTAAAACTCCTATTCTGATATGTATAATACCTGGATTGGTTGCAGTTTTTTGTTCTTTTTGTTTTTTGTCTCTCCACATTTATCTTGGTTTTCAGCCATTGTTAGTGTTCCCTTGTATCTCTGGTACATTGTTTTAATATTGGCATTGTTTAAAATAATTTTCAGAAACAAAATTTGCCTTGGGATGGTGTGATCTTCCTTCAAAGAGGGTTTATTTTTGCTTGATCTAATTGCATCGTATGGACAGATTTAAGGCTAGTTTTCATTCCCTACCAAGACCCATTTTTTAATCTATTTTTGGTTCATCTCTAGTCTTATGATACAGCTCATCAGGGTCCCAGAATGAAGCTTGGGATTTTCTTTTTTTTTTTTTACCAGATCCCTGCTCCAAGGCAGGCTCTCCTGTCCAGTTTTTGTCCTCCAGCTACACAGTAAGTGTCACTGGCTATCCTCTGGTCCTCAGACTCAGACAGTGCTTATTTCAATGCCATTGATGAGTCATTAATACCTTGAGGGTTGAATTTGTGTCAGAGGATGAGTTAACCTCTACTGGTCACTCAAATCCTGACCGTCTTGGTACCTCTCAGATACTTTCAAATAGACGTCTTTGAAAATTTCTGTCTTCTTGTGGTTGATCAGTAGAGAAAATTCTCACACCTCAAGACTTAATGCAAAATAACAATGTTAATAACAAATTAGAATTCAAAAATCCCCATGCTCATGGGACAGGTTGCCTGTACTCACTCTGCATGTGGTGGTGAGGTCTCACCTTCTACCTGTTAACACCTAATAATTGTCCATTTCTTCCATGGGTCTCTTGGCTTCAGCACACTGTTACACGTCTGTCTTGGAGTTGTCAGAATGTCTAACAACTACAGAATTTCCTTCCTTGATATTGAGTTCATGACCTATATATTTTGTTATATTTTTTTCAGTATTTGTTTGTGTTTGAAATGAGAACAGAGTACTCCCTATCATCTCAATCCATTACACTGATCAGAAGTTATCGACATGATTATATTCAATTTTTTGGACTCAGGTGTATTTTCTTTCTTTTTTTTTAAAAAAAATATTTATTTTGGCTGCACCGGGTCTTAGTTGCGGCATGTGGGATCTTTAGTTGCAGCACATGGGCTTATTAGTTGCAGCATGCCTGCGGGATCTAGTTCCCCAACCAGGTATCAAACCCGGGCCCCTTGCATTGGGAATGCAGAGCCTTATCCACTGGACCATCGGAGAAGTCCCCTCAAGTGTATTTTCAATTCATTTAAATTTTGAACATAAATACTTGAAGCTACCTTCTCCCCTGGAAAATTCAGTAATTAAGTTACACATTTTGAATCCTGAGCTAATTGGATTCGATAAAGAGAAAGACATAGTGCACAAATGTTCTTGGCTGCAAACATCCCCATGGATTTCTGACAACTTTTATTTCATCACTCATTTCTCTTTAATTCCCTCTCTCTCTCAGACGTACATGTAACTTTGTGTTTACAACTGGGTGAATCTGTTTACAGAAAAGTTGGTCACAGAGGGAAAGGCAAAGAGTGGCACGACCAAAAATCTAGAAACAACAAAATATTTGAGGAATCACTAATTGATGTGAAAGTGACTTTAAAAATGTCCCCAGCCATAGGTAAGTCTATGGACTTCTTCCTGTAGGTTGGATAGAATATCAAACTATTTCATGACCATGTTACAGAATATCGTCGTGGTAGGACAGATTAGATGCAGATATCTTTGCTTTCAACATCAGAATGAATTACAATGTGTTCTCTATATTTGAATAGTTTTGTGAATTATTTCACTTCCTTTATCAAAGCTTATAAAAGATTTAAAAAGATTAGTGGTTGGCATTATGCAATATAAAATGTACGTAATTATTGTGTTTATTACTGTTTAGCCAACCTTCACTTTTTTGACTTGTTTTGGTTTCATGCCATAAACTTTCTACAACTTGAAATGTTAGATGTTTGAATGTTTCTGCTTATGTGAGGATTTGAAACCACAGTTTAGATGATATATGTTTGCAGACATGCTCCTGCATATGCTTTTTTATCCCACCCATCGTCTTTATTTTTAACCAGCAAGTAAGAGATTTTTCTCAGTCACTTGAAAATTTAAAAAACAAACAAATAGGAAAAATTAGATGCAGCCTGTGTACTCTCAGCTTAAGAGAGAACTTGGAATTTTTAGTTACATTTTCTGTATGATAATAACAAAGCTACAGGACATGGCATGAATTTCTTTTCTTCCAGTTTTAGTGAGATGTAACTGACATAGAGACTGTACAAGTTTAAGGTGTACGGTGTAATGATACACATATTGTGAAAAAATTACTGCAATAAGTTTCGTTAACATCCATCATCTCACAGAGATATAAGAAAAGAAAAAGAAAAAAATGGTTTTTTCCTTGTGATGAGAACTTTAGGATTTACTCTTAGCACCTCTCAAATAGGCCATACAGCTTTGTTATAGTCATCACGTTGTACATTATTTCTCCATTGCTTCTTTATCTTATAACTGAAAATTTGTATCTTTTCACCACCCTTCTCCAATTCGCCAACCACCCACCCTGTCTCTGCTAACCATAAATCTGATTTCTTTTTCCATGAGTTTGTTTGCTTTTTGGTTCCATGGTAAGTGCGACCCTACAGTATTTGTGTCTCTCTAACTTATGTCACTTTAGCATAAGACCCTCAAGGTAAATCCATGTTTTCATGAATGGCAAGATTCACTTAGTTTCAATGGTTGAATAATATTCCAATTTTTTCTTTATCCATTCATCTGTAGGTAGAAACGTATGTTGTTTCCACGTCTTGGCTATTATGAGGAGTGCTGCAATGAACATAGGGATGTAGATATCTCTTGGACATGATAATTTTGTTTCCTTCAGATAAATACCCAGAAGTAAACTGCTGTGTTATTTGGTAGCTCTATTTCTTTTATATTTATTTATTTTTCCCTTTTTTTCTTTTTTGGCGGTGTCAGGTCTTAGTTGCGGCACACAGGATCTTTGTTGAGACATGTGGGATCTTTTCATGGTGGCGTGCGGTCTGCTCAGGTTTCTCTCTAGTTCCAGCATGCAGGCTTCTCTCTAGTTGTGGCACGTGGGCTCTGTACTTTGCAGCTTGCGGGCTCTCTCGTTGAGGTGCGTGAGCTCAATAGCTGTGGCGCACGGGCTTAGTTGCCCTGTGGCATGTAGGATTTTAGTTCCCTGACCAGGGACTGAACCTGTATCCTCTGCATTGGAAGGTGGATTCTTTACCACTGGACCACCAGGGAAGTCCCAGTAGTTCTATTTTTAATTTTTTTGAGGAGCCTCCATACTGTTTTCCAGTGAGGAATTATACAGTGGGTGATGGAGGTGTGGACAATATAAAAGATCCACATCAAAAAGAATGAATAAGTCATGAGAAGGTGAAAGGGGAGTGAGGACCAAACATTGGAATCTCTGAGAAGAAAAGGAAGGAGAGGGAAATATTTGAAGTTAAGACGACTCTCATTTTGACCTAAAGAACAACATGGAGCCCAGGACTTTGTGTTCAGGAGACAAAACAGAGTTACTAGCTTTCAAGTTGGTGTCGTTGACACAAGTTAGCAAAAGACATTTTCACGTTTCCTCCTTTTGTAAACTTTAAAGTCACTGCGTCCAAACAATTGCAACTTGCTGAGAATCTTGAACATTTCAATAGCTTTATTCTTAGAGGTGAGAACCTCTCTAGAGCAGAAAGTGAAGCCAGGGAAGCACATCCTCAAGGTTTCTTGAAAATGTAAGAAAAAAAATAAACTCAAAACCTTCAGTGGAAGTGATACTTCCGCTTTGGGGTTGCTCCAGAGATGAGCTTAAATAGCTCTCTCTTTGGTGATCCAAGCTGTTTAATTGTGTGTGTGTGTGTGTGTGTGTGTGTGTGTGTGTGTGTGTGTGTGTTCTCCCTGCACTCCAATGAAAAACTCCTCATTTTGATTCCCTTCTTTTGTCCATAAGTGTAACAAAATTAATGCACGTATACTAGATAAATTTACCGGGGCTTGGAGCTTGAAAATGTTTTGTTTATTAATTAATTTTTGGCTGCATTGGGTCTTTGTTGCTCTGCATGGCCTTTGTCTAGTTGCGGTGAGCGGGGGCTACTCTTCATTGCGGTGCGTGGGCTTCTCATTGCGGAGGCTTCTGTTGTTGCAGAGCCTGGACTCTAGGTGCATGGGCTTCAGTAGCTGTGGCTCACGGGCTCTAGAGCGCAGGCTCAGTAGTTGTGGCGCACAGGCTTAGTTGCTCCGTGGCATGTGGGATCTTCCCGGACCAGGGCTCGAACCCGTGTCCCCTGCATTGGCAGGCAGATTCTTAAGCACTGTGCCACCAGGGAAGTCACATGGTTTTCTTTTTTCACTATCTCCAAAATGATCTTCTCTGCTGGGAAAAAAAAAACAAAAAACTGCAACTAATTTTTAAAAATTTCCAAAGGTCATTGAGCAATATTGACTATTGGAGAATCCAGTTTGGATTCATGTGTAGTCTGATCATATTTTCCACATGTCTTGAATATGCTACTTTCAGAGAGTCACAAAAGATAAGGCTGTTATTACAATTCACTCCTCCTGGGCCTTTCATCCCACTAGAGCCAGCTGTTCATTTACTTGTCATGCATGCAAACCTGGAGACTTTATACTTTGAGAGATTAGGGACCCTGGAATTCTTTTCAGTGTGTGGAGCATTAATTAAAAGTGAGTAGCATTCAGGATGACGGTTGTAATGAAAGGAAATAGAGGGAGTTCGTGAACTTAAAGGTAGTTATGGAAGATTGAAAAGCACATTTCCTTAAAAGCACAAATAAACAAATGGGACCTAATCAAACTTATAAGCTTTTGCACAGCAAAGGAAACTGTAAACAAAATAAAGACAGCTTATGTACCGGGAGAAAATATTTGCAAATGATGTGACCAACAAGGGATTAATTTCCAAAATATAGAAACAACTCAGTAACCAAAAAACAACTCAATCAAAAAAATAGGCAGAAGACTTAAATAGACATTTCTCCAAAGAAGACACACAGATGGCCAACAGGCACATGAAAAGATGCTCAACATAACTAATTATTAGAGAAATGCAAATCAAAGCTACAGTGAGGTACCACCTCACACTAGTCAGGATGGCCATCTTTAAAAAGTCTACAAAAAATAAATGCTGGAGAGGGTGTGGAGAAAAGGGAACCCTCCTGCACTATTGGAGGGAATGTAAGTTGGTGCAGCCACTGTGGAAAACAGTATGGAGATTTCCTTAAGAAACTAAAAACAGAGCTACCATATGATCTAGCAATCCTGTTCCTGGGCATATATCCAGAGAAAACCATGATTCAAAAAGATACATTTACCCCCAGTGTTCATAGCAGCACTGTTTACAATAGCCAAGACATGGAAGCAACCTAAATGTCCATCGACAGATGGATGGATAAAGAAGATGTGGTGCATATATACAATGGAATATTACACAGCCATAAAAAAGAATGAAGCAATGCCATTTACAGCAACATGGATGGTGCTAGAGATTGTCATACTAAGTGAAGTAAGTCAGACAGAGAAAGAAAAATATAATGTGATATCTCTTCTGTGTGGAATCTGAAAACAAAAATAATGCAAATGAACTTATTTACGAAACAGAAGCAGACTCACAGGCATAAAAACAAACTTATGGTTACCAAAGGGGATGATGGGGGAGGGATAAATTAGGAGTTTGGGGTTAGCAAATACTCTTATATATAAAATAGATAAGCAACAAGGACCTACTGTAGAGCACAGGGAACTATTTTCAGTATCTTGTAATAACCTATAATGGAAAAGAATCTGAAGAAGAATATATATGTGTATATATAACAGAATCACTTTGCTGTACACCTGAAACATTATAAATCAGTTATACCTTAATAACAAAATAATAAAACAGGCATCTTCATACTAAAAACAAAACAAATGAAGAAAACAAAACCATGCCGTTATTCATCACCATTTCTGGAACACATTTTGTCCTGTGTTCAAGCAAATGCTCCCTTCTTCCTTTTCTCTTCCTAGGACCACACACCTATTTCTCTTTTTTATCCTAATGACCCCATTTTTACCGTTTATTCACTCATATGTCTCAGTAGATGGCACCACGTCTGACGCATGAAGTCACAGAGTCACTCAGTTTCCTCTTTAGGGACTCAGCCTTTCAGGCAAGGTCTAGTCCAAGACCGAGAACAAGGACCGATGAGATAGATGTTGACATCGGCGAGCACTTTTATCCACGACGACCTCCAGCTTCTCGTTGTTGATCGTAAAGTTTAACTCAGAGCCACCAAAATTTTGAAAAATATTATGCTTATGGAGGGCATTCAATAACAATAACCGCAAGCATTGTGTACAACTTTAACCATTTAGAAACACTGACACCCCCCCCGCTTTGAACCCCTGTTGTGTATCTAATTCCAAGCCAGACACTTCTCAGCAGTGAGGACGTTGAACAACACGCTTGGGTGTCTTCACAGAACAGACTCCCTAGAACTACTGTTGCTCACAGGGTGCAGTGCTTTCAGGCACCAGGGGTACATTAGTGCAGTCAGCAAGGATGAAATGTGCAGACTGAAAAAACCCCACCTCTGCATTCACACTCATGCACCAACATGAGTTTCTCCAACCCTAAAAGCCTCAGAGCCTGCAACTCCCCTGCAAGCCTTCGTTTTCATGTTTACGCATTGTGGTTTTACTTATTATCAATGTCTACAAAATGGAATGATCTTGATTTGCAATCAATCCAGAAGAACCTTTAGGCCCTAAAAACCTGTTCCTACACATGGCGGGGGGTCCTTAGAACAGAAGAAAAACTAAATCGAACATTCAGTGAATGATCTTTTTTTTGTGTGTGTGCGGTATGCGGGCCTCTCACTGTTGTGGCCTCTCCCGTTGCGGAGCACAGGCTCCGGATGCGCAGGCTCAGAGGCCATGGCTCACGGGCCCTCCCGCTCCGCGGCACGTGGGATCTTCCCGGACCGGGGCACGAACCCGTGTCCCCTGCATCGGCAGGCGGACTCTCAACCACTGCGCCACCAGGGAAGCCCTCAGTGAATGATCTTTTTATTGTTGTTGTTTTGTTTTCAGTCCAACACCACCGAGCTATTATTTTTATTCATTTTAATTGACGTATAGTTGCTGTACAGTATTATATAAGTTACATATATATAGTATAGTGAGTGTTTCACAGTCTTTAAAGGTTATACTTCATTTATCGTTATTATAAAATACTGGCTATGTTCTCTGGGTTGTACAGTATATCCTTGTAGCTTATTTTATACCTAATGGTTTGTACTTCTTAATCCCCTACCCCTATATTACCCCCCCCCCCTCCCCCTCCCCGCTGGTAACCACTAGGTTCTCTGCATTTATGATTCTGCTTCTTTTTTGTTATATTCATTAGTTTGTTGTGATTTTTGGATTCCACGGATAAGTGCTATCATACAGTATTTGTCTTTCTCTGCCTGACTTATTTCACTAGGCGTAATGCCCTCCAAGTCCATCCGTAGTGCTGCAAATGGCATTATTTCATTTTTTTTCATGGCTGAGTAATATTCCATGGTATATAGGTACCACATCTTCTTTATCCATTCACCTATTGATGGGCACTTAGGTTACTTCCATGTCTTGGCTATTGTAAATAGTGCTGCTATGAACATAGGGGTACATGTATCTTTTCAAAATAGTGGTTTTGGTTTTTTTGGATATATACCCAGGAGTGGAATGATCTTTGACGAGGACAGTGAGTAATGTAAACAATTCAATAATTATAAATGAAGATCATACCAAGACTTTTGAAATGAGGCCAAAGAAATCAGAGAAGAGAAACATATGTCTTTAGAAATTACATACAGTTACAATTTTCAAATTACAGTTTTCAAAATAGGGGTCTCTAATAGCCAATTAAACTGATATTTATAATTCCTCAAATCTTAAGTTCATTAAGCCCTTTATAAAAACTCATGAAAATAAATGCCATTATTATAATGGTGAAGAGACTGACATGGCAGCTTTAGAAAGTAATCATAAAGGAACTTTTATTGGTGCTGAATTATGTGTATTTGTTTCTTTAACTGATTAACCTTTCTAATAGATACCTGCTTTATCAAAATGAGTTATCCTAGCTTTCTTTGGAATTAGATAGAAAGTTTTCCACTTTACTACCTTGAAATATTTTTTGAGAAAAAGAATGCTATACTTTGAATAATTTAGAAGGTAACTAATGAATTAGATTATAGGTTTCCTTAAAATTTAATTGAGCACCTATTCTGATTGGCTTAAAGAGATTAACAAAGGCTTATATATATGCAAACAAGAAAAATTTAGATTTCTAGAAGAGACATTTTATTCCTTACACTTTAAGTGTTTTGGCTTTTTAACAAGTATGTATGTATATATATACACATACTGTGTTATTTCATTCTTTGTTTTCTGAGTGAACCTGTAAGTCACAAAGAAAAATGATTCAAATATAAGTTTGCTTAATGGCCTTGGCTAGTAGTTTATAAGAAACAACTGAAAATTGTACTTCAATAGTTTTCTCTTTTTAAAAATATTTAGTGTGAATTATTATAGAAATAAAAGCTCACATAATATATTTACCCAGATCATTTTTATAAAAATTAGTTATATGTAATGATTCTGTTTTATAAATTGTTATTGGCCATATTTTGATCTTATCATAATCTCATTTAAGCAAGTCTTCAGTTTATTTTTCCTGAAAACCTAAATAATTTGAGTTACCTCTGTATTGGTGTATCTTGGTAATACACTAATATCACAGTCAGTAAATGTTACAGTTATAAAATAATAGAAGTGCTTCCTAAAACTAAATTATTATAGGCTATAGCTGTATAGTAAGGGATTTATTTGTTTTATCTCCAAAGAAAAATAACATAATGTAAAAAAAAAGCAGACTTATGTGAAAAGTGTTTAAAAAGAGACTTTCCAATAACAAAAGTTAATTTCTTTATTCTTCAGAAGAAGTAGGAAAGAGGTGCTATTTTATTTTTCATTTCAACAAATTGAGTACAGTTTTGAATCTATAAACTAACTACTAAGTGAGCTGAAAGAGACTCAACCTGATAATTTAACAAAGCAAATAAAATTAAACAAAGAAAACAGAAAAGAGGAAAAAGAGACATAAAGAGCATAAGGATATAACACAGGAGCACAAGCCCTACTGTGACCTGCCCATGAGAGGGATCTAGGTGGCGCGCTCCCAAGGAGAATCTAATGCCTGGTGATCTGAGGTGGAGCTGAGGGAGTGATGCTAGCGCTGGGGAGCGGCTGCAAACACAGAATCTCATGAGCAGAGAGGTTTGACGGCACAGAGACCATAATAAATCAATGGCTTGCAGACTCACCTCAAAACCCTATCAGTGAGTGGCAAGTGAAAACAAGCTCAGGGCTCCCAGTTATTCTGCATTATGGTGACTTGTATAGTTATTTCATTATCTATTACTCTGTAATGATAATAGAAATAAAGTGAACAGTAAATGTCATGTGCTTGAATCATCCTGAAACCATCCTCCCTCACCAGTCCATGGAAAAATTGTCTTCCACAGAACCGGTCCCTGGTGCCAAAAAGGATGGGGACCACTGGTCTAAAGGGAAGGAGGGACAGAAGAGGGAAAAGAGTTTAGTTCACACAACTCAGAAGAAAAAAAATACTTCATTAAAACAAAGACACACCCTTGAAAGCAAAAAAAATGTGGCGAAACCAATCTAACATATTACTTATAACAATAAATATCCATGGGGTAGAATCACTTAAGAGAGACATTGTCAGACCAGCTTTTTGCTGTCTCTGCAAGATGCAGATCTATTAAGTATTCTAGATAATAGATTTAAGGAGAGAGTTATGTGTCTGGTGTGTAGCACATAAGATTTCCAGAAAGGAGAGTTGTCCATTTTTAGACGATACTTGAAAGGATTGAATTGAACTGCCCAGTGAGACTGGGTTTAAAGAAACCGGTTCTAGGGAAAAAAATGAACGTTTAAGATCTGGCACAGGGAGAGCATCCTACAGTGGGACCCAAGAAGGACTGTCCAGAAATGTCAGATAAAATCCAAAATTGTGTTATCTTTCGCGGCATGTGGGATCTTCTTGGACCGGGGCACGAACCCGTGTTCCCTGCATCGGCAGGCGGACTCTCAACCACTGCGCCACCAGGGAAGCCCCGAAAGCCAGTGTTTTAGCGTTAGCATTACATTTTTGAGGAATGACACCTGTTACATTTTCTTTTATCCAGACTGATTCATTTCTTCTGAATGAGCTTTCTGGGTCCTCCCCTCAGAATACTTCATTTTCCAGGTCTGTCTCTTCTTTGCATGCTCATCAGGGCTCCTCTCTGAAACTTTGGATGGAACAAGGTTAGATGCCAAGTTTTCTTGCTCCATAGAGGTGACTAAGATTTGATGTGCTCACACATATTTTGCAAGCTTGTGAGGGACGTAAAACCCATAGGCAAATATATCGCGAACGGCTTTACTGCTCTTCATGTGTAAACCATAAGGCATGTGACAGAGACGTGTATACGAAACACGCTCCTCTAAATTTATGTTGCGATTTGTTTTTTTTATGATAGTGTTAAATACCACTCTGGAGTTGCAGAACCAAAACGAATTCCTCAGCACTTAAACATTTAAAATAGAACTCTCTGATGATGACGCCAATTACGTGTATTCAAAATACACGTTTTGGAAGAATTCATGGAATTCATGTGTAAAAACTAAACAATGCGACTTCCCCGTTGTGGTCTAGGGTTTTTACGGGTGTTGAATTATTAGAAAAGGTATATGTACAAGGCAGTGAGATAAGCTCCGTGACATAAAAATCAGCATTGCTGACATCTACAGAGAGAAAACAAAGTGAGAGGGAGTTGAGAGCATCCCTTGAATATCTGTGACGCTCTAAAGAGAAAGATGTGATTACTTTTCTCACTGACAAACAAGTGGCAATGTTCATGCAGATAGGACTTGGCATCCTCAAATGCTACTCTGTTTTGTATATTGGCATAAGTTCCTTAAGGATATTAACTCATAATCGTTGGGAAATGGACTTTCATTATCTAATCAAACTTCAGTTCTTAAGATATGAGTTTCATCCATCTTTCTTTAAATGCCGTCATCTTTAAATGACGAAATAGCTAGAAAATTAGAACGTTTTAAAAAATTATTTAACATTTAGTAATACAGTAGCCCTCATGTTAAAAGATCACCTAAATAAAATCTGTAGTTCGTAAACTGCCAGTAATACACATTTTTGCATGAAAATGGATTGCTTTTAAGTTACTGTAATTTTTTGGTTTGGTTGCGTGGAGACTTGAACCTAGGGAGAAACGGTTCTAGACATAAAGATGTTATAAGTTTGCGATACTAATGTTGCTTATTATTTGCGCAAAAGGATCTACTGGGAAGGATCTGGGAAATTACTAAACTGACAGGTCATTGATCTGGACAAATGGTTATCCTGGGTAAGAGGTGAAGAATCTCAGAATACCGTGGGTCCTTTTCATTATATGCCTAATTAATTCCAGGGCTAATAGGAATTTCCACCAGTGGCTGAGCAACTCTGTAAAGTTACATGAATTAAAATAGCAATTCAGAGTACAGAGTATGTCATTCATGACCCAGTCAGAAAAACAGGACCTACAGCAGCTAGCTGAAGAGGAGAATTACATGTTGGAAGCTGTTTGCCAATGGATTGAGAGAGCGGACCTACACCAGCTAGCTGAATTACACAGGCGAAGCTGTTTGCCAATGGATTGAGAGAGCGGACCTACACCAGCTAGCTGAAGAGGAGAATTACATGTTGGAAGCTGTTTGCCAATGGATTGAGAGAGCTGGAAAGCTCCACTGGGGTTGGGGAGCCTTTCCAGGCATGAGCCGCCCGAGGGAGTCTGGGTACTGGACCTGAGTGTCAGGCGTTGGGACTGTGCAGGGGACAGAGCTGCAGATGGCATAGCTTCTTGAAGAGCAGATGCAAAGCAGTATCTGGGTTCTCACCTCCTTTCTCCTTCCCGTGCCCTATCTCAGCCTCCTTTTGGTGATAATAAGACGCCAGTTGGCAGGAGAGCCTGGTGTCTGCAGACAGAGCCAGCTGAGGGTGAGGACAGCTCTCAGAGCAAAGAGGCACATGACCAGCATGTATGCGTACACACACACTCACACGGATTACACATTTTAAATTCTATCCAGCCTCAAAAAAGAAGGAACTCCTGCCATATGTGACAACATGAACGTTGCTGGAAGACATTATGCCCAGTGAAATAAGCTGATAAGAGAAGCACAGCTACCGCACGATCTCCTTTATACGTGGACTCTGAAAGGGTCACCCACAGAAGCAGAGAGTCCAGTAGTGGTTGCCCACGTCTGGGGGCTGCGGGCTTGAGGAGTGGTCGTTCAGAGGGTGCAGAGCTTCAGTTACGCTGGATGAATACGTCCCACAGATCTTGGGTACAGCACACACCTCTAGTTAACAAGATGGTGGTGTGCACATCAGCATTTCTTACGAATGTACATCTCACGGGGAGTGTTCTTACCACGAAACTAAACCAAAGGGACACAAGGAAACTTTGCGATGTGTTAGATGTGTCTGTTACCCGGATGGTGGCGATAGTATCACAGGCGTCTGTGTACAAACTCACTGAATTGTCCACATTACATGTGTGCAGTTCTCTGTATAGCAGTGATACCTCAATAATGCTGTTACAAATGGTTACATTTAGAAGGTGGTAGAACACATGGCGGTTGTTTCAGTGCAATCAGATTGTGGGTCAAATCTTGATTTCATTCCGTTGACTTTTAAAGATTGACTTGATTAGAATCCCTGGTGCTTGATACACCGACCTGCTGAAAACAAACACAGATTGTGGAATGAATAACAAATTCTCAACTCACAGGTTCAAGGAGAAAAAAAATCATGCTAAATATTTTAAAGTAGAAGACACAAGAATTAAGCGTTCCATTCACATTCAACTAACGTGCAGTCCCCAGATCTGGAGAACTGAGCTTTTTTCATCAGTTGAAAGTTCAAGGGGGAGATGATGAAATCCCAAGCTTAGTCGATGAAGGGTTTCTAATACAAAAGTCCCATAGACTTGAGCTTATAAAGGGTTTCGCCGTGTGGGGAGGGTGAATTGGAAATGTATCATCTCCCCGAAGAGAGCAAAGTAAGTTGTTTATCTATAATCTCGGCCCCAAATGGTGGAGAAGATGATGGACCCTAGAAAACTCGGAATCACCAGGCAGTGCCTGGTTAGCCAGAACAGATACTTGCACTGTGTTTCTAGAACTTTGAGATGTAAATTGCCGTAAAGCGATCCCACAGTTGGTGTGTTCCCCCATACCTGACGGGTACAAACGCATGTGTTCTCTGGTAGAATCTCCATTCATGACTGACATCGCCACAATCCCCTAAAAAACAATTGCAAGACAGATGGTTGACACACTTGCCCAAAGTCATAAAGCACTTGTAGAGAAGAAAGCACCATGAGCAAGAGCCTGTAGGTGCAGGGGTCCAGTGCTCAGGCTTCCAGGTATTGGAATTATCTTACACCGCTTTTTGAGATACCCGTACCGTGCGAAGACAGGAATCACATTGATTTTTGGATTCACTCTGTATCTCTCCATGTGATCAATCAGTATTTAATCCCTGTTTCCTTACCATAGTCTTTCTTACTAGAACCGTTTATGACACCTGGCACACAGTAGGACAAGTTCTGGTCTCATTCCTCCTCAGAAGGTAGTTTTCTCTTCTTGGCCTGTTGGTCTTCTATAGAAGCTTCAGGATCCACCTCAACGAGTAAAGGAAGAAACATGTAGAGATGGGCATTTTTAATAACACAAGGACATGTACACAGTGTCTAGGAAGGAGCCAGTGTTCCCTGTCTGAGACACATTTCCCTTTGAGCTTCACAAAGAAAACAGTGGGGAATTTGCACCCATGTGGAGCTTAGAAAGATGTTAATGACGGAGGGTCTTCTTACACGTGCCAATTGTGTAGTTACTGGCATATTTAATTTTTTCAGTATTGTACAGTACAATGTCTTATGTTTTTTAAATTGTTTTGTCATCTGTTAGCTATGTTTTATACACATATATAAAATATATATGCATATGTTCATATATACGCATATGCACATACGGGTATACCCACACGCATACACTGTGTGTGAAGTTACGTATATTGCTTCGTAAGTATATATCATATCTAAGGTCTATATTTGATACTAAAGTATGTCTTTTGAAAAATTAATACAAACTGTCTTTTTAAAATTACACATTGTAATTCTTTGTTGCTAGTTTAGAAGCTCTTTATTTTGTAAGATTCATTGCTTCTAACTGAATAAAAACTGTGTCGGCAAATAAAAACCTACCTCCAAAATCCCTGGAAAATTGACGAGAAATCAGGGGGCAGGGAAGTTGGCCGTAGGCGTCTAAAAAAGTACTTTGCCCTGATGTGGGCGATGAATACAAAAGGAACTGCTTGGTCACAGTGTTGCCAGGAAATTAATAGTTGGATTGTAGTCATTTAAGTGGAAAAGGGAAGACAGAATTGAGTTCTGTGAAAAAGCATGAAGGTTGAGCTTGGAAGCCATCCAGAAATATTTCGCTCTCCCAGTAAACTTGTATTACATTCTAAGTCCATCTTTAGCTGGGCCACACGTGATTGAATACAATGCCACCGCAAACTAAGTTAACCTTTTATTCCCACTTAATTCAGTAATTTAGATCAGCAGAGTTAAAATTGTGTTATTCCGAGGACTGTTTTCATTAACGTCCTAAAGATCTCTTGACTGGCTTATTCCTCGTCGTGAGTACATAACCGACAAAAAGAAACTATGACATTACAATGCAGTGGAAAAAGAGTGAATCTTTGGTTGGGAATGAAAGTAAAAATACAAGCACTTTAATTTCATGGATATTAGTTCTGTAAGGGCAGGTACTCCTGTGCAGCATCTGGAATCCACATTCTGAGTACCTAATTTGGAAAACCACTTAGTCCTGTAATTCATGTAAAAAAAATATATATATATATATTCATATATATATGAATATGTAGATATGAAACAGTCGGCCATTCGCTGTCATTCTGTGTGTGTCGCATTTAGCTGATATATGAATATGTAGATATGAAACAGTCGGCCATTCGCTGTCATTCTGTGTGTGTCGCATTTAGCTGAGAATCTATCCATTTCTAAGGAAGAAGGGTTTTGTTTTATTCTTACCTTTCCTAAATCATCTGTAGGAGCTTTCTCTTTAATCCAACGGTTAGGTTCCTAATTCTTGACCTGGAAATATTTTCTTTTTAAAAACATACAGTGATGTACACATTTTAAAATAATTTCATGTTACTAATATCCTGAAGCTGACATCCTTCATTTCTTCAACTGACCTTGAAACATCTAAACAGTTGTAGCATTTTGGCTAATTTGCACTGGAACTTTGTCTCAGGATGAAAACTATGTTTTTTCTTTCCTTTCTTCCTAGGTGATGGGTTAAAATATATATAACCAGAAATATTTTCTAATAAAGGTAACATTGACAACTTATTACTATAATCTATTTTTTAAATTAATTAATTAATTAATTTTTTTTGGCTGCGTTGCGTCTTCATTGCTGCGCATACATCTAAACAGTTGTAGCATTTTGGCTAATTTGCACTGGAACTTTGTCTCAGGATGAAAACTATGTTTTTTCTTTCCTTTCTTCCTAGGTGATGGGTTAAAATATATATAACCAGAAATATTTTCTAATAAAGGTAACATTGACAACTTATTACTATAATCTATTTTTTAAATTAATTAATTAATTAATTTTTTTTGGCTGCGTTGGGTCTTCATTGCTGCGCAGGCTTTCTCTAATTGAGGCGAGTGGGGGCTACTCTTCATTGCAGTGCATGGGCTTCTCATTGCGGTGGCTTCTCTTGTTTCAGAGCACGGGCGCTAGGCGCGCAGGCTTCAGTAGTTGTGGCGTGTGGGCTCAGTAGCTGCGGCTTTTGGGCTCTAGAGCGCAGGCTCAGTAGTTGTGGCACACGGGCTTAATTGCTCTGCAGCATGTGGGATCTTCCCATCCCAGGGCTCGAACCTGTGTCCCCTGCATTGGCAGGTGGATTCTTAACCACTGCTCCGCCAGGGAAGTCCCACCATAAACTATTTTACATTAAGAGTGTAGGATTTCGGGGGCTTTCCTGGTGGCGCTGTGGTTGAGAGTCCGCCTGCCGATGCAGGGGACGCGGGTTCGTGCCCCGGTCCGGGAAGATCCCACATGCCACGGAGCGGCTGGGCCCGTGAGCCATGGCCACTGAGCCTGCGCGTCCGGAGCCTGTGCTCCGCAACGGGAGAGGCCACAACAGTGAGAGGCCCGCGTACCGCAAAAAAAAAAAAAAAAAAAAAAAGGAGAAATCCTCTCATTGATAAATAACGTTCCCTTATGTTCTGTCAATGTTGCCTTCAAAATCTTAGCCGGAATCTTTCCAAGTTCTTAGGCGTGCCTGCGGAACGTTAGAACTACCTAACGGTTTGGCAATTAATTAGCGTTCCTTTTGTAAGCTTGAGATTTCCGCCTTTTGCAGTGATGTATGACCTTTCCACAAAGAGGCAATTCTTACTCCTGTTGATTTAATTACAGAGATGAACTTTAATTGCTGAAGGGTATTACTCGAGCCATGGGGTGCAAACATAGTTCCCTCTTTTATTCTTTATAATAAAAGATCCTTTTAAACGTCAAACCTGGCAGAATCCGCTTGAGTTCCTGTTGTTTTCCCTGATACCATGCTAGAACTTTCTCCTTCTTTTCTTCCTCCTTCTTTCTTCCTACTATTGCTATTGTTGTTATTTTATTTAGAATGGCATGCTTGTTAGATTTAGACTTACTACTTTAGGTTGTGGAGAGCTATTTAAATCTATTTTAAAAGATGAAAACCATAACAGGCAGTGGACTTGTGTTTTTTTTTCTTTAATTATAATTTGTATATTTTATTGCCTCTAATCTAATCATTCAGTTTAATGACCAATCCTATTTTACAAGTAACTGAACAAAGAAAAAATCCTGCCAACTAAACTATGAGACAATCTCTTTTATCACATATTATTTGAGGTTCTGAAAGAGCTTTTTTCAATTTAATTAAATATGTAGTTACCATATAAGACTCTTGCATATCCTTTAAAAAGGCAATATAAACAAATTAAGTTGGTTAAGGTTTTCCTAAAACTCTGACCTTCAAAGGACCAATTTCTGAAAATCTTTTTAACTCATGGGCTTCATGTCCATACTTTTAAACACAATGTCATCCCGAATGCCATCTAGACCACTGTGATAAAGCATTTCTTTCTTCCTTTTTTTTAACATCTTTATTGGAGTATAATTGCTTTACACTGGTGTGTTAGTTTCTCTTTATAACAAAGTGAATCAGTTATACGTATACATATATTCCCACATCTCCTCCCTCTTAAGTCTCCCTCCCTCCCACCCTCCCTATCCCACCCCTCTAGGTGGTCACAAAGCACGGAGCTGATCTCCCTGTGCTATGCGGCTGCTTCCCACTAGCTATCTATTTTACATTTGGTAGTGTATATATGTCCATGCCACTCTCTCACTTCGTACCAGCTTCCCCTTCAGCCTCCCCGTGTCCTCACAGGCAGTGGACTTTGATCTATGTAATACGAAATGCAAAATTTACTTCAGTGTTTTTGTCCTTTTGATTAACATTTGCTTTGTCTTCTTGGAGCCAATTAAGCTATTTTTGTGTCATTTAAATTATTTTCCTATCAAAGAAAAAAGACATCTAGAAAAAGGAGGGCAGATAATGGCTATCCTGAAAGATACCTCAGAAATAACCAACTTTCAATGAATCAGTCCTTTAGTACTGTTGATCTTACTGGTAGCTAGCACTTGGACATTTTGAATACTTATAGCTGAGTCACTGTGACTTTAGAATGAGTGTAGGTATTTGAAATGTATGTGTTTACAGTTGGAGCATTATAACCAGTGTTCTAACAGGAGATTCACAGCCCTCAGTCATGTGTAGTAATAAGGTAAGAGACCACAGAATTTACAGAACGGCAATATTTATAATTATTACTATTTTTTGGCCATGCCACACGGCATGTGGGATCTTAGTTTCCCGACTAGGGATTGAATCCCCGACCCCTGCAGTGTAAGCACAGAGTCTTAACCACTGGACCGCCAGGAAGTCTCAGAACAGCAATATTATTTTGAATGTCACCCTCAGGGACTGAGGAGTGCCTCTACCCTGAACTTTGTCATCACCCTCTTCAGTCTGCCAACCTCACTCTTTAGAACATTTGACTTCAGTGAAACGAAACATTCTATCCAGTGTAGAAAGAAGGGGATAAGGAAATATTGTGCATCCCACCCAGGGGCAACCGGCTCTTCTCTCTTGATTTTGGAAATGTGTTTCATTCTACATCCTCATTATATGAAAGTTAGATAAGAGCTTGGTTCCATGTTCCTGGGAGTTTCTCTTTTTAGGGTCTGTTCTGTACAGTCATGGTACTTCTGCGCTACGTTTAGTCAATTTGGGGATTGTGTGTGTGTGTGTGTGTGTGTGTGTGTGTGTGTGTGTGTGAGAGAGAGAGAGAGAGAGAAAGAGAGTTTGCAGGGGAGGGAAGATAGACCAAGCATTAATAGTCTTCTGAATTTATTGCCAAGATCATGTATTTTCACATTCAACAGAACTTAACCATTATTCATGTCACCACTTGAGACATCATCTGTGTGTGAAGGGTTCTTGGCAATACACTCAAAAACTACAGAGAAGTGAGGAGTTGAAAGATCCTGCATACATTTGACTCTTAGATGCAAAAGTGCTGGGTTGTCTGTATGTCAAAGCTGTAGAGAGATTTTGCAAAGAAAATATTTCTAAAAATGGGGAGTCGTTGCTAGGCAGGACCTGTTCGAAACGGGAAGGAACCAAGTAATACATATTCGGACAAAGCTTTCCAATAAAAAGCTGAAGTGTAGACTCGACATGCTTACCTCTTGGTGCTCGCCCTGTTGGATAACTTTAGAAGTAGAATAAGATTGTAATTATAAATCACGGGGGAGAGGTTACCCCAAATTGGCATATTGGACCCAAGATATTCTGGATATCTGTAAGGGACAGAGAAAGGATTCACAAGAGATGGATTGGAGGATAGGGGTAGACACACATTAAATTCAAGATTCAGGGTAAGTCTCCTGCTGTTTATTTCATTCCTTAGCCCGTAAGAAATTTACCAAGAAAATAACAGGTATTTGAGCTAAAGCTACATTAATGAGCTCTTGTAGTGAAGAATAGTTTCATAACACAATTACATCCTCCGTACTCAGTTTCATTGTCTAATACGTGCTTTCTTTCTTTTTGTAAAGTCAGTTTTAGAAAAAGACTGCTTGGAAATAATTAAAAGCGAGGTTCCCAGGGAGAATTTCCTTGAGTCAGGGGCCCAGTATACAAATCACATCCAGCCATATGCAAAAGGAACACAACATCCTGACTAAGTGCCTTGTGTCCAGAAACGTCAGGTGGGTTTAACACGTGAAAATGAATCCACGTTTGTCTCTGTAATTCCGTTACCAGAATGAAGAAGAGAAACCATATAATCAACTTAGGAGATCAGAAAACATATTGAAAAAAAAAAAACAAAACTCACCAGGAGAATGAATAAACAAATTGCCGTGTATTCATACGATGGGATATTACGCACTGGGGAAAAAAAAAAAGAAAAATCAAATACTGATGTGTGAATAGTGTGGGTGGCTCTTATTGGCATTAGGTTGACTGAAAGAAATCAGATACAAATCAGTGCACATTTGGGGGTTGAACTTAGGTTTGTATGAAGTTCAACACCAGGCAGAAAAAACAAACCGTGGTTAATACGGCACAGAGCCATGGCCTCCAATCCTGGAAGGAACGTGGGAGAATTGTTTCTAGTGATAAAAATACTCTCCATCTTAAGGTGGCCAATTCATGGAATTATCAAAATATCTAAGCACCTGTTTCCCATCTGTGCATTTCACAGTGTGCGATTTTTTTTTTTTTTTTTTTTTTTTTTTTTTTTTTTTTTTTTTCTGCGTTATGCGGGCCTCTTCACTGTTGTGGCCTCTCCCGTTGCGGAGCACGGGCTCCGGACGCGCAGGCTCAGTGGCCATGGCTCACGGGCCCAGCCGCTCTGCAGCATGTGGGATCTTCCCGGACCGGGGCACGAACCCGCGTCCCCTGCATCGGCAGGCGGACTCTCAACCACTGCGCCACCAGGGAAGCCCCACAGTGTGTAATTTTTATCTCAATAAATTGTGAACAAGTAGGTGCAACTCACATTTAATGGCACAGTAGACATTAGGAGGAAAAATGGAAGGAAAACCAGTAGCCGTATCCCGAAGCTGCGCTCCTTAAGCAAAGCTCTTTGACATCCTATCTTTGTGTCAGTAAAATCCATATCCATTTCTTTAGATCATAATATAACTGTTTCGTGTAAGAATGACATTTTGAACTATGTGTCTTGGAATAAAGTTATTCTTGGAGATGCAATTTTTTTTTCCGTCTCCTTCAAGTATGCTTCGCGAACTTCCATAACCTACAGGTCCTCAGAGTATGGTATTGAGTGTCTGTCTCTAAAGATGTGGTTCAGCATTGAAGGAGAGAGAGAGAGAGAAGAAGAAGACTCAATGCCTTCAGTCCGTCGATGGCAAAATTTGATTCTTCTGGGGTCACTGTCCCTTGCTGATGGAGATAGCAAGACTCCCTCTCTCTTATTTAGATGCCCCTTCTCTTTTTGCCAGTAAACTAACAATACCCACACAGGGTGCTTCATCAATGCCAGCGGGAACCATTTAATTCATTGGCCCTGTCGGATACAGATCCTTTAGCAAATGAACCCTCTCTGGGACCGAAGGTCCTGTGCATTGAAGTTAGTTGTTACACAACCTTCTCATGCATCGCAAGAAGCAGTATTGGAAAGGCCCAGGAGGACTCAGGATACTATCGTACTTCATGGTGACTCCTCCCAGTTGATGGGGAAGGTCACCTCTTCTGAATAAAGCTGTGGCATTGGAATGATCCCACCAAGCCCAACCTTCTGGGGGTCTTTTCTCCCTGCGTTGCCACAATCAAGTATTCGCGGCTCCCTTGTTCGAATAGTAATTCCCACATCAACATATAAAAAAGATCGGCAAAGATGAGACAGTGCCTCTCATGGATGTTTGGCCGTCCATTTGAGTGAATGCTTCGATGTATAATCTCCACTACAGAATATAATAATATGCTCAAAAATTTCATTTACGCTGCCAATTGGATGGACAGGGAAAATGACATTTATTTAGTCTGGAATCATCTGTCCTTTCTTCAAATCCCAACCTGCTAGTTAATAGAAAAAAAAAAGAAAATCAACTACCTCTTTGACACAGTTTAACATCTTAGTTCCACTATATAATTTGAATAGTTTTTCTTATTATTAGATAGAATTTCTCGGAAAGAAATCTCAAGACTCTCAGCCTTCTAGCCTCTGCTTCTCCCCCAAAGATGTGGAGGAAGGACGTCTTTGGAATCCTGGATGCAGGGGAGAGAGGGTTCGCTGGGCGCCATGTTGGGCCCTTATGGTTGTTGGCATTACCCTTCGTCCATCTGGGAACTCCTTGCTCTGCTGCTGTCTTTAATTCGTGATGCTAGCTGGTGCTGTTGATTGTCTTTTCTGTCTGACGCACCTTGGCCGTGGGTACCATTATGGTGGCCAACTCCAAGGGTCTCTCTTCCATTCATCTGATCTAGCAGCCCTCCTTTTACTCTGTTCTGGAGTCCCGTGACACTGCTTGGTCCTAGTGTGCTGGAAGATTCCTGTGGACCCCAGATTATACAGGAGAGCGCCTGAGGGCAGGGCTGCCTGTCTGTTGAGGACTTTGTTATTTCAGCCAGGAGTGCCTGGTTGAAATCTATAGCTTTCCCCTGTTTGCTAATCTGTCCACACCCTGCTCTAGAATTAGAACACAGATCCTTGTTTTCCAGCTCACACACAAGTTCTTCAGAACTGTTGGGTCTTCCTCAAAAGGATGGTGTGTGATCATTAAGGGAGGATGAGACCAGAGTCAGAAGGAAACCTTTCCCACCCTTCAGTTTCCCTCCAGGTCTCATATCAATAAGCCCCTTCCACACAACTTGTATTTAGCTGAGTAGGTACTGATGACCCTGATTTACGTAACAAGGGAAAGGAAGGAAGAAAGGAGAGTGTTGATGGGGTTCACATTAGTTTAGGACTATTTGGAAATATATATAAAGAAGCCAAATTGATAGAAATGAGTGTTACACATATTGCCCTGTGAGTCTACTTTTTCTACATTGCTTAAATAGTCTGGGTTGTTTATGAAATGCAGAAACATTGGTAAACTATATTGTATCTGAGCATTCACTAAGCTCTGTCTTGAGTTTTGCTTTATTTTTGACTTTCTGCGAGCCTTGACTGGGTTACACGCAGCAGCCACCCGGCAGCCGCCATCGTCCTGGGTAAAGGACATGTGTTAGAAAACCTCTTAAGTTCTGTTCGAGTCCCTAAGGTTTTAACTCATCTCAACGTTTCATTTCCTCTAAGGATAATGAGTGGGGGGAAATGAGTATTATTTAGGCACTGCAATTGATTTCAAGAAAAGTTAAGATTAGTTTATCTTTTTCTTTTCCTTTTGATTTTAGGCACATGTTTTGCAATCACAATTTAATTTATTTTTGTTTTTCATATATTTTCCGTTAACATCTTAATGGAAAAACCCAAACGAGCTTTTTTGGCCAACCCAATAAAATGGGCACCTAAAAAGGTGGTTGTCCTTTTTTGTTTTTTTTTTGTATTTTGACTGTTATGCTCTACCTGAACACACAAATTCATAGTAATGTATTTTGAGACTTTTTTTTTTCATGTCTTCTACTTATTTATTTTTGGCTGTGCTGGGTCTTTGTTGCTGCACGCAGGCTGTCTCTAGTTGCGGTGAGTGGGGGCTACTCTTCGTTGCGGTGCACGGGCTTCTCATTGCGGTAGCTTCTCTTGTTGCAGAGCACGGGCTCTAGGCATGCGGGCTTCAGTAGTTGTGGCACACGAGCTCAGTAGTTGTGGCTTACTGGCTCTAGAGCACAGGCTCAGTAGTTGTGGCACACAGGCTTAGTTGCTCTGTGGCACAGGGGATCTTCGCAGACCAGGGCTTGAACCCGTGTCCCCAGCATTGGCAGGCGGATCCTTAACCACTGCGCCACCAGGGAAGTCTGAGACATTTCTGAAAAATATTTGTTTTCTATTTTTTACAATCATAACCTGTTGACAGGCTTTCAGTTTTGGAAGCAGATCTTAAAGTTTTTGTGAACAGCATACAGATGAATTGTCAGGGATTCCCAAGGACATACCTTGCTAGTGTATATTTTTTCTTTAAGGGGGAAGAAAAGAAAAAGACAGAACAAGTCAGCATTAATCAGACTACATTTTCAGAACTTTGACTAGTTCTAATATACATGTCTCTTTTATTTTTCTTTTAAAATGTAATCAAAAAATGGTCTCTGTTAAAATATGTAAATTTGGGCTTCCCTTTATATATATATATATATATATATGTAAATTTGATTTTGGTTAACTTTTAGAATAAATTTTATTTTATTTTCTTTGCTTGACATATATTATTGACCTTGATGAAGTATAAACTAGAAAGTTATTTTCAAAGGTCAAAACATGAAATAATTTTTTAAAACCTGTATTTTTAAATCAGAAATTGTGACTTCAAATAAGATTACAAGCATATTTCAATCAAAATTAAAACTTAACAAAATATTGGTGAAGATCAGTAGTTTTGCTCCAAGTAGAGATATTTATTCTATTTAGGAAAAATATTTTTGTCAGAATATTCCAAAGAGAAATAGATTACTGTGTTCTTAACTACGTTGATATTTACCCTATATATTCCAAGTTTTCCACAGTAACAGTATCATTTAATTAATCAGAAGAGAAATACAGCTTGTATTCTTCTTTGTTTTGAGAAAATGATAAACTGTTACATATATTCATATGTATACAAATATACATACACACAGGTATTTTTTAATAATTCAGCTTCATCTCCTATCTGTAAGTAGAAGTGGCAACATTTACAGCATTGTCATTATAAAGTGATTATTACATCTTTCCTTTATTACATGCTTATATGAAATTATTCTTACCAATTTTTGCAGTTGCTATGGAATTCTCTTTGTTACAAAGAATATGTGTCCATATCCCTTTAAAGGAAAGACACAAGTCCATAGAAAAATAGCTATTCCTTTACATCAATTTCTTTTTTTTTTTTAATTTTATTTATTTATTTTGGCTGCATTGTGTCTTCATTGCTGTGTGCGGGCTTTCTCTAATTGTGGTGAGCGGGGGCTACTCTTTGTTGCAGTGCGTGGGCTTCTCATTGCGGTGGCTTCTCTTGTTGAGGAGCACGGGCTCCAGGCATGCGGGCTTCAGTAGTGGTGGCACATGGGCTCAGTAGTTGTGGCTCGCAGGCTCTAAAGCGCAGACTCAGTAGTTGTGGCGCAAGGGCTTAGTTGCTCCGCGGCATGTGGGATTTTCCAGGACCAGGGCTCGAACCCGTGTCCCCTGCATTGGCAGGCGGATTCTTAACCACTACGCCACCAGAGAAGTCCCCTAAATTTTTTAATAGATTAAAAAAAAATACTAATTCTACACAAACTGTCTCATGAGCTGAAAGAAAAAGGAGCATTTAAAATCTCATTCTATAGGCTAAACATACCCTAATAGCAAAACCAGACCAACGTAGTATAATTAGGGGGGGAAAAAAAACTACAGAAAAATATCTCTCCTAATCATAATTGCAAAATTCTTTAAAACATATTGTCCAAGTGAACCCATACTATAAATATGCAAACACTGTGTATTATATGTATGTAGTACTATATGTATGTAATATAATATTTCAGCATGATGAAGGGTATCTAAGGACCTAAAGTTAGTATCGTATTTCATTGTAAAGACTAAATTTTCCCTGATAAGGTAGGGCCATAAAGTTGTTTTTTTGGTTTTTTTTAGTGTTTCTTTATTTTGCTTTTAACATCTGCAGTAATTGTAGTGATATTGCCATTCTGTTTCTAATATCAGCATAGTGAGTCTTCTGTCGTAATTACTGTTGCCAGAAGTTTACCAATTTTACTGTTATTTTCAGAGAACCAGCTTTTGGTTTCATTTGTTTTGTGTATTGTTTCTGTTTTCTATTTCATTGACTTCCACTTTGATCTTTATTATTTTCCCCCTGCTTACTTTGTTCCTTTATTTCGTCTTTTCACGTTGGAAGCTGAGGGCACTGATTTGAGATTTTTCTTCTTTTCAAATCCAGGAATTTGGTGCTTGCCTCTAGTAAGTGTTCTCTGTGCATCTCACGCATTTGTGTATGGTGTGCTTTTAAAGGCACTCAGTTCAAAACAGATATCTGTTTCCTTTTTGATTTTTTCGTTGACTCATAGGAGTGTGTTATTCATTTTCAAGTGGTTTGGGATTTTCCAGATGGCTTTCTGTTCATGATTTCAAAATTGATTCTACTGTGGTCCGAGAACGTCCTATTTATGACTTAAATACTTTGGGCCCAGGATACAGTCAATGTTGGTAAATGCTGAGTTCCCCAGAATAAACTCTACGTCCTGCTCTTTTTGGGTGACTCTTCTCTAAAAGTAGATTAGGTCAATTTGGTGGAGTCTGTGCTTTCTGCCCTTTTGTTTGTTTAAATTTTTCCTCCTCTGTCCACTTGTTCTATCAGTTATCGATAGAAGGGGATTAAAACTTCCACTGTGTTTATGGATTTGTCTATCTCTCCCTGTAGTTCTTTAAGCTTTTCCTTCAAGTACTGTGAAGCCCTGTAATTAAGTGTATACATTTTGAGGATTGTTATACGCTATTGAGGAAAGGACCTGTATGTCATTATGGAATGACCTTCGTTATTCAGGATAATTTTCTGTGGCATCAAACTTACTTTGATATTGATTTATCCATTATATATTTCTTTTGTTAACCTGATCAGGGTTTACGCATTTCCTTTGACTTTTAACCTATTAATGCTTGCATACTTCACACGGGTTTCTTTAGGAAGTATATAATTGAATCTTAATTTTTTATGCAGTGTGACAATATCTGTCCTTTAGCTGGCAGCCTTGAGCTCCTTTACATTCAGTGTGATCATTTATAGGGTTGAATGTAAACCTTCCCTCCTGAAGCGATGTGTACCGCTTACAGGTACTAGAAAAGATCACACACAGTATCATGGCATTTCCGTCCTCGCCTTCGATTATCGTTACTGTAAAGTTTACTTCTGCAAGTTATAAATACCACAATGCATTGCTGTTATCATTGCTTTTAAAAGTTCTAAGAAAGAACCTTTATTTTTACACAGTTGTCACTGTCACTGCTCTCTCTTCCTTTGTAGAGACTGAAATTCCATAGTCCGTCATCTCCCTTTAGTGGAGCAATGTCTTTAGGTTTTCTTCTTTACGATAAAGCCTTTAGTTCATCCTCCCTTATTTCAACTATTGTATTTTTCATTTCTGTAATTTACATCTGGTTCTTTCTTAAATACCTTCTGATTTTTGCTTAGATTGTATATATATATATTTTTTTTTAATTTGTTGGTAGAATATAATTGCTGAAGAATTTTTATGTTTGGTGCTTTAAAATTCTTGTCTGACGATTCCCTCTCAGCGTTGGTGTCTCATGATCGCCTTTCCCTCCTTCCAGCTGTGGTTTCCAGGTTATCGCTGTAGCAAGCGACTGTTACATTGCATCCTGGACATTTTGGTGTCGTGTGAGAAGATTTCAGTGGGATTCAGAGTCTCCTGTTTTCACAGGTAATCATGCTGCTTAGACCTTAGCGTGCAGATCCTGGCTTACTTTCCTGATCTGTAAATCTGGTCTTTGTTTGTGCTGCTACCCAACGGTTTCCCTGGAAAACTCTAGATAGTATTTCACACTGTCACCTGGTTCCCCAGCATGCTTCTTTATTGAAAACCAGTACCAAACAGTATCCTGCCTGTAACACGTTTAAACCAGAAAAGTAAAAGTCCTCCTTCAATCTTATCTGCATAATCCACTCTCATCTCTTCCCACTGTACCTATTGCCCTGCAACTTACTTTCCCCTTAACAAAATACCTTGGAGGGCATTTTCCATCTGCCCCTGTACGTTTCTGCGCGTTGTCTAAACAGCAGGCCTAGGCCAGGCAGCTCTTGAACCATGCATTACAGTTCAGCACTTGGGGTGGCGGGAGGCATCGCCTAATGTTCGTAACTGCAATGCTGCAGTGATTTTCTACTTCACAGCTCATTCTCAGCATAATAAGTTGAAGTGTGTATAGAGATGGATTTACACATGTGCCCCAATTGGCCACTGGCCTTAAGACGCTACGCATCGTGGGAAGAGATGTCGTAACTAATAGTAGAAGAAATACCACACCTGATCATACAAAATGCGGCTGCATTGGTCAAAGCTCGACTTAGAGCACTGCATAACTCTGAGTAGGGAGTACTTCACTCGCCCCAGTGATCGATCGAGCAATCTCTCTCTCTCTTTCTCTGTTTTCATGAATTTCCTGAGCTTCACCTTCGTGCTTTCACTGTGTTCCCTCTTGCAGACACCCCCTACCCACTCTCTTTCCTACATGCAGAGTTCCAGACTCCATCCATCCCGGCACAGCTCATGAAATCCTACTCTTACATTTGTTTACAAGTTGTTTGGGGTTCCTAAGTTAAATCTTCCTGCCTGTATTGAAGCAAGGGCATACATCACCCCTACCTGGATTCCTAATTTTATGTAGGGCAGAGATTTGGGGCACCCAAGACTGGCTAGGTAAGGTGATTTGGTTCAGCAGATGCTTTGGGAACAGAACTATACCTTTTAAATGAAAACTTTGGAGAAAACATCTCGTATATGGGCTGAGACAGGTACAGAACACGAGGAGCTTAGGGATTATCATACGGAATCTTGGTCAGTGTTGACACTAATTATATCGTAGAGCTCCTACAAGATGAGTGAACTGGCTAACTCTTTTTCGAGGTCTGCTCTGTATCAGCCACGGAACCCTTGCCTTGGTAGAATTATCACACGTGAAGGAAAGATTGTTGACCCGATTCTCCAAACCATAACATTCCTACTTCCTTACTTACAAACCATTACATTTCTTACTTACATCCCTCTCTCATCTACATAGAATTTCAGGCAGTACGTAGCTATCAACATCTTGGTCAGATCTCACTTCAGCCCGATAGAGAAAGAGCACCTTTTTACAGATATGTCCTCGGTGTTGCTGAAGATATATCCTCGGTGTTGCTGGAAATAGGGGTTTGTTACTTCTCACAATGCTACAGAAGCTTCCATTAACAATTTTTTTTAATAATCTGAGTCTACTTGTTTCCACTAGTCTGATAAATCCGTTTTTCTTTCCTATATGATAAAAATGTCAAAGGGAAAGCAAAGTAGGGTCAAGGCATGTGTATGATATTCAAATCGTGTCACTGCAACATTGTTGAAGTTTTTCCCTTTAGAGGTAATTACTTTGCAAAGAATGCCTCAAGGGCCCTGTATTTTTCCATCATAAAGCAAAACACAGGGCTTCCCTGGTGGCGCAGTGGTTGGGAGACCGCCTGTCGATGCAGGGGACACGGGTTCGTGTCGCGGTCCGGGAGGATCCCACGTGCCGCGGAGCGGCTGGGCCCATGAGCCATGGCCGCTGAGCCTGCGCGTCGGAGCCTGTGCTCCGCAACGGGAGAGGCCACAACAGTGAGAGGCCCGCGTACCGAAAAAAAAAAAAAAAAAAAAAAAAGCAAAACACAGATTTAATAAAAGGAGCCTGAAGACAGGTTTTTGGCACCATAATTAACTTTCAAATGGATTGTTTGAATTTTTTGACTCATTAAACCCTATTTTGGATTCAATCTACTCTATAATCAACACTTCACAGTTTTCTTTTTCGTGTGTGACATGTATTGAAACAGTGTTGTTGTTCTTGTTTTTAAATTCACACAGCATAAATAACACCATGGGGCTTCCCTGGTGGCGCAGTGGTTGGGAGTCCGCCTGCCGATGCAGGGGACGCGGGTTCGTGCCCCGGACTGGGAGGATCCCACGTGCCGCGGAGCGGCTGGGCCCGTGGGCCATGGCCGCTGGGCCTGCGCGTCCGGAGCCTGTGCCCCGCGACGGGAGAGGCCACAACTTAACAAAAAAAAAAAAAAAAAAAAAAAAAAAAAATAACACCATGATGTGTATTATAGATGTCGAGAATCTGGAAACTTGAGACTATGTCAGAGTGTAGAATTGACTCAAAGTGGATTGATGATTTCTTAGATGTGAATGGGAAATAAGTAGAAGAAATACTGTTAATTTTGTTGGGGGGGAAATAACCCAAAACCAACAAGCTCATTCCAAGAGAGAGCCATGCCTGTGTTTTTACCCAAGACAAAAAAATGGACTTAGTGGGTCTTATTCTGTGATAAAACACTGCGGTTACTGAAGTTGAATTTTAACAGTTGCCCAACATACTTTTTTAGCATCTATTTTTCACCTTTTTTGTCTTACTGACTATGGTAATTGTCGTTCTGTTTTATAAAATCACTGTTATAATGAAATGATTTATATACCTAGCTAACTTGCCAATAATTATAACAGGTACCGTTATATGCAGTCAGAATCCACATTGTTCCTAGCCCCCAATCCATGGTTCCTACCTCCTGAAGTTCATGTCTTTCTGTCACACCCCTCTTCTGGTGTGTGGACTGAAACTAGGGTCCTGATTCCAACCAGAAGATGACAGGAAAGGCGGGTAGGGGAAACATAGACAGGGTAGCTCGCACATGATTGCACGTGAATGAGTAGGAGAGTTTTTCAAGCATCAGATTTGCATGTTTGTTTTTCTGGAGTCTCATTGTTTTTTTGCCACCTTTGTAGAGGCAAGCTGCTATAACCCCGCATGTCAGGGAACCATGCAAGTGAGGGTGCATTTTCTCATGCAATTTTCTCTCACGCACGCAGTCTATGAATTGAACCATCTCATGTTGAAGGACCTTAAAATAGATGACGCAGGAATCGGCAAAATTAATATGAAGACCTGGAAAAATTAAAGTCATCTTTTTAGATTTAGTGCACCTCTTTTTGTCATTTCCGATCAATAATTTAAAAAAGGAGTAAAGACATCAATTTAGGCTTTGAAAGAAACAATGCGTTTGATTTAATGGGTATATATATATTGGGTTGGCCCAAAGGTTCGTTCGGGTTTTCTGTAACATCTTACGGAAAAACCCAAACGGTCTTTTTAGCCAACCCAATAGAAACCTATGCCCATCAGTTAGAAAATACACATCATTTCAAGTACACATAAAACAAATATTAGACTGTAGAGAATATCCATGTTTCAACTTGATTAGGACTTTCCGGGCAAAGTTTACTGGAACTTGTGTTATGGGAGAAGCTTTAGGAGTGAAGAGATGACGCATATACAGTGACCATCGGGGAGAGATGTCCCTACCTCAAAATGTGAGTTCATATTTCAAAGGGGAATTGTGGCAGGGGTCTCCAAGACCGCCCCTTGGTCGGATCATGCGCTAGGAAGATTCAGCATGTATAGTCTATGATTTATCACAGCAAAAGGATGCAAAGCAAAATCAGCAAAGGGAGAAGACGTTCCTGAAGTCCAGAGAACACCAGGTGCAAGTTCCCTAGAGTCCGCTCCCAGTGGCCATGCTTAATCCCTCCAGTATCACATTTTGAGAGCACACACATGACTGTCTAACAGGGAAGCTCATTAGAAATCAGTGCCCGAGGTTTTTATTGGGGGCTGGTCGCGTAAGTACCCTCTGCTTAGTATGTACCAAAACAGCAGACTCCCAGAAGGAAAGCTGGCTTTGAGCCCATGTTGTTGTACAAAGCATTTAGGCGAAGTGAGCCACCTTTATCAGTTAAGGGATGGTGGGAACCCACCTGAAACTCAAGTTGCCAGGTAGCAGCCAAGGACCAGCCTTGCCTGTAGAACTTTCTAAGGCAGTCTCAGAACTGCCCTGGTTAACTCTTGTCTACACAGAGATAGAACACTGGGTTGTAAAAATTATCTCCAATCTCACTCAATGAGGTGTCTATTTATATGCTAATAGGTAAGAAACCGGACACTTCTCCTTTTCTAAAAGGTTTTTGTTTTTGTTTTTGTTTTTTAGTATACATTAAGGAGATTAGGTTCTTTCCCTCCCCACTTCCTGCAAAGATAAGACAATATACATAATAAGGGAAGGATATAGAAGGTGGCCCGTGTCATGAAGTACTCAGAGCTTCTTCATGGGGTTGAAAGAAGTCTTCCCATAGAGCTTGGTTATAGAATTATATCATTTATCCATCATTTACTCACCCATTCAGCAAAGATACCAAATCATCAGTAAGGAACAGAACAGAACAGAACACAGCACAGAACAGTGGGTACTGAATGCTGGATGTAAAGAAGGCACTTTTAAACGTTTTCGAATCCCAAAATTCCTAAGCACCTTCTTTTTTTCTTCTTTCTTAACATATGTATGTATTTAAAAATATTCACCACTGCATTTTGACTTACTCAAATCATTAAACATAATATTTGTTGGTAGTATTTTTTTGGGGGGGGAATTAAAATAAATTGTTTTCATTGGGGTGTAGTTGCTAAGCACCTTTTGGAAAATTTTATATGGAAATGGTTTATACTGAGATTATGTGATTACATAAGATTATATATTCTTATGAATGCATGGTTACATGTTCTTATGAATATGACTATATATTCTTATGAATATATGACTGAAATATTTTATATGGGATGTTTTATACTGAGATTATATGATTATATAAGATTATATAGGGACTTCCCTGTTGGCACACTGGTTAAGAATCCGCCCACCAATGCAGGGGACACAGGTTCGAGCCCTGGTCTGGGAAGATCCCACGTGCCGCGGAGCAACTAAGCCCGTGCGCCACAGCTACTGAACCTGCGCTCTAGAGCCCGTGAGCCACAACTACTGAGCCCGCGCGCCTAGAGCCCATGCACCACAACAAGAGAAGCCACCACAATGAGAAGCCCGCGCACCGCAACCAAGAGTAGCCCCTGCTCTCCACAACTAGAGAAAGCCCACACACAGCAACGAAGACCCAACACAGCCAAAAATAAGTGAATACAGTTTTTTAAAAAAGATTATATATTCTTAGGAGTATATGATTACATATGAACATATGACTTACGATTATATGAGAACAGATTATATGACTAATATCAGGAATTCATGAATATTAATTACAACTTTGGTAACTGCCCGTGTTTATTGTATACTTATTACATTCCAGCCACCATTCTAAGTCCTTCACCGGTAGAGCCTGTAATTCTCAAAGCAACCTGTGAAAGAGTTGCTCTTGCAGTAAATCAGGATTTCCCGTTAAGGAGGCAGCTGCAGGAGGAAGAGCAGGCCCGGCTCCCGTGAGGAACGAGCATTGCGGGTAGGATTGGAGCGCGGACCTTTTCCCTGTTCAGGTCAAAAGGATGTGCACACAGAGCGTGAAAGCAGATTCCCAAGACGGGCAAGGGATTCCACATCTGAGTGACGCAGATGAACCAGGGAAGGTTGCCTTCAGCCAGACACGGTGTCTTTGATGTGTTTGCTTGGAGTAATGAGTTTGCTGAGGTCCTGATGCCCAGATATCAAGAATGGCTCTTCTGTCAGGGCTACGGATATCATAAACTGGGCTAGAAACACGCCCGGGAGGAGGGTGGGACGTCCAGACTCCTGGCCAGCGGGTTGCACCCATGTATTCATAGCCATGATGAGTTAACTTTAGATGTAGTATTCTCACTTTCAGTTGTATAAAAGTTTCACACATTGTAGGTGTTCCCTACCACGTGTAAATCCAGGGCAAGTTTTCAAAGGGACTTGTCAAATCTCATCCAAACCTCAGTAACAGTAACACCCATAGACCTCAAGACAAAATCACGTTCAACAACAACAAAAGAGCGGGAAGTCTCAAACCCAGTGGGGAATTCAGCACTTCAATTAAGTCATCCTTCAGGATGCTGTAATGTTGAAAGATTGGCTCAGGGTGAGGCCAAAAAACGCAGTTTCTCTTTGACATCCATGTTTCCCCCAAACATGGTCTGTTGATACAACAGGATGAGGGTGAACGGGTGTGAACCCCGGAACTTTGGATCCAGCTCTGAAGGAAAATGAATTCCATCTTGGCAGGCAGGATCACGTGCCGTGGCCTCAGGTGCTGCCGGCTTTATGCGTCAGTACGATGCCCTCCTCCACCCTGCCCCCTCTCCCTTCAGGCACTGAAGAAGAGCAAAAGTTCGACGTTCAGAGGCTCAGAGCAAAGGCAGAGTGTAAGAATGAAAGGATGCGTGGCCCGTGTGGAATAGCTCTCATCGCATTTCTATATTAATTACAGCTCCAATCAGGATAGCCACGGGAGCCCCATCAATTCCTCTTGAACCTGGGGCCCCTGGAGCACCCTAAACGATCTTGTGCTGAAGAGAAACGACTGTGCTTTGGAGTGGCCATCAATCAAGTGAATGGGACTTAGTAATTTCTATTAGTTCTTTGGGGGAGGACTTCCATCTTGAAGTATGGAAATGAAGAAACCTGAAAACCGAATTAACTCAAAATGCTCACCCGAGGTGATCTCTTAACATAGCCCCTTTGAAAATCATCTCCTCAAGAGACTAAATAAACATGTTGGAGCCTGAGAACTGCCACGTTGAGATTATTTCAAATCTGAATCAACAGGTCATGTAAAGGAGAGTTCGATTCTTTTCCGGGTTTATCACGTCTTACTGATAACGGCTCATTCTGAACGTGATGGCTTGTCTTTTTATCATGATTTTCACAACATTCTAATGTACACGAACATGCACCATGAGATACTGAAATACATATTTACTCCTTAAAGTATCGTGAATTCACACACCGAATTCCTTACTCTATTTCGTAATATGTAGTTTACTCCTTGGAGTGTAATCCAATGATTTTAAGATGCCGAACTGCAAAATGTGACTAGATTTGCAGTGGACGCATAGTTAAAGAATACCGCGGTTGAATGTTTTGAAATTTTGATCCATCATTTGGGATAATATTTAACCATGCATTTCATTAATGCCTAGTTTTTATTAATATCTTGTTTAATATCTATGCTGTCTTCCATAATTGGTATCAAGCACGCTTTTAGATTTGAAATAAAATATAGAATTCTTTACCGATGTTAGCTGTCCGTTCCTTAATGGTTCATACCAGAAGTAAGTGTAGGGTGTACGAAATACCTTTATAACGAGGGTTTGAGAGAGGAAACAAAGGTACTGTTCAGTGAATCCAGGGGGTTTGATAGCATTGTGGAATACCAAGAATGTGTTATCAAATATAGCAATGATATTTCCCATGAAATCCATGTTATTTTTCGATGTAACCCTGTGTTAAAGTATCTTTCAGGGAAACATCCTTTTTCGTTGTTGTCGTTTTTTAAGCATCCCCTTTTTTCTGTTGAGCCCAATATTGAAAGACAAATATTTCAAATTTGTATATGGCATAGACTTTAGTTTTATAACACTGAGTCATTTGAGTTGTAACGTGTTGCTTTTAGACTTGGTGCTTTAGGATGGCTAATCGGCAAACAAGAGGCAGTGGTAATAAAATGATGGATGTGTTACAAACACACTTCTGATATGTGTTTTACAAAGTCTAGTTGTAATCACGATAAGACCCTGACCCTCACACATTCCCTAAATAACGTGGTTTTTTAGGGCTCTTTTAGCAAAAACTCTGGTTGCCTTAAGCTTCAGTATGTATGGCAGTAAGAGCCCCGTAAAGTAGACTCTTTCTTGCATTGATTTGGTAACAGGAAGTCACAGATTTGCCTCTGCTGATTAATTCGGGAACAAGTATAGCAATTCTGTGGTACATTTGGTGTCCCTTGAAACAGATATAAGGGACAAAAACACGGAAAAGCTACGGTGATGTTCTTGGATACAGATAACCCTAAAGATTAAAATTAATCATTAGTTCCCCTTATTAATAAAAACAGACATGCAAGTAGTTACACACGGGGTTGTATACACACACACACAGCATTAGGTATATAAACGTCGAGGGTGAGGTATAGCCAACATTTTGTTATAAGAAGGGGTGTTTAAGTAGAATTGATCCAAATCTATTCATTGTCGTAGACTTAAAGAAGTAGACTTAAAGAAGTCCTCTTTTTTTTTTTCTCTGTACATGGGCCTCTCACTGTTGAGGCCTCTCCCGTTGTGGAGCACAGGCTCCGGACGCGCAGGCTCAGCAGCCATGGCCCACGGGCCCAGCCGCTCCGCGGCACGTGGGATCCTCCCGGACCGGGGCACGAACCCGCGTCCCCTGCATCGGCAGGCGGACTCTCAACCACTGCGCCACCAGGGAAGCCCAGAAGTCCTTTTATACCAGTCTTTGCATGAATGTTGCTCAGAACTGAAATCATCCTAACTTTAGGTAGATTCTTTCACCCCATAGTTGAGGAAGCTAATATCCTTTATTCTTCCACATTCGTATTTCTGAGTTACACAGCATCCTAGCTTGCGCATCTTTTGTATCGGTGAACATCACGACTTGAGTTGATTTGTCACCATTTTGTTGTATCGGTAAAAACACTCAAGATAATACCTCTTTTTGTATCACTGTAAGTCTAGTTACACTCTGTCACTACACAAAGATATTTTGTAATTATTGGCTATATTCCCCACACTGTGCATTTCATGTCACGGTGATGCATTTATTTTGCAACCGGAAGTTTGTACTTCTTTCCTGATTTTTTTTTTTTTGCCCGTGCTACTCACAAGCTTTAGGAGTAAAGACAACAACATCCTAATTAATCTGTCACAGGAGCTAAAGAGAAAAAAGGAAGAGATTGCAAACAAGTAGGAAAGATCGAGGAAGACAATAGTCATCAGGCATGTGCGTCATGATTTTGATTCTTGGATTTTCTAGCATCTATATCATGTTGTTTACTTGGTTTCTTGGTAAATAACCTGACTACAGTCCACAGAAATTCGGAAACCCCTGAGGACATAAACTTGTAAGGCAACACTAAACCCTGTGTGATTTATTTTGCTCCAATTACCTTAAATTGACGCTAAGACCATACCTCAGAGTTTGTCTGCATTGGAGAAATCTTTAAGCGCTGACATTTGCAAAGTGCTTAACATACAAATGAATGTACACTTTCAAATGGAGATTTGCATTTTCATCACGACATGCAATTCTTATCATCCCCTGATTATGCAGTCTGACTTCACAACATAGCCATTGCAGAAGCTGTTCCGTTGCATGAAACATTCTTCCTCTTCTTCTTTTCTTTTTTTTTAATTGAAGTATAGTTGGTTTACAGTGTTTTCCTGATTTCTTCTGTAGAGCAAAGTGACTCATTTATACACATATATGCATTCTTTTTTATATTCTTTTCCATGACGGTTTATCCCAGGAGATGGGATATAGTTCCCTGTGCTCTACAGTAGGACCTTGTTGTTTATCCATTCTAAATGTAATAGTTTGCATCTGCTAACCCCAAACTCCCAGTCCATCCCTCTCCCTCCCCCTTGGCAACCACAAGTCTGTTCTCTATGTCTGTGAGTCTGTTTCTGTTTCATAGATAGATCATTTGTGCCATATTTTAGATTCCACATAGAAGAGATATCATACGGTATTTGTCTTTCTCTGTCTGACTTGCTTCATGTAGTATGATCATCTCTAGGTCCATCCATGTTGCTGCAAATGGCATTAGTTCATTCTTTTTTAGGGCTGAGTAGTATTCCATTGTGTATATGAACCTCATCTTCTTTCTCCATTTGTCTGTTGATGGACACCTAGGTTGCTTCCACGTCCTGGCTATTCTTCCTCTTCTCGACTCTAAAGTTAATTTCGACTTCGCCCTGTGGGATCTAGCCTCTGTCTTTCTCTTCCTTAATGACGCTGTTCCAAGTCCCTTGGTCAACCAACTCCTTCTTCCAAGCACATAGCAAAGTACACGTTTGGAAACGGGACAGGTGGTGTTCAGTTTCGGGGGGGGGCATAGGTGCCCCCCTCAAGGCTTGATGATCTTCTAAATCACAGTTGTGTCTTACTCATGTCCCTGTGTCTTCTTTTAACCCAAACACTGGTGCAAAGCTTACCTTGTTAATCACTTCTGACTTGTGTGTTCATGTTCTGTTGATACGAGATGACCCCTCTCATGTTCTTACTATTCCAGTAAGGAACGAGCGGCATCTAATGAGATTAAAGAAAATTAGGACTGTCTCCTTCCCAGTGTGTCCAATTCTGTATAGAAACTTAAATATAAAGTAATGTCTCCCTACCCAAATCATCCTTAATGTGAGCACTGCGTGGCTGTGATTTGAACCAAGTTTAAGAAATATGCATGCATTGTTTCCAAGAGCCTGTCATTGGTTTGATTATCTGGACCCATTTATTTTTGGTGTATTCCTTGGAAAGCAGACCACAAAAAGAAGAACACAAAACTGAAGGAAGGGCCTAAATTTCAAACAAATAAAAACAATGGCAGCTTTCATCATGCCAAGTCAGGAGCCCTGTTCATGGAAAAAGTCAGTTGAGTTCCTCTCTGTAGACCTGAGGCATCATAGACCAAATCTCAGCATATATTTAATTATGTTCACTTGGAAAAAAATAATAAAGTAGGAAATTAAAGAAAAAAACTATTATTCTCAGGCTTCCCTGGTGGTGGTGCAGTGGTTGAGAGTCCGCCTGCCGATGCAGGGGACGCAGGTTCGTGCCCCGGTCAGGGAGGATCCCACATGCCGTGGAGCGGCTGGGCCCATGAGCCATGGCCGCTGAGCCTGCGCGTCCAGAGCCTGTGCTCTGCAACAGGAGAGGCCACAGCGGTGGGAGGCCCACATACCGCAAAACAAACAAACAAACAAAAAACTATTATTCTCAAGTTAGACATATCAACATACATAAACATTATTTTATCAGGAAAAGAAAAAATCCCCCTGTTGCAGCAATTGCTTGTCAGGGACCTGGGGCAAATGCTTCCTTGGTGTTGATTCCAAGGAACAGAGACAAGCCAGAGGATCGTGTCTACCTGAGGAGGTGCGGGGACTGGAAATCGAGACCGCTGCCATTCTCAGCTGCCTTGAAAAGGTCAGACAAACAAAATGAAATGAAAACAAACAGGCAAAACGGAAACTCTGGGCCACCTCCACACATGCTGGGAGGTTTCATCCTGTTTGGACACAGGAAAAAGGAGGAAATCTCACAAGCTAAGGGCAGAAAGTGGGGTGGCAATATTGACACAGCAAGAATGCAGCACAGTTGGACACAGGAAAGAGAGAAGCAGACACGTGCTTGATGGACAAGTGGACTTACTCATGTTTCCTTTGGGTCCTGCAAGTTCTGCCTTACTTGCCAATTTTTAAATGAACAAAAGCGGGTTTAGCCAACCAAATCAGGGAGTTGCCTCGCACATTCACAGGTGGTGTCTCATACAATCTGGTTCTTTCTCAGAATGAGTTTTATTAGGCTGAGTGTAGGGAGGAGAGACAAATAGAAATATTTTAAAACCAGCCTTATACCACATAGCCTCAAGATTTTTACATTTATGTTTACTCTCTATGAAACATACTTAGCACGTTCATTACTGGAAACTAAGTATTCGTTTATACCTAGAAACTCAGTGTTATGTCTCATTGACATCTTGTTTAAATAGCTACAGCAATAACAAAAATCAGCTCACGCTGTAGAAACATGATACATTCATTCCTAGTAACTAAATACTCTGTCTAATTGACACTCTGCAGAAATGAAAACAGCTATACTGCAAGAAGCAGCTGATTATAGTATTTGGATCAAGCCTGATGTCTGAAATGTGCTTTAAGTATACACTTTAAGCCTCAAATCACAAAAGAAAACGGTTCAGCTTTCACCAAAAATTTGTTATTACTCCAGGGTTTCCCGGTATTGACCCTGTTGACACTTGGGACGAGATCATTCTCTGTGGAGGGCTGTTCTTTGCACTGTAGGATGGTAAAAAGCATCCTTGGCCTCTACCCATTAGATGCTGGGGGCAGTCCCCCCATCCCCCGTGGTGACGGTGAAAAACGTTCCCAGGCATTGCCAAACGACCTGGGTAGACAAGCAAGAGTGCAGTGCCCCCAGTTGAGAACCCACCCCGTTCTTCCAAGCACTCTTGTGTTTTAAAACAGTGCATTTTCAAAATCCATTTTTCACGTTTGGGCAGAATAGATTGGGTCAGAGTCCTTCTTTTCTCTTTGCCCCGGATGTATGTATTTCTCTCTTCAATCTTACCTCCCTTCTTTTTCTTTTTTTTTTTTTGCAGTACGCGGGCCTCTCACTGTTGTGGCCTCTCCCGTTGCGGAGCACAGGCTCCGGACGCGCAGGCTCAGTGGCCATGGCTCACGGGCCCAGCCGCTCCGCGGCATGTGGGATCTTCCCGGACCAGGGCACGAACCCATGTCCCCTGCATCAGCAGGCAGACCCTTAACCACTGAGCCACCAGGGAAGCCCTTACCTCCCTTCTTTTATCCCTCTCTCCATACCCCCTTTCCTTCTTTCAACAAATATTTTTATGCCTCCTGCAAAGCAAAAACTGCAATTTTGTGGGGTAAAACGGTGCCCAGAATACAGGCTAGAAGCTTAAGCATTCAGGAGAAAGTTCTGAAGATATTAACAATAATAGTAAGCTACTGAACAAAATGTTTGCTTCAGGATCTACCAAAATAGGAGCTTTTCCCTGTTCTCCCAGACGCAGTTTCATGTTTAGTAGCATCCAGTTTGAAACAGCACTTCGGTTAGCCTATGAAATGCATCGCCGGTATTCACCAGATCTTGGCACTTCTCCGCTCGATGGCTAGAGAAGGGTATTCTAAACTCTCAAATCACTCCAGACCCCAGACCTCAAGTGTCTGATCTGTCATGAAAGTAGACAAAAGAAAATTGTCCTTCATGTGTGCCAACTAGTTTAATATACCACGGGACAGGCGTTCTTAAGCGTTACACCGCTCTTCTCTGGGAGGTCCTAGTGGGACCAGGCTGGTATCTGACCGTAATTATCTTACTGCCTTTGAGACACTGAGGGGCAGGTTCGTACCTGCACTGTAGCAGACGTGTAAACAAAAACAAAGATGCTTTTCAGGTGAGGTTTGTATATCTTACATGTTCTCCCTTCTGCACATACACTGTCTATCACCTTGTTTGGAGAATGACAGTCACAGAGTCTCAGCAGCTGCATATAGCATGAAAATGGCCTAGGTGGTGCTCTCAGGAGCCTTGAGACTGTTATTAGGAATTTTCCTCAGGATCTCCCCGGGTAAGAAACATTCCCCCAAATGGGAACCCAAGAGGACTCTAAAGGATGACCATAGAGAAGTGATCACAGGGGAGGGAACTTCAAAAACTTGACACCTTAAGTGGGATCTGACGAATGAACCAGAATTAATAAGCGTCATTGTAAGATGTGTGTGTAGCCAGGAAGGGGCATGGTGAAAAGAAAACCGATGTGAGCACTTCTGAGGTGGGGAGAAAGTGGTCAGTTGTCAGGGGTTTGCTTTTACTGGAGTAAAGACCATGTTGTGTACCAGACAGAAACAACCCCTCAAGACGTACACATCCTCGTCTCTAGAGCCATGGTTATGCCGTGTCACAGGGCAAAGGAGAAACACGGTTGCAGGTGGAATTAGGGTTGATGATCAGCTGACTTGAGATGGAAAGACTACCCTGGATTATCCAGGGAGTAGAATGTAATCCCAGGCATGAAAACTGAAGGGGGGCACACAGCCAGGAATCGGGGTGGCTTCTAGATGCTGCAAAAGCCAAGAAAACATACTCTGTCGTGGTGACTCCAGAAAGCAATCTATTTGAGTTCTGGCAAATCCCTGCTTTTGAGCCCAGTGAGGCCTGTGTCAGATGGCCAAACTGCATCACTCTAAGATAATACACTGGTGTTAAGACACCAAGACTGTGGTGACTTGTTATAGCAGCAAGTAGGAAATTAATCCACGAGTCTAGAAAGTTGTGGTTGGAAACACGTAGCGTCCGATAAACCCCGTGTTCAATCATGTGGATTATTTTCTTAGGGAAACCGGGCAACATAGAAGAGTTTTGAGCAGTTGATCATGTTCAGTTCTATATGAGAGAGTCTGGAGGTGGGGAAACCAATAACAAGATGATCTCAGGAATCCTCAAAAATAATGATGGCGTCCTTGACTAAGAGGTACCTCGTGATGGGACTGAAAGGGTAAACTTGAGAGAGATTCATAAAGGAAGCTGACAGGACACTGTAAAAGATTGAAGGATGCATTCACTTCCCGAGGATTTAGGAGGTAATCTTTTTTCATTGTTCCCTGAGTGGAGACTCATTAAAGGTGACACATTACCCGTGGAAGAAGAAGAGTTGAATGCAGACACGTGGACGGATTTGAAGCTGACTTTGGTTTATCAGATGGTGATGGATGTCTGCTGGGCAGGTGGGCACATAGACCCAGGTAGGGCTGAACTTCAGCATAGAAATGCCCATGGAAACCATGGAGGGAAAGAACTTCCCCTAGAGAAACATAAACCTGATACATAAGATAGAGCAATGGAAGGTTGAGCGTCAACATCTACTGATGTTGTGGGCAGAAGCAGAGGAGAATGGTGACATAAGGGTATAGAATTCTGAAGAATCAAGAAGGACGGACAGAAGGATATGATCGTGATCGCTGCAGAGGCGTCACGGTGATTCAAGGATCCAGAGATTGTCTAAAGGTAGAACATGCTATAGAAACCTCAAGAAATGAAATGATTGAATGTTTCTCTGTAGATGGTAAAAGGGATAAGTCGTCCGTGACCCATTTTAGAAGAGACTTGGGGGTGTGCTTTCAGAGCAGTCAGCATCGTAGCCGAGGGAAAACACAGGGTTGGAGCCGCACAGCAGCCCTGCTCAGTCATCTTGGTCTTGACCCTTGGTTTGCGTAGCATATTAGCAATGAACACACATCACCTAGACTGAAAATACTTTCTCAGAACAGCTAGAAACTGTGCAAGTAAAATGCTCTCTTGTATGGCAAGTAATCAGAAGAGTGCAACATCAAAGGACGTTCCTCAAGATAATGTTTATATAGGTGTCCACGTTTTATGGACTGTGGACAATTGACTGTAGTTCCATTTGAGAATATATATTGTGCTTGATTACTTCACCTGCGAAAATCACGGTGATTATTCATTATGGAATCATTAGGCCCTCAGCTCCAAGCATATACAACGCAAAATGAATCATCCTGCATCTGTTAGTGAAGTGGTTTACATACATCTGGTGTCTGACTTTATTAGGGCTCGAACACTCAAAAGATTCCAATATGCTGTATCTAATCACTTGATCACTTGTTCTGGTATGAACCTAAGTTCCTAACAGATGACTGTATTTCCCACTGGGAAATGGTGGAATCTGTTATTTTCTTTTGCAAAAAAAAAAAAAAAGCCACAAATATTGTATCTAATGTGTTTGTTGTTTTCTCAAGACTGTGAGGAAAGTTTCCTCCTGATGTGTCTTCTTCACTCTCATCCTGTGTCTGTATGTGTGTCTTGCTCTGTCACCAAGTAAATTTACATATATATATGTAAACTGCTTTTTTTGCAGATTTTATTGAGGTATAATTGATAGTATATTAGTTTCAGGTGTACAACGTAATGAGTCTATATTTTTCAAAATGATCACCACAGTAAGTCGAGTTAACATCCATCCGCATACATAGTTACACGTTTTTTTTCTGGTGATGAGGAATTTTAAGAACTCCTCTCTTAGCTTTCAAATATGCTAACAGTATTATTAACTACAGTTGCCATGCTGTACATTACATCCCCGTGCCTTATTTATTTTATAACTAGAAATTTGGACCTTTTGACCCCCTTCAACCAATTCATCCCCCTCCCAGACCCCACCTCTGGCAACCAGTAATGTGTTCTCTGTATCTATGACGTGTGTTTTTTACCTTTATCATTATTTTTTAATTTAGTTTTTATTTTATATTGGAGTAGAGTTGATTTACAATGTTGTGTTAGTTTTAGATATACAGCAAAGTGATTCAGTTATATGTATACATATATCTATTCTTTTTCAGATTCTTTTCGCATATCGGTTACTACAGAATATTGAGGAGAGTTCCCTGTGCTGTACAGGAGGTCCTTGTTGATTATCTATTTTGTATATACCAGTGTGTTTCTGTTAATCCCAAACTCCTAATTTATCCCTCCCACCTTTCCCCTTTGGTAACAAGTTTGTTTTCTATGTCTGTGGGTCTGTTTCTCTTTTGTAATAAATAAGTTCATTTGTATCATTTTTTAGATTCCACATATGAGTGATATCATGTGATATTTGTCTTTCTCTGTCTGACTTACTTTACTTAGTATGATCATCTCTAGGTCCATCCGTGTTGCTGCAAATGACATCATTTCATTCTTTTTTCCCTTGTATGTATGAACCACATCTTCTGTATCCATTCATCTGTTGATGGATATTTCAGTTGCTTCCATACCTTGGCTATTGTCAATAGTGCTGCAGTGAACACTGGGGTGCATGTGTCTTTTTGAATTAGCTTTTTCTCTAGATATATGCCCAGGAGTGGGATTGCTGGGTCATATGGTAGCTCTCTTTTCAGTTTTTGAAGGAACTTCCATACTGTTCTCCATAGTGGCTGCACCAGTGTACCTTCCCACCAACAGTGTAGGAGGGTTTCCTTTTCTCTGCACCCTCTCCAGCATTTATTGTTTGTAGACTTAATGATGATGGCCATTCTGACAGGTATACGGTGTTCTCTAATTGTGGTTTGATTTACATTTCCCTGATGGTTAGTGATGTTGAACATCTTTTCACGTACCTGTAGGCCATCTGTATATCTTCTTAGGAAAAAGGTCCATTCGGATCCTCTGCCCGTGTTTTAATTGGATTGTTTGGGTTTTGCTATTGAGTTGTATGAGTTCTTTATATGTTTTGGATAGTAACCCATTATGAAATGTTTGATTTGCATATATTTTCTGCCATTCAGTAGGTTACCCTTTCCTTTTGTTAATTGTGCCCTTTACTGTGCAAAAAATTTTTAGTTTGATGTAGTCCCAATTATTTATTTTTTGCTTTTGTTTCCTTTGCTTTTGGAGTCAGATCCAGGAGAACTGTCACCAAGTCTGAAGTCAAGGAGCTTCCCTTGTATGTCTTCCTCTCGGAGTTTCATGGTTTCAGGTCTTTAATCCATTTGAGTTAATGTTTGTTTATGGTGTAAGGTAGGGGTCCAGTTTCATTCTTTTGCATGTGGTTGACCAGTTTTCTCAACACTGATTATGGAATAGAGGGTCCCTTCCTTATTGTATGTTCTTTTTTTTTTTTTTTTTTTTTTTTTTTTTTTTTTTTTGCGGTATGCGGGCCTCTCAGGGGCCCAGTCGCTCCGCGGCATGTGGGATCTTCCCGGACTGGGGCACGAACCCGCGTCCCTTAGCATCGGCAGGCGGACTCCCAACCACTGCGCCACCAGGGAAGCCCTGTTGTATGTTCTTGACCCCTTTGTCATAAATTAACTGGCCATACGCTGGTGGATTTAAAGCACTTTATATGCCTAAAAGATATTTCTTCCTTTAAAATTTAATTTTCATTGATTTTTACATCTGTATACCTCCTCACTAAACACACTTGCAAGATGGCATATTTATCTCTGAAAAGGAGAACCACTAAAGTTTTAAAGGTGCAATAGAAATTTATACCACATGTAAATCCACACTTCTAAGAACTGAATTCCACAATTCCAAATATGTCCATTTTGCAGTTTCGACTTTCAAAACCCAGCATAGTAGAATTCACCTAAAATGGTACTAAATTATTGATGTGGGTTTTTTTTTGTTTTTTTTTTTTTGGCATGCTTGTCTTAAGTGGCTCAGAATAGATCAAAAACTTCTCTGAGGGCAGTTTGGCCCCTGATCTCAGATCCCTTCAGCACAGCACACACTTGGAAGGCTCTGGACCAGTGCAGCCTGCTCACAGTAATTGACTGCCTAATGGAAAAGCATTGAGCCTCCGGAGTTCCTCTTTTCTGCAGACGCATCTTTCTCTCTTCCGCCAAGGTATTTGTCTTCATCCACTTTCTCCTAGAGTCAACAGAGCCAGCGTGAGCAGAATATAAATGCACACTCATTTCAGAAAGAACTCTCTGTTCATAACAGGCAAAGTATACACCATTTTCTTTAGCTGAGAGCTGGACCGAATCTCCAGACATCCATTGGTCTTGTGTTCCAGTGAAAAGGTAGAAGGAGCTGGCTTCAGATTTGACCTTCCACTCTGGAATCCCCACCATTTATAGTCATCACACAGGTATCTGCAAAGCAACCACTGTGTGCTGGCCACATGTTCAGACCATAGTTACGCAGGTGGAAGGACTTCGTCTTCATGCATATATTCTGATACTTTAATTTCTGGCAACAGAACGATTCCAAATGCACAAGAGCCTTTTGGCAGCCCAAATTCACTCTCTCTGCCTTGTTCAAATATGTGCTAGCATTTAGGTTAAAATAGTTAAGTCCTTAGCTATTATTATCACCAGATTCCTGGGGTGCTAGCTGCTGTCCGTAATCTACTTTTATCATGAGTTTCATGTGGATCGTACGCAAAATATAATTATGCTCAGTATATTTAAAGACATGAAAGAATGAGGACATGAAAATATTTGGGTCTTTTAAAAGTTACCCTGGTTATGACAAAGGATGGAAAACTAGAAAGTGAGGTTACAGAATATGGAGAATGGAATGAAAAGATCTAAAATATACCTTATCTATTCAAGGAGATAAAGTGAGAAACAATGGGGAGGGGGATGAAGCTATCTTTGTAAAGACGTCACCTAAGAATTTTGCCAGATTGATTAAGGACCCCAATTTTTAGTTTAAAAACCTGAACAAATGCAACCATGGTAAGTACAAACTAACTGAGATCTAGAAACTACAGATTTTAAATTCAGAATACCAAGGCAAAGAAAAGACCTAAAAAGTAGGAAAAGATTAAGAAAAAAAATGAACATAGGAATAACGATTAGTCTGACATCAGATTTCTGAGCAGTAATGTCAACCTAGATTTCTAAATTTGGAAACTATATCCTTCAATAGCAAGGACAAAATAAAGATATTTTAAGTCAAAGAGATAGCCTTAGAATTTACGTTAATGATGACAGCAAGGTCTCAGTCAGGCTTTTAATGTTATTTTAATAACAGTGGCAAATCTCAAGAGGAAGGAGAATAATCTTAGATTAAAGGGCTGAGACACAAGGAGAAATGAAGACTATTGAAAGTGGTAAAACGTGGAGCTACAGTGAAACAAATGCTGTCTGTATGAGTTGAAAATAAGAATGTCTTACAGAAATGAAAGTACAAGATCTACCTAAATGTATATGACAGCACCAGCTTATACGTTGGAAAGAGAATGTCTGCATTTTACAATTCTAAGATCCTTGTGATGTCTAGCAAAAAGGGAAGTCTGTTGTTTACATTCAGACCTCAATTAAAGCATGTTTGGCCAAAAAAAAAAAAAAAAGCTATAGGATCATCAGTGATACAGAACAGATAACAGGAAAAATGGGAAAAGAAAAAATAATCCAAAAATCAAACAGCAAAATAGACCACATGGAAAGAATAGAAATAGAAAGTAAGTATTTAGAAATAACAGACAAATATAGGATATATTTGGCTTAGCATGAACCCTCCGCTCTTGAAAACAAGGCAATTTCTCTGAAACACTCACGGGGAGCCTGCATAGGCAATGAAGGAAAAGGTGCAGGGTTCATGGAATTGAGTAGACACAGTTTGCCGTGAGTTGACCACATGGCCATGGGTATGGCTTGAAGATGGCAGGTGGTCCCAGACCTGATGGTCTCCATGAAACTTGCAGAGATGTGAATGCTAAGGAAACAGGGCTTCTGTATTGCTTTGTATTTGTGATTTTCTCTGCATCAGTAAGAAGGAGGGAGAGCAGGGGTTGTAAGATACGTTGGAGAACAATGGAACATCTATTTGAAAAAGGAGCGTGTGCAGGGAAATCTGCTCCTCATGGGAGAGCAGTTCCCTGAGTACAGCACAGGGGCTTGTGAAAGAAGACAAGATGGGAGGGAAGGGTTTGGGGTAGGAGATTAGAACCCAGACAATATGGAAATAAACATGCAGGAGGTCCTTAGTGTGTGATGCCAACACAAATGAGAATAAAGATAAGATACTGTATCCGCTAGAGTTTCTCCACTCAAGACACAGCTTGATGATATGGCATCAACTTTCGTGTCTTTGTTCTAGCTTCAACATGGCAGACTTTTAAATAGCTTGATGACCCAGCTAGATGAAATAACCAATCGTTAAATATGGTGAAAACAATAAAAAGGTCAATGCAGTTTAAAATTAGACTTTCTTCCACTAAGTTAAGTTTCAGTGCTGTGAATTAAGCAAATGTGCTGTTTTTTAATCGGATAAATTAGTCATAGGACATGTTTTGCTTCATGATACTGCTGGCACCCCAAGTTTCCAACAATGTGTAGGATATTTTGAGGGTCACTGTGTCCTGAGGGGCAATTGAATTCCTCACTTGTGAGTATCGGTTGACCTGGAAGGGTTAATCCACATTTGGATCTCTGACTTCGTAGATGGTTTCACTCACTACATTTTATTTTTTATTTATGTTTTTAAAATTTTATTTATTTTTTTGGCTGCCTTGGGTCTTAGTTACGGTATGTGGGGTCTTTGTTGAGGCATGTGAGATCTTCCTTCATGGCACAGGCTCTTCGTTGCGGAGCACGGGCTTCTTTCTAGTTGTGGGCTCCAGGGCGCGTGGGCTCTGTAATTTGTGGGAGGTGGGCTCTCTAGTAGAGGCGTGCGAGCTCAGTAGTTGTGGCGCACGGGCTGAGTTACCCCGTGGCATGTGGGATCTTAGTTCCCCGACCAGGGAACGAACCCGCGACCCCTGCATTGGAAGGCGGATTCTTTACCACTGGACCACCAGGGAAGTCCCCAGGCATCTTATTTTAGCAAGGCTCTTGAAATTCCCTTTATAAAAACACACGGGCAGCATCATTCTGAAGCAGGCAGTCATCCCATGCCTCCTATGGGGGTTTCGATGTCCCGCCCATCACGTTTCTCCTGGCTGTACGTTGCATTTAAGGCAAAAGGAAATGGAAAGATCATCTACGCCATGCTGAGGTGTCCTTTGTAGAACTGGCCACTTCGCTCTGTGATGTTTGCCACCCTGGTAAGTCAAAACGTATTCTGCAGCTCACCTGCAAAAACCAGACACACACCTCAGCCTTCAGTAGAAAAATTCAGGGATACTGTCCAACAGTCCCTCACAGGACTGGAGCTCCAGCATTTAGGAACTTAGTGAATTAAATAATGGTGGTGAAATGCCAGTTTTCTACGGAAAGACTTCATCTCACAAGACCACTTTAGCAATATCCTTTGAAGGTGATTTCAGATGGTTTAAATTTTAGACAGATACACTCTTAGTAGCAAGACATTGCTAATTCATTTCACACTTCTGATACCTTGATGATACCAGTTTACCTTTTTGAGTGTCATTTATTTTGGCAGTTATACCTTCCAATACTTTCATTGGTGAAATTTGATATTATTGTGTCTAATTATTCTACGCGTGTTTTTTACCTGGTTCCTCTGGGGTAGAGACTAATGGAATTTTATGTCTTATCTGTTATAAGCTTTTCTTTTTTTTTTTTTTCTTGTTGAACTCACTAAAGTGATGAGTAACTGTAATTAGTTGGTTTATGCTTTATTAAATGACTTTGAAAAGTCAGGAATGAATACGGAACTCCCGCTCTTATGTGATGTGTATGTGTGTGTATGTTTTTGTAGCAGCAGCAGTAGTAGTAAAAAGGGTGATTTCAGGGTATTCAAATCTCTCTAACCCAGTGGACTGGGCTAAAATGCAATTCAGTTAAAGTTGATAGATTGTTACAGTAAAAAACAATGATTTCCCAATATTCCCATGTCTAGTTCTTGTCTCTCCTTTTAATCATCAATGAAATATTTGATAAAGCGTTCATTGAGTATTTACAGTCTATGAAGCATTATGGAAATACGACAACAAAAGTAAGACAGCTCCTGAATCTAAAATGTAAAAATATGAGAATAAAGACAATACATGAACCATCTAGAAAGAAAAAAGCATGTAGCAATCAAAACAAACGATATTTTAAGTAAGAGTGTTTAGAGCTGAATAGGATTATTGGATGACAGTCTTTTCTTAGAGATCCAATGTAACCACATCTTTTAAAACATTGTAGCTACCAAAGAGAGAAAAGAAATCAAGAAGTCCTTTCCCACAGAATTGGAAAGCATCTTAGAGACTAGCGCACGGGCAACAAAACTCAATTGCAAACGTATCACTCTTTCATTCCTCAGAGTCTAATGTAGTAGTTGCACAATTCTTTTGATATTTCTCCAACACTTACTAATAGAAAAAAATCGATTACAATGTTGATGTCTAGTTCTTAGGAAATAATTATTGCCCCAAATATTTCGTATGTGTATGCCTGACTTAAGTATTGAAATTGAACTACCCTTGATAGAATCTGGCTTAAATGTTTATAGACTTCATAGCGTCAGGCTATGTGTGTTGCACATATTGGGACCTTATTGAACTTCTAAAGATTTTTTTTTTTTTTTTTTGCGGTACGCGGGCCCCTCACTGTTGTGGCCCCTCCCGTTGCGGAGCACAGGCTCCGGACGCGCAGGCTCAGCGGCCATGGCTCACGGGCCCAGCCGCTCCGCGGCATGTGGGATCCTCCCGGACCGGGGCATGAACCCGCGTCCCCTGCATCGGCAGGCGGACTCTCAACCACTGCGCCACCAGGGAAGCCCCTAAAGATATTTTTAATCAGAAATAAGATCTATGCCTTAAGTCATATAATAATTACCTATAATAATTATAATAACCTGTAATAAGTTTCCTTTAATTTTCTACTAAGTAGTACTTAACTCGTGTTTATTTTTAAGAAGGAGAAAAAAAAGGACAAGTGAAGGTTTGGGTTAGAAGAGAAACACAATAGTGAATTTAGCTTCAGAGAGGAATAACTACATCCAAAGAGGGGTGCCCACAATTTGTTAATGGCAATGTGTGTGTGTGTGTGGGGGGGATTATAGGTACACGTCTGTGTGTGTGTGTGTGTGTGTGTGTGTGAGAGAGAGAGAGAGAGAGACAGTATGAAGGTGAAGGCAACACGTTGAGCCAGGGTACTTCCTGGGGATGAATATCTCCAACTACACCGCCTCTGCGGGGCGAATGTGTGCTGTGGAGCTAAGCATGAAACATGGTTCAGCTTTTGTTCCGGTTGGGAAGAGCGTCCTTGCATATGGGGATAGTGGGCATCTGTAATCACAGCCCACATGAGGGCAGCAGACCCTCTTTCCAGTTATTCTCTCAAATCATAAACGTGCAAGAGCGGTATCTATTTTCGAGAAAGAAAATACGTCCAAAGTTTCATTCCAAGACTTTAGAAAGAATGCCAATAAACGTTTAGCACAGGCAATGCGTAAAGAACCGACACACTCAACTTTTAAATCTAGTATTAGCAGATGAGTAGATGTACGCTTTTCTGCACATTTTAAGAATTGGTTGGTGCAGTCTCGAAAACGTAATTCAGTTCATTGTAGGAGTTTCTAATTTATAGCTAAAGAGAATGAGGCACAGTCTAAGACTGTAGAATTTTATCTCATTTAGATAAGAAAATATCTGAAAATACTGATATTTTAAGTTTAAACAAAATACTGACCTTTGAAGTACTGATAGTCTTGAGAGAATTTGTAGTTTTTTAAAAAAAATTTTCCCAAGCATATCTCTCTAAATCCAAATGACATCTATGGTAATGTTCTACATATATATTTTTTTTTTCTTGGTTCTTCCTCCTAAAGTCTGTCATACAATGTATATAAATTTAATACTTTTTAAGTCATCGTAACTTGTTGCCCAGTTGAAAAATTCAGATCCTGGTTGTTCCTTTTCATTACTTGCAAAAATCACTATGCTGTCTGTCACCTATGTTATTTGTCAGCTGATGACCCATGGACACATTGACATGAATATGACAGTATTTCAATCTTAGCTCTGTCATTGATTTCTTATATCAAATCTGTATCTGTCTGGAGTTGCATTTGCCCACCCCTGCAGTGGTCAACTAGTCGACATTTAATGCAGTTTGCTTTCTCTCTCTTTTTTTTTTTTCATATTTACAAATCCAGTAGATCTTTACCAATCAGAGAAGCAGCAGGACAGGCAAGACCTTAATTTACAATGACTCTTTTCCATTTGTTAATAACCATTTAAAATTTGCTCAATGAATATTAATTTTTTTTTTTTTTTTTGGTGGTACGCGGGCTTCTCACTGTTGTGGCCTCTCCCATTGCGGAGCACAGGCTCCGGACGTGCAGGCTCAGCGGCCATGGCTCACGGGCCCAGCCACTCCGCAGCACATGGGATCCTCCCGGACCGGGGCATGAACCCGCGTCCCCTGCATCGTCAGGGGGACTCTCAACCACTGCGCCACCAGGGAAGCCCGAATATTAATTTTTATATGCAGATAGAATAGTTAACAGACATTCATAAATACATGACCAAGTGGCCTTTAGCTTTTTATGGACATATAACCTAAATACTGAAAAGTGTGAAAACCAAGTGACCAACTGGATAGGTTAACATAAAGAGAACACACCCGTGTAGTAACCTTCCAGGTCAGTAGGTAGAATTTGAACAGGACGGCAGAAATGTCTTTCACACGCCTCTGTCATCACTACCCACTTCACCCTCTACACACGTAGTTGCCTGCAGTAAACTCTGCCTGTTCTCAGACCTTATAAAAATGGAGCAATACAGTTTGCTTTGCTTTTGGTGGCTCCTTTTACTCAGTATTTCTCAAGATTATTCGTGCTGTTGGTTACAGCTCCGCATCATTTCTTTCATGGCTCTATGATATTTCATTGGCTTCCTGTCCTACAATGCACTGATTCATTCTATTAATAGAATCACTAGCTATTTGGGTTGTTTCCGGTTTGGAACAATTATAAGTAGTGGTGCTCTGGACTCCCACGCATGGACTTCATCCCTGGTAACTTAGTATTTTCAGTGCTATTGTACATGGTAAGTATAATGAGCTACTAAATTCGTTTTTCCTCTTGTAAAATTAAAATTTCCTAATTTTAGTATTTTGTGGATTCTCTGGCTTGTTGACTGTCATAAGTCTGTCGCCTATTAATAATTTTTTTTTTTCTAAAAACTCTCAGAACTTGGTAGTCTTTTCTGGGCAGGAGGTACATTCTCAAATATAATATTGAATAGATACAGGGTTATCTTTTTCTCTGAATGCTTCTGATTCCTGCGGAATGTTGAGAAGTTCATCCTTTATGAAGCCCCCTCGGGCTTCCCTGGTGGCACAGTGGTTGGGAGTCCGCCTGCCGATGCAGGGGACACGGGTTCGTAAAAAAAAAAAAAAAAAAAAAAAAGAAGCCCCCTCCTAGCGTTAGTCTGGTAAAAACGTTCCTGTAGATTAATCAGGGACTGGTGTTCCTTTGGGGAGATTAATTTTAAAAATAGGTGGATGTTTAAGCACTTACCAAAGTAGACAGAAGAGTATAATGAATATTCTCACCGCTGACCTTCAGTTATTATCAATTTAGAACCAGCGTGTTTCACCTACCCTCCCCTCTCCTGTCACCACCCTGGAAAGTGTCACACATTGTAGCTAATTATTGAGGGCCATTAATGAGTAGAGTTCAGGACTAAAGTGTCTTCTTGCCTGTATTGGGCTGTTTCATTATTTATATGAATAGTCTGTGGGCTGTAAAATGACACATTTTATTCCATTATCATTTTCTTCGATCTCTATCTGAGCTGTTATCCCATGTTTCAATATACTGTTGGCTGTTTCTCCTTTTCTTTCTCTCTTCCCGACCAGCCTTGTCAGTGCTTTTCCCATATTACTGTTCCCATATGCCAATATTTTAAATTTTATTTGCTATACTATTGATTTTCTCTAGCCTTCCACTGCAGACCGTGTGATTATTTTCTTCTCTGCGTTTACTTCTCAGTCCTTCTTTCTATTCTCTTTGTGTTTAATGTGGGGTTTCCAACTTACAATTATTTTTGTCTTTTATATTTCCTCGTTAAACGAGTCATAGCAAAATTAAAATTAGTGAAGTAAAATGAGTCCCCTTTACTCACACTTCACACTTGGTACATGATGTTGTCGGTGTCTTTGGATTCTGCATATTTTCCAACTTCTATGGTATTCTTCTTTGGACCCCCTGAATTGTTCAGAAGCGTGTGTTTCACGATGCAAGCATATGACCTGTTTTTCCCTGCTGTTTTCTTATCAGTTTATATTTATTTTGTTGCTGTGCATTAGTGTGTGTACTGGTTAGCGCAGTAAGTTCGCACATTGTTCCGGGTATGCAGTGTTCCGGAAAAGCGCGTGAGTACCATCCTTTTCACATTCTAAGTTGTATCTGTGTCTCTTTTCTAAATACTTTTCTGCTTGTCAAACCTTTTCAGAGAAAGATTTATTTAAATCTAAGACACATTTTGGATTTGCCAGTTTTTCTGTTTACTTTTGGCTGTGTCGTGTGTGTGTGTGTGTGTGTGAGGGAGAGAGAGAAAGAGAGAGAGAGATTTGCTATTTTGTTAGGTGAAAGCAAGATCAGAATTCTGGTGATTTTTTTTCTGCCTTTTATTTATTACAAATTTCTGCACGTTTTCTTGGTTTCCAGCTCTGCAACTCTGATAGACTTTGCTGGAGAAATGGCAACCCTCGGGCTCCGAGACATCTGAGATGAGGTTTAGTGTTTCAGTATTAAAAATAATAAGACTTCTCTGTCCAGAAGGCTTGCTACACGGTATCATAACTAACATATAGAGCAGTCTGTCGTCACACAAGTACCTGATTCTAGCTGGATGCAGCCTCGTACTGGCTGCTCTCTCCCCATACAGGTTCCTGAGTAATTGAGATGTAATTGAGACAGAGTTATCGGCACAAACAAGTTATCCCTGCTTCAAGAGGATGAAGTATAAGACTCTGGGGATTTAGGTAGATAAAAATTGCCACATTTTTCTGCACAGAAGAGAACGCACACCGACACACACACACTTCCCATAAATACGGTCTCGAATGTGAGTATGGACTTCACGCAACATACAGTACACACGCATGCCAGCACATGCCCGTGATTTCATATGACACTGTTATTTACAGAACTATCTGTTAATGCTGGCAGTTACCGGCCTCAAATATTTCTGCTTCAATGAACAAGGTGCAGCCATTCACAGAAGCTATAGGCAGTGGCAAAAATCCACGCTTTTTCTCTGGCTTAGGATAGCCCTCTCCGTTGGAGAGTCAACCTCGATTGTGGGGAAACCCCAGCTGTGGGCCCCTCCCCAGGAGGCGCTGCTTCTCCAGGAAAGAGTTGTTTCTCCTTTCTGTACACCTGTGTTCCGTCCTCTGCCTCCGTATTTCATTGCTGTGAACCGCTGCAGCATTCGTTCTAGGATTGCCTGGCTTCTCCAATAGCTGTCCAAGTGGTTAATGCATAATATGTGGGATGGATATGTATGCATACATTTATAGGTATGTGGTGGGCAGGTAGAAGTAAGATGAAGTGACCCTGGGTCAAAGGGGGCTCTATCCATTGACCGGCGTCCTTAAAAGAGAAGGGAGAGAAGCGGTAGATACAGAGACACAGAGGAGCCCTGTGAAGACAGAGGCAGAGACGGGAGGGAGGCGACCAGAAGCCCAGGGATGCCTGGAGCCCCCGGAGGCTGGAAGAGGCAGGAAGGACCATCCCTCAGAGCCTCTGCACGGAGCATGGCCCTGCCCACACCTTGATTTCTGACCTCTGTCCTCCAGAACCATGAGGGAATACATCTCTGTTGTTTTAGACATTTCTCTAATTTTAAGCCACCAACTGTGTGATAATATGTTGTAGTAGCCACAGGAAACTCATACAAGATACGTACATGGACATATATGTATGTTCATACACACATTTTTATTATCTATTTATATATTTCAAAATGTATTGTGTATAATATACATATTCCTTTTGTTTACAGAATTACTTTGCCAACACCTATCCAGTGCTTAATTGATAGTATGTGTGACGGATATATGTGTGTACACACACATGTGAACATACATAGTGAAAATACATATTATTGGAATGGGATCTGGAAAAGGTCAGGAACCAAGGCAGTTACCAGACGTTTGTTCCTTTCCAAAATGTCCATAAGACATTTGTTTCACTCTAAACGATTCTTGATATTTGGTCCTGTCCAAAACATCCATGAGCATATTTGGTCCATGCCAAATGGTTTTAGACAGGACCAAATGTCAAGGACCTTTTGGTGTGGACCAAATGTCTTATGGACGTTTTGGACAGGACAAAACATGACGAGGTATCAAGGACATTTTGGTGTGGCTCCAGTGTCTTAGGGACCTTTTTGATGGGACCAAATATGACCAGATATCAAGGACGTTTTGGTGTGGACCAAATGTCTTAGGGAACTTTTGGACAGGACCAAATATCCTAAAATAAGCAAGGCAGCCTTTTTCACATTCTTCAGCTTCTCTTTGCACATCAGATCCACTAGCCTTCCCCGCGTGTATGCCTCTGCTCATATCATGAACCACCCTTAGACGAATTAGTCACAGGTTAGGGTGATGTAATAAAAACCCGTCCCTTAGTGAGTGGCCGCCAACTCAAGCATCCCGTTGCCCCAGCCACTCTCTGGCCTCCCCATGAGTAGTAATAATGGCCTCTCCATCCTGTGCATCCCTGTGACGGGGTTTGCCTTCCTTAGAGTGTTGTCACAGAAAGACTGATTTTGTCGGCTGATTGCCAAGGGATTACAAGGACCACTTTCCCCCAGTAAGTGGGGAAGCAGCAGATGTGCTGTAGATGCTCACTGAAATGTTTACCGAAGCGAGGCACTGCTCCTGGGGGAAGTTCCTCAGGGGAACCGTGCTCTGTATACATGGGCTTCTCCAAAATATTTCACCCCTAACTGCCCCTCACGCTATGCTGGGGCTCATGTATACGAGAAACCCTGGCTTCTGCCCTCTGGAGTTTAAACGTTATTCAAGTTACAGGAGGTTGCACAAAATGTAATAACAAGGGTAATAGTACTTGTTGCTATACAAATACAAATACAAGTACTTGTAAAAACATATAATTATTAGACAAGGAAATGTATTTTGGATGTGCTTAACCAGACAGGTGTAGAAAAATGACCTTAAAGAAGATTGGGTTTAGAGAATTGTACACTTAATCTGAAGCCATGTATTTAAGTAGAGCAGTTACCCTAGTGATGGGGATTCCAGAAAAGATGGGGGGGGGGGGGTTTAAAGGGCACGTTCGCCGAAGGAGTACAAGGCAAAGATTGGAGAAACTGATTGCACAGAAATATAGGAGAAGAAACTTGGTGGTACACATCTAGAGAAGCCTGAGATGGGAGGAATTTCAAGGAAGACCTGGTTATAATTCTGAATCTTTTCAGGGCTATTCAGAGGAAAAGTTCACTGAATGTAATGAACCCCAGGTCTTGCAGTCTCTGTATGAAGATAGTTGCAGGTAACTTTTAATGAATGTGTACACCGTGCCATGCTTGGTGCCAGCAATTTTACACACATTCATTCATTGATAACACATCAGTTGTGCAAGACGGGTGACATTACTAAACAGGCTTGCTTGGAGGTGGCCCTTTCCCCCCAGCCCCGCAGAGAAAGAATCTCCTTTCTTTCTTCTCACCCCACTGCCCTTCTTTCAAATACCAGAATCTGCAGCGTTCTTTATTCCTCAACAGCAGACGTTCCTCAAGTTCTGAATTAACAAGTGCGGTTTGAAATTCAGCTGCAGGGACTCAAAGCAGAGAGGAATTCATGAACATGGCTGGAGATTTTAACAACCCTCTCTCGGTAAAGGAGAGACGTGAAATCAGTGGATTATAAATAGGTAAGATTGTAAAAGCCTATTAACAAAATACTTTTAATTCTCATTTCTAAAGCAATTCTAGAATACACGTCCTTTAGAAGGCGCACGACGTAGTCACCAAAATAGACCATATTCGAGACTACCAAGCGAGATTCAGTAACTTTCAAAGGAATAACATCATGCAGTTTTTTTCTCTGAACACACACATGCACAGCTAAAACATCCTACGTACTTGGTATTGAGAAAATTCGCATTAACTAATTTATCAGTGAATAAACATGGACATTAGAAAATATTTGAACTGAAAAAGGATGAAAATGCAACGTAGCAAATTTTTTCAGAGGTAGTGAAAACAGCACCAAATGTAATCGTTTTAAAATACTATTAGGTTGGCTAAAAAGTTCGATCCGCTTTTTCCGTAAGATCTTACGGACAAACCCGAACGAACTTTTTGGGCAACCCAAGATTTATTAGTTATGTGAGACTGGGCTTTGGAAGAGACGTTTGTAGCCGAGGAAACAAAAACTGAATCTGTGGTGTACAGGTGGCACTCAGTGGCGTGACACTGTATGAGATCACCCAAGGAGGGATTGCCAGAGAGAGAGAGATGTCGGAAGACTGAGACTTAGATCCTGACAATTTTGAGGTCAGGGAACAGAGAAGGAAATGACAGAGGACACTGAGAAATAGCAGTGGGCATGGGAGAAAAAATCAAAAGCAGCCAGTGCAGTCGTCACACGAAAATAAAGACATTGTCGTCCCGAAGGCCAAGTTGCAAAAGAGGTGAACTCTTGCGAGATGGAGACTGAGAATCGAAAATTGGATTCAGCTCCCTGACGTTATTAGTGAGGTTTACACGAATAACTTCTAGACAGTGGAAGCTGCAAAACCCTGCCTGGATTGTCTTTAGGACAGAAGGGGCTGGTGCAGGTGTCACAGGCGTGTGAGTAGAAACAATTCCTTTGGAGGAATTTCGCAGTGCATGGCAGCAAGAAGGAGTGGATGTGAGTTGGTCGGGAAAGTGGGATCAAGATATTTTTCTAAGATGGGAAATATGGCAGCTTTTTTGTGGATGGGAGGAATCCACTTGGGAATTGGTGCAAAATTTGTATCTTCCAGAACACGAGGGAGGGAATCCTTGCTCAGATGGAGGGATTGTGTTTGGAAAGGAGGAGGGTGGCTAGCATCCATCACCGTTCAGAGTGTGTGGTTTCAGATGTGGGTACCTCGGTGGCGATGCAGGTAGAAGCCCATGGATGCTTTGGTCTCACTGCTTCCAGGTTCTTGAAGAAACGGAAAGCAAAATCTTCAGCTGATTGAGGGGGTAAGTCTTAGGGGGTAAGTCTTAGGATTCTAGGAGAGGAAAGTACAAAACATCTATCAGAGGCAGTTGGAGGATTTACTAGACTGCGGAAGTAAACTGGGGGAACCTGGACACCCCACTTGGCATTTACCATCACAAATGTAAAGTCACAGTGGTTGGTGTGGTTATGTTCATGGTGGCCAGCGGGGTGTAGGTGGAGTTGTATTTAATCAGACCTGGGGGTACAAGCTAGTGCGATAACATGAGAGAGAGGCCAGGGATTCAGGGAGTAAGTTTAGGAGTGATGACGGTGTTTTACCACTGGATTTTAGTGGGGAAACGGGGTCAAGAAAGGTGAGTTTCAGTGAAAATTTAGTAGCTTCGATGGATTGGTGAAGCCGGTGAAGTGAATGGTTTTTGGAAATGGATTGGGGAGTTAGTGGTGAGCTGGAACAGCTGAGGTTCAAGATGAGAAAAGTTGTATGTAGCCTTGAACTTACGGAGGACCGGTGCTTATTGGAAACCATCATGTGTAGGGACTTACGTTAGGTGGAGGAAAAGCATCATTGCAGGTAAGATTTCAGAGAACCTAAGGGCAAGAGTAGTGAAAGGATCAGGTGAATGTATATATAAATATTAAGAATTAGCTCAGCAGAATTGGAGCCCATGACAGTAAAGCAAGAGGCAGAATGTTGGGAAATGAGAGGGACGGATTTGGGTGTCAGGAAGAGAGAGTAATATGTTGAAATGGATTATGAGAGAATGTAAGTGTATGGGAACAAAATTGTCCACCCCAAAATGTGTGTCTGACATGAGGATTATTTTAGAATGATTATTTTAAAAAGCAGAAGACTCAGGAAGTCTTTCTTTTTACCTCCCCTTAGTTGCCTAGAGAATTTAGATAGAGGGCTTGTTCCTGGAATGGAGCGTCACCAGACATGTCTGCAAAGAATATGGACCATGTGGGGTGGGGAAATTCAGCAGGGCCTGGAGATGAGTCCACTCCGTGTCCCACTGTCTCTGCAGGCCCAGCAAACACTTGTTTACAAACGTTGGCTTCTCCGTCTCCATGGGAACTGCCCTCCTCCCCTTTGAGGTCCCAAACCACTACCCCAAGAGCCTCTTCTGTCTATACCCGAAGATGATATTTAAGGTGCGGGTTTTGATCATTTTGGCACGTGACTCAGGGTCTCCGGGTCTCTCCTGTGGATACATGTTTTTCAACTTCGGTTTGATTTTTGCCTGTTCATCCGTCCGATGTCAATTTAATTCTTAGATTTTAATCTTAAGAACCTAGAAGGGTAGAGAAAAATGCCTTCCTTCCCCACAAAAGTGAGGTAATTGGATGACGTGGGCTTTGAAGCTGGAGGATGGGCTGAGAGTGGCCATGGCAACAGGACAGACACCGAATATTTCAGGGAACCGGATTGCAGGCGACTTGGTGGGGGGCCGGCCTGAGGTCAGGCTCCTGCACCAGCTGAGACACCAGGATATGGAAAATTCGGGCCGTGAGTGGAATCGCGATTGCGTGCTGGCGACTAAGGAGGGCTGGGTGTCTGAGGTCCCTTTGTCGCCCGCAACGACAGACCCAGGGGGCATGGGAAAAAGCAATGTCCACTCCAGCACCTCAGCTCGGGATGGTTACATGGCTCTGGGTTGTCCTTAAATCTCTAAAATTGCTCCTGTTTACATCTCTGTATTATTTTAAGTGTCCGTGGATGGCAGTTAAGAATCTCCTGGAAACACAGTACAGCCAAGGCAAACAAAAATAACCAGCATTCCCCACTTTGAATTCATGGAGTTACTGCTATAGCAGGGTCTTACTGCTTTAAGTCCACTGAAGATTTTCTCCAGTAACTTGTGTTGTTTTTGTTCTCAGGACCTCCCCATAGCCCTGAATGATTATAGATCCCTCAAATTTGGTTGGAATACAAGAATTGCCTGGTTTTTTTCCCTTGGCATGTATCAAATCTCTTCCCATTTTTTTTTTTAACTTTAGGATTCACAAGACTTTAATAAAAGATGTCAGTATAGTTTTGTGTTTCAAAAACCAGCCAATTTATTATTTTTTTACTGAAGTATAGTTAACTTACAATATTGTGTTAGTTTCAGGTATACAGGAGTGATTCAGTGTATATATATATATATATATATATATTCTTTTTCAGATTTCTTTTCCCATATAGGTTATTACGGAATATTGAGTAAGGTTCCCTGTACTGTACAGTAGGACCTGGTTGATTATCTAGTGTATATATAGTAGTGGGTATATGCTAATCCCAAGCTCCTAATTCCTCTTTCTCCTACCACCTCTCCTGCTAGCCGAAAGTTTGTTTTCTAGGTCTGTGAATCTATTTCTGAAAAGCCATCCAGTTTACTTCTACATATAAGTAGATACACCACACAGCCAAGAAAAAAAAAAAAAAAAGCAGAATAGTCTTATAGGCAAAGATGCGAAGTATACATAGAGTGCCGTGGAAAGTACAGCCTCCCTGTTTCTATACATGTTGAAGGGAAAGTTAAATCCTGTACTGCATGGAATTTGGTATTCCGTAAGCTGATTTCCTCATCTTGCAGCAGAAGTGAATACCAAGATGATGGGTAAAAACTCAAGATACGTTGGTGATGTTCTCGAGCAGAACACAGAACTCGCTCTCTGTGGGACAAAACTGGCCCGAAACACTATCCCTCAGAAATGTTGCAGAGGTGAATTGCCACCTGCTCGCACCAGGAGCTGCTGATTTTGCTACAAAAGGCTTCCAGAAACTGTCCCAGGAGCTGCTAGCGGAGAGCAGTCTGAAGCTTATCAGGCTGGCTCCCCTTTGTCCCCTTGGCCCCAACACATCCGTTCCCTCCTGTGGTCCTTGTCGAAATCACTGCGATGGCCGTTAAAAGGACGCCTGGGATTTTAGGTCAAGAGTCTGTGGTGATACATACCAGAGACACACAGTCTGATTCTATAAATAGTATAATTACCATTTTTATTACCAACCAAGAAGGCAGATTAAGAGAGGATGGTATGTCTTACGCCATATGCATACGTACACATATGACATATATATGCGTACGTGTGTGTGTTTGAGTGTGCGTGTATATATACACATATTAACGTATGTCTATATGTATGTATATATACACACACATATACAGATATAATTTACACTTGTAATTTACAATTCACACATCTTATCCTTTACACTTAGATTTACAAAATTCTCCACCTCCTCAGAAGAAAAGATTTAAAACAGAAAGAAGAAATGATGCAATAAAAGTAGATCCCACTAAAGACCTCGGTTTGCAGATTTCCCTGACATTTTCTCTTTGTCTGAGAATATTTTTTATCAAATCGTTTGCAGCATTTAATTATACTTCTGTGCATTAGACATGGGGCAGACATGTGAAAATAAAGATTGTGGGCTACACTTAGGTAAAGCTTTCACATTTTGCTCGGTTAGGTCTGTAGTAAAACTCATACATGTGTTCTAGTTTTGGGGTTTTCTAAAGATGGTTACTGTAAATCTTGATTCCATTGTAAATTTAATACAGTTACCAGATCCATCCATACCCTTGTCTGTTAAAATATTCTTTTATTACTGCTGCTGAGATATGCAGTTAAATATTGTCATTATCAACAATTAGCATAACCAAATACTAACCATTCAGGACACAGGAGAGAAGGACTCAAGTAAAAAATATGCTGAAACATGTCTTTGTATGCCGTGATAATATTAACCATCCTCATTCTAGACAAGGACTACACAGTGTTACAAATAATTAATGATAATCTAGTGAAAGAAACACAGTAACATGGTACTGCATATAGACACGCCAACAAGTTTAATCGAGAACCTCATGCATCTCCTTATATTTTCTTATAAGACAGTAAATTATTAGACTGACTTTTCCACTCTATCATATGGTTTTATTACTCTCCCTGCTGTCACAGTAAATTACCAAGTATTATAAAGATAACATAACCAGTTTTCTCCCACGGGTCTTTACAATAATTGTTTTCCTTTATGAAAATGCCATAATTTGACAGATAAGTGTATGGTAGAGTTTCTAGTTGGATCGAGGCGAAAATATAAATGTAAGTGCACACAATTTTAATGACGCATACACACATATGAATAGGAATATTTCTAACACTATTATATAGCTTGCTTCTTTGTTTTAATCTTGTTGAGATAATTGGTACGTACATTGAAAGGTGACCCACGGCTTATGGGGAAGTCAGGTAACTTTCTCATGACAAGTCTGAAGTTTTTTGTTTTTTTTTTTTTTTTTTTTTTTTTTTTTTTTTTTTTTTTGGCTGTGTTGGGTCTTCGTTGCTGCGTGCGGGCTTTCTCTAGTTGTGGCGAGCGGGGGCTACTCTTTGTTGCGATGCGCGGGCTTCTCATTGCGGTGGCTTCTCTTGTTGCAGAGCATGGGCTCTAGGTGCGCAGGCTTCAGTAGTTGCAGCACGCAGGCTCAGTAGTTGTGGCGCACAGGATCTAGAGTGCAGGCTCTGTAGTTGTGGCACACAGGCTTAGTTGCTCCACAGCATGTGGGATCTTCCCGGACCAGGGCTCAAACCCGTGTCCCCTACATTGGCAGGCGGATTCTTGACCACTGCGCCACCAGGGAAGCCCCAGTCTGAAGTTTTTTAATTGGTTTATTACAATGTTCAGCAATCCAAGCACAGAACGCTTCATTATGTATTTGTAGGTTGGCTTTGTTGTGTTTTCCCAGATACTGTTACGGCTTTCTTGTGTGTTGGCTTTATTAAATCGTTGTATGCCAGTTAATCTATAATACAGTTGTTGATTTAATATAAGGAGGATGTGTAGAATAATGCTGAAGTGTGGTGAATGACAGGGAAATAGATACTTTGCAACATCCTCACCAACTGTGGACAGCTCCAGGCATGCATCATCATGGACCACTCCTCCTGGGATGACAGTAGATGCAGAAAGCAGTCGTCCAGTGATTCTGACCCTTGATCATGACACAAATACTGCATCCAACCTATACAAAGAGAGAAATAGAAAATACATCTACGGAAAAAATTCCACTAAGCCACAAATTATTATTAATGGTAAAAGTAATTAGTAGATGCTACCCTTTGGCTCCTTACCGAATTCACCGTTCTGAGCATTCTCTAAGCATTCTTGTCTACTTCTCTTATTAACCCTTTAAGCTAGGTGTCATTGGTACCCCATTTCACAGATGAGGAAATTGAGGCTTTGAGTGATGAAAAAACATTACTTATTGTTAAACATTTAGAGATTTCCTGGGCCAGAGTGAAACTAGGAGTAAAAACCGGGTTTAAAGAAGATTTAATATTGAGCTACTTTCCATTTGTGAAGAAAAGATTCCACTCTTTCTTAATATACTGGTTCCAGAACGGTTATTCTGATGATGAAACAGTATAATAATTGTAAAGACCTTAGGGTAATCATTGGTCCTTGGTAATCACCATTCATGTCTATCTTACCTTATTAATATCAGGGTAGAGGACTACCCTGTCTAACGGCAAGTTAATACTTTGAAACAATGCTAGGTCTAAGGCATGTGCTTTTAAAGATAGCAACAATAATAGCAAAAATAAATTTTCTTGTCCACTGGAACAGATTGCTTCTACTAGTGTACATGAGGAGAAGAGATGAGTCCATTTAATTAGGAGATATCTAAGTGATAATACGTTATTTTTGTCAAGTTCATGAAAGCTAATCCCATGTGAGATTTTGCTGTGGGCTAATTATTTTCTCTAGTGCATTCAATATGTCTCTCATAATATACAGAAAATAGAGGAAGCCAATTAGTCATACAACTTTAAATTGACGTTATTGCGAGAGACATTGAAAATGTTAAGTATTCCTTTAAAATAAACAACAGAGAACACGTAATTGTATAAGATGCTAAAAGATGACTACTACCCCCTTCTGCCCACAATAACAATTTATTTTTATACCCACCTTCTATACCATCATGTTTAAAAAAAAAAACCTGATAAAATTTCTGCAATTTCTTTTAGATTTCCCCTAATGGGTGTTGAATTTTGTCAAAAGCTTTCTCTGCATCTATTGAGAGGAACATACGGTTTTTCTCCTTCAATTTGTTAATATATAATCCATTTACATTTGAGGTAATTATTGATATGTATGTTTCTATTCCCATTGTCTTAATTGTTTTGGGTTTGTTATAGTAGGTCTTTTCCTTCTCTTGTGTTTCTTGCCTAGAGAAGATCCTTTAGCATTTGTTGTAAAGCTGGTTTGGTGGTGCTGAACTCTCTCAGCTTTTGCTTGTCTGTAAAGGTTTTAATTTCTCCATCAAATCTGAGTGAGATCCTTGCTGGGTAGAATAATGTTGGTTGCAGATTTTTCTCCTTCACCACTTTAAGTATGTCCCGCCATTCCCTTCTGGCTTGCAGAGTTTCTGCTGAAAGATCAGCTGTTAACCTTATGGGGATTCCCTTGTGTGTTATTTGTTGTTTTTCCCTTGCTGCTTTTAATATGTTTTCTTTGTATTTAATTTAATGGGTGGGGTTGTGTTCCTGTCTTGCTAGTTGTTTGGCATAGGGTGTCCAGCACTGTAGCTTGCTGGTCATTGAGTGAAGCTGGGTGCTGGTGTTGAGATGGAGATCTCTGGGAGATTTTTGCCGTTTGATATTACGTGGAGCTGGGAGGTCTCTTGTTGACCAGTGTCCTGAAGTTGGCTCTCCCACCTCAGAGGCACAGCACCAAGAGTCTTTCATCCACACGGATCAGAATAAAAGGGAGAAAAAGTAGAAAGAAATAAATAAAGAGGATAAAAGAAAATAAAATAAGGTAAAATAAAATAAAGTTATGAAAATAAAAAATTAAGAAAAACATTTTTAAGTAAAAAAAAACACGGACGGATAGAACCCTAGGACAAATGGTGGAAGCAAAGCTATACAGACAAAATGTCACACCGAAGCGTACACATACACACTCACAAAAAGAGGAAAAGGGGGAAACAATTCGTAAATCTTGCTCTCAAAGTCCACCTCCTCAATTTGGGATGCCTATTCATGTATTCCACAGATGCAGGTACATCCGGTTGATTGTGGAGATTTAATCCGCTGCTCCTGAGGCTGCTGGGAGAGATTTCCCTTTCTCTTCTTTGTTCTCACAGCTCCCGGGGCTCAGCTTTGGATTTGGCCCCGCCTCTGCATGTAGGTCGCCGGAGGTCATCTGTTCTTCGCTCAGAACGGACGGGGTTAAAGGAGCCGCTGCTTCAGGGGCTCCGGCTCACTCTAGCCGGGGTGAGGGAGGGACACGGAGTGCGGGGCAAGCCTGCGGTGGCAGAGGCCGGCGTGACGTTGCACCAGCCTGAGGCGTGCTGTGCATTCTCCCGGGGGAGTTGTCCCTGGATCCCACGACCCTGACGGTGGCGGGCTGCACAGGCTCCCCGGAAGGGGTGTGTGGACAGTGACCTGTGCTCGCACACAGACCCCTTGGTGGCGGCAACAGCAGCCTTAGCGTCTCATGCCCGTCTCTGGGGTCCGCGCTTTCAGCCGCGGCTCGCGCCCGTCTCTGGAGCTCCTTTAAGCAGCGCTCTTAACCCCCTCCCCTCGCGCACCAGGAAACAAAGAGGGAAGAAAAAGTCTCTTGCCTCTTCGGCAGGTCCAGACTTTTCCCCGGACTCCCTCCCGGCTAGCCGTGGTGCACTAACCCCCTGCAGGCTGTGTTCACGCCGCCAACCCCAGTCCTCTCCCTGCGCTCCGACCGAAGCCGGAGCCTCAGCTCCCAGCCCCGCCCGCCCCGGCGGGTGAGCAGATAAGCCTCTCGGGCTGGTGAGTGCTAGTCGGCACCGATCCTCTGTGCGGGAATCTCCCCGCTTTGCCCTCCGCACCCCTGTGGCTGCGCTCTCCTCCACGGCTCCGAAGCTCCCCACTCCGCCTCCCGCAGTCTCTGCCCGTGAAGGGGCTCCTAGTGTGTGGAAACCCTTCCTCCTTCACGGCTCCCTCCCACTGGTGCAGGTACCGTCCCTATTCTTTTGTCTCTGTTTTTTCCTTTTTTCTTTCGCCCTACCCAGGTACTTGGGAGGTTTCTTGCCTTTTGGGAGGTCTGAGGTCTTCTGCCAGCATTCAGTAGTTCTGTAGGAGCTGTTGCACGTGTAGATATATTTCTGATGTATCTCTAGTCACAAACAATAAAGCAGGGCATTCTGGCAGTTTAACACAGCTTGAGTTCAGCAACCACCTTACACTACGATCTTCATTCAAATCTCAAAATGAACTCACATCAGATTCGTCCTTATTCGGCAGAACACTCTCAAACTGAACTGTGGCGCTTCCTCCTTCTTCCATCCTTTCTCACAGCACATCTCTTTAGTTTATCACCTGCTCTACGCATCTTTAAATGGTTTCTCCCCATAAACTCTTACAGAAAACCTTTAATCAAAAAAAAAAATCAGAGTATTGCATTGTAAGAAGCAACTAGATAACATACCTCTCATTAATATTGCAAGCATTCGGGACTTCCCTGTTGGCGCAGTGGTTAAGAATCTGCGTGCCAATACAGGGGACACGGGTTCAAGCCCTGGTCCGGGAAGATCCCACATGCCCTGGAGCAACTAAGCCTGTGTACCACAACCCCCGAGCCAGCGCTCTAGAGCCCATGAGCCACAACTGCTGAGCCCTTCCGCCACAACTACTGAAGCCCCTGCGCCTAGAGCCCGTGCTCCGCAACAAGAGAAGCCACCGCAATGAGAAGCCTGTGCACCACAAAGAAGAGTAGCCCCCACTCGCCGCAACTAGAGAAATCCCACACAGAGCAACGAAGACCTAACGCAGCCAAAAATAAATAAATTTTTAAAAGTACAGCAAGCATTCCATGAGCTCAACGGTCACAGGAGACACCATCAGATATGCTGCTTTCCATGATCACTCTGAGTATGTGCAGCAATCCATATGAGCTCCTGGCTCAAATTTCTTGTCCTCACAGTTATCTGCATGGAACCTTTGTCCAAAACTTCTGTGCATCTGTTTTCACTCACTCACCCTTCTAGTCTTTCAGACAAGAATTTACAAATCACCACCTCCTAAAGCAGAATAAACCCAATCTCAACTGTTGTGCTTCCCTTCTTGCAGACGTATTTACTGAGAGATCTACCCTATCCTCTGATTCATCACCATACACTCTTTACCCTATGCTCACTTTGTTTCTTTCATTCATTTAAAATTGCAAAGCAACATAGAAAATACTTTAACCACATAAAAAATTAAAAATAATGTAAAAGTGCTCCTCTGACCAGCAGCTAGATAATGAGATGCTTTGTTATAAATTTTTCAAAGCACTTTTTTGAGAAACAAAACATAAATCAAATACCCTTCCTTCGCTTATGTTTTCCATCGTTCCCAAAGGAACGATGACTGCTTGCTGGCAGTCACTATATATACATCTGTATTTTCATATACTGAGTAAACCTGCATCCCCCGTCATGATAGCATTCTGATCAGCATGGTTTTACATTTTGCACTCAACTATGCTGATACACACAGATCTGCTTCAGTGTCGTCAACTGTTGTAAAGCATTGCGTGATACTAAGAGCAATAATTTACACACTCCTTCGTAAAAGTACCTTACTTCTTCTGCAATCTTTTCTCTTAAAAACAGTACAAAGGTGATGATCCCCAAGCATCCTCCTTATACAGGCATGTTAATCAGGTGATTATACCTAAGATGGAATTTCTGTGTCATAGGATGTTCTTGCCTGAAACTTTGCTATTTCCAAATTGCTTTCCTGAGTAGTGGTACTAATTTTCACATAACCATCCTTGTGTTTTTGGTGTGTGCGGGTGTGCACTCTTCCTGAACTACACGTTGCTACAGGCATCCTGTCTATTTCTTGTCCCACTCCCAGAGTCATCCATCTCTGCCAGGAGCCCTGGTTCCTTTTACTGGAGGGTGGGATTAGAAGTCAAGGTCTGGGCAGCAGTTGGGCCTGTTGCTCCTAGAGTGTCATTTCTTCAGGAACTTGTCAGCTGACAGAGCAAGGAAATATGCGGGGTTCCCTTGGTCTCTGTGGGGGACTGGTTCCAGGACCCCCAGGGATACGAACATTCATGGATGCTCAAACCCTTATATAAAATAGTTTAGTGTTTGCATGTAGTGTACGCACAACCTCTTCTATACTTTAAGACATCTCTAGATTACTTATAATACCTAGTACCATGTAAATAATTGTAAATGCAATGTAAGTCGCTGCTGGTTTATGGCACATTCAGATTTTGCTTTTTGGAACTTTCTGGAATTTTTTTCACCCCCCCGAATAGCTTTAATCCATGGCTGGTTGAATCCGAGGATATGAACTCTCGGATACGGACGGCCGACTGTGTGTGTGCGTGCTAACTCATGTTTCTGCACGTGTCTCTCAATATTGCTTTATGTGAGGATGTGTTTGTATATTAAACAGAACCTGAGTGCATGGCAGTGTCTACAGCTCTGATCCATCACCACGTGGACCACTGTCACCTCCTTCATTGCTCATCTGCTACCTGGCTCCTGCAGTCCATATACCGATGGGTCAGCCCCAGTGTACATGCAGGGCACTATCAGAATTGTTAAGCCACGCCCCCGTGGGCAACAGTTTTGTCAAGCAGAGTTCACTGCTTATCTGCGAGTCCTTTTGTCTTTCATCTTACAGATCCACCAATACGTAAAGAAATATTAGGTGAGCACCAGCCCCTAACCACACACCTCACTGAAGGTTACTTCACCCATTGGTAACCAGTAAATTCTCTTGACACAGCATACGTGTTTCATCCTGGGAGCCCGTAAAATTATCAATATTTTTGTTATTGTTTTAATTTGCATACCTTAGTTTCGGTCTCTGTCCTCTAAAGTTCTGTGACTTTTGAGAAATGGCTAGTGTCTCGTATCTGCCACTACTGTATCATACAGAATAGTTTCACCACCCTCAAAGTATCCCCCATGCTTCACCTATTCAAAACTCCTCTGCCCCAAAACCCTGGTTAACACGGACCTGTTTACCTTCTCTCTAGTTCTGCCTATTCCAGGATGTCATATAAATGGACTCATACAATGTATAGTCTTTTCAGACTGCCTTTTTTTGTAACTGAAGTATAGTTGATTCAGAATGTTTCAGGTGTACAGCAAAGTGATTCAGTAATATGTATGTGTGTGTATTTATAGACACATATACATATATATAAGTACATGCACCCACGTATATTCTTTTTCAGATTCTTTTCCATTATATAGAATGCCGCCTTTCACTTAGTAGTATGCATGTAAGTTTCCTTTTTAAATGTCCTTGCCTTGTCTGGTCACTGAACAGGATCCCGTTGTATGCCTGACCACCATTTCTTTGGTGAAGTAAATGGCTTCATGGAGTCATCTTCTCACTTTAACAGTAAAATCCACCAAATTGACAACGCTGGCGTGGGACTACATCCCATCACAGTGACGTGGTTCTCAGCAAGTGATGTTTGCCGGTCCACCTCCACCCTGCCCTAGAATCCTTCATCAGGACTGCCAGTGTGGAAAAGAAACCCTACTCTAGCGTTAGGGTGTTCTATGGATTCCGAGATTGTAGTTGGCATGGGGACAGCTCCGTTTTCTGTTGTATGGATTCCGGGATCGTGGTTGATGTGGCGATGGCTCCATTCTCTGGGCAGTTCTGAGGTCTTTGACCCTGTCCTACAGAAACACTGAGAGTCGCCTGCCTACCCAGACCCATAGAGCGCCTCAGGCGTTGCTTCATTCTACCCTGTTTATCGCTTGGAGACACCATGTTCTGATGAGTTGGTACGGGCTGTGCACCTTTTTCCAGTTGTATTAGTTCCCTGTGGCTGCTGTAACGAAGTATTACCATCCTAGGGGCTGAAACAACACACCGATACTCTCACTCCTCTGGCGGTCAGAAGTCTCACGTGGGTCTCACTGGGCTCGGTGCAAGCTGACCCTTGGCCCCCGTGCGTCTCTGAAGCCATCCATGGCTGCTCAAGTCTTTGTCACAAAGCTGTATCTCATGGTCTGACTCATCTGCCTTCCTGCTTCCCCACACTGTACAGGACTCTTGTGATGACACTGGGTGCACCTGGGTAATCCAGCATCGTTTCCCCATCTCAAGTCTTTAACCTCACCACATCTGCCAGACCCATTTTGTCCTGTAAGGTAGGGTGCCCACACAGTCCAGGGTGAGAATGGGGACATCTTTGGGAAATGGAGTGTGTGGGGATCATTCTGCCTCTGACAGACGTTCATCCCTGGAATTTATAAGGTTTCAGCAAGTTGGCATAAGATTTTCCAGCCTCTATATTCTTACATGAAAAAGGAGATAATGGATTCACGTCTGCGGTTGTGAGGCTCGCATGCACTCATGTGAGTGGAGGCTTGGGGTACGTTGTTCACAGTCTACAAAAGACACCCTCCTTCGGCCGTCCCGGTTGGCTGCTGGCTGGATCCCAAAAAGGCACCCTTGCAGAGAAGCCAGAGTCATCTTCTTAATCAGTGCTTCTGTCCTGGACCACAGAGGCCCTGATGACATGTAATAAAAATGTACAGTCGCTGCCCTTTTGGTGAGTTCTCTAGAGAACTTAGCCTTTGCCCCTCAGTGGGTGAAGGGCCAGCAGCTGGGTAACTGTTTTCTTGTCTTTAGATGTGATCACATCCTCGACCTCTGGTAAACAACATTTATCATGTTCAGAATGCCCTGCTTCAAGGATTGCTGCTTTGGTTTATATTAAAAAAAAAAAAAAAAAAAAAAAAAAAAAAAAAAAAAAAAAAAAAAAAAAAAAAAAAAAAAAAAAAAAAGCCTAATGCTGAGAGAGTTACCACGGCAAATTCCCTAAGGGCTTGACCAAGCAAATTATATTTCCAACCATTTCATCGTGGATTCTTTGCAACTGTAGGCAGATATGTACGCAGCAACGTAGAATATGCACTTACTTAAAGCCTTTTTAATGTTTCTGTTTTTTACTTTTTATTGAAATGGTAGCATCACTCCTGATAATTTTTACCAAGTTATAATCAGGTAATCAGTGAAGAAAGAAAATGCCTTCCCTGTAACGTCCCAATCCTACTTTCCAAAGGAAAGCACGTTCCACGGTCACTGTTCCATGCTGTGGGCTTCTGCGTGCTTTGCAGGATGGTGGCACCAGGCTCCCATTGCAGCTCGTGCCTCTTGTTCTCCAGGCACCCCCGATTTCTCCCGATTCTTTGTGTCGGTGTTAGGGTTAGCGAAGAGGAATCTCCGCTGGGCCTCGTGCTTCCTCTAGGTCTTATCCTGTCAGGTATGGCTTGGCCACCATCTGGACTTGGCCACTGTGTCTCACCACCAGACCTCTTTAATCCCGTTGGCTTGTAAAGGTGCTTGCTTATTCCGCATGTGCCGTTCACTAACTGTCATTTTACCGATGAGTTCAGGCTTCAGGATGGCAAAATCCTAACGGGAAGTATCTTCTCAGGGCAGCGTAAAGACCCCAGAAACCAGAGAAGAAGACAGAAAGCCCATCGGGGGAAACACACAAGCAGCAGGAAATAGCTCAGCAAATTATTCTGCTGCAAGTACAGACAGACACCGTGTTCTAAGAGACGGGGACCTGGTATCATAGTAATGAAAGGAGTGACCCATAATGGGGTCCCTTGGAAGGTTTGCTCTGTGTAGTTTGGTGTTTATTTAACCCAGGCATGGCCTACTCATGGCTTTGCACTTTCGTTTTTTTATTTTAATTTTTGATTGAAGTAGAGTAGATTTACAATATTGTGCTAGTTTCAGGTGTACAGCAAAGTGATTCGGTATTTTTGAAGATTATCTTCCATTATAGTTATTACAAGGTAATGGGTATAATTCCCTGTGCTGTACAATGAATCCTTGTTGCTTATCTATTTTATGTATGGTAGTTGGTATCTCTTAATCCCATACCCCTAATTTATCCCCACCCTTCCCTTGCCTCTCCCCACTGGTAACCGCTAGTTTGTTTTCTATATTTGTGAGTCTGTTTTTGTTTTGCATGTACATTGATTTGTATTTTTCAGATTCCACATATAAGTGATATCCTACAGTGTTTGCCTTTCTCTGTATGACTTATTTCGTGAAGCATAATATTCTTTAGGTCCATCCACGTTGCTGCAAATGGCACTGTCCCATTCGTTTTTTTTATGGCTGAGTAATATACATATACATATAGTAATATACATTGTATATACATATACAATATGTATATTGTATAATATACATTGTATATATACAATGTATATACATATATATACATTGTATATATATATACACACATATATACATTGTATATATACAATGTATATACATACATATGTATATACATATACAATATGTATATATATATATGTATACATATACATAGTAATATACATATACATAGTAACATACAATGTCTATCTAATGATTCATGTCTTAGTTGCAAATGTGCCTGCCATTAGCATTGCTGGGATTGTTCTAATTTTGTTTACGTGTATATTTCCATGAAGTCTTTGCCCTTTCTTTAGCAACTCTTCTGATTCAATTTACATGTGTCTATTGAGTATATAAGAGTTGATTTGTTACAGACTTGGTTTGGTGATGCCGTGGAAAGCTTTAATACAGTCTTTGGCTCACGGGCCTAGCCGCTCCACAGCACGTGGGATTCTTCCGGACCGGGGCACGAACCCGCGTCCCCTGCATCGGCAGGCAGACTCTCACCCACTGTGCCACCAGGGAAGCCCAATACAGTCTTGATCTTATGATCTCCTCTTGTCCTCATCTGTGTTTTTCAGTGGACGGTACCTGCCTTATTTTATTGGCCAGCTCTACTCGACACACTCTTTTGGCGTGTGAGTGGTGGTGGTGGCGTGTGCCCATATTTGTTTCTCTTTCTATGATTGAATTGGTGATTAAGGTTTTCGTTCAACTGTTTCAATATTTCTCAAAATGAGGCAAAGGACCAGTCCATCAAAACCATCTGAGGTGTTTGACCACCACCATTTCCATCTCAGGAGACCCTCTTTCCAGACTCTCTTGGAAGGAAGGGCTTTGGAATCTTTCTCATGAGCAACTCACATGATTTTAATACACACTGGTGCCTAAATGATACCGTCCTTGGGATTACTGTATACGAAATACCGTCGGTTGTTTTTTCACCATTAGAGATAGACTCTGTTGTACACCAGCTGACTCCTTGGGATTACTGTATATGAAATACCGTCGGTTGTTTTTTTCACCATTAGAGATAGACTCTGTTGTACACCAGCTGACTCCTTGGGATTACTGTATACGAAATACCGTCGGTTGTTTTTTCACCATTAGAGATAGACTCTGTTGTACACCAGCTGAAAAAAAATAAAATACAAATTAGCACCTTTAAAATCCCTCTTCCTTCTTCTAGTCACACACCAAAATTGTGTAATTAATTTTCCAATTAATTATGTAATTAAGATGTACCATATGTGCTTTGTTTTGGAAGTGAAGTTTAAAAATTGTCTCGTGATCTATTTCAAATAAAGTCACAGGATCTTTTATGGACATATTTTCATCCGTTGACATTTAATTTGCTTTTGCTATTGGCTCTTTTTGACGAATTATTTTTCCTGTCGGCTTCTCTGTGTTTTGACTAGATTTAAAAAGGGATGGTGAACCACATGTCACTAAGGTATATTTATATATATGATTTAGATATATGTATATACATTTAGATATATATTTTATATATTATAGAATATATATAATTTATATATCATATATATACAAATACATATAGAATTTATAGATTATATAAAAATATATATCACTAAGATAGGTTTAGCATCTGGTGTGTGTATATGTATGTATACCAGTTATATATGTGGATATACACATATATCTCTGAGATATGTTTAGTGCTTAATGGTGACTGAGATTGAGCTTTATTTTTTTCTTGAGAAATAATGTACCATCTGATATCTGTACTTTGGAAAAATCCCTTGGTTTGTTTCGATTGTTATTAAATTTTCATATTTGTTTCATCACAGGCTAATCTTGCACTCATAACCTTTTTTCTGTTTTTTTCCCATCCCTTCTTTTCCTAAATAACTTTAAAACAATGTGCTCTTTTACTCTTTTTCTAACAATGTATTTTTCGCTATAATTTTATCTTATGTATTACACTCACTGCAGAGAGGTTGTCTGTATCATTCAGTGGCCCAGTTATCACTCTTGTCATTCCTTGTCCTGAAGTTCTCTCGAGGCAGAATCTTGTTTTCTTGCTTTCAGGGGATTTTTTGTGTCTTGCGATGCAGGGTTTCGTAGATTTTTTTTGTCTGCTATTGTTGGTCACGTTGTTTCCGGTAGTGGGTAAATCAGGTTCCTATAACTTCACGTTAAGGCCGAAGCACAGATAGTCTGGGTATCAGAAGAAAGTGATAAAGCAGCTGGAATTCTGCTGGGCATCTTCTAAACCCTTCACACCCAAATGGTGTGTGCACATGAGGGCTAGGCAAAGAGCTGATGTGGAGAAAACTCTCCTGTGCTGCTGAGTGAGCCGTATTGGAGGAGATGGACTCTTTCCCCAGGAATTACTGAAAGGCGAGGGGATGTTGAACTGTGGGACAGAGACTGTTGCAGTAGGTACAACTCTAACCGCAAGACCTGTGTCTATGGGGATGTATGTATGTGTATGGCTGATTCACTTTGTCGTACAGCAGAAACTAAGACAGCATTATGAGCAATTATACTCCAATAAACGTGAATTTAAAAAAAATTTTTTTAAAGGTGACACGGGAAGGAGAAATACTGAAACTTTAACAAGCATTTTGTTTTGATCAGCAAGTGTGGACAATTCAGTGCATTGTTTATGAGACAGATAGGAAACTGGAGAGTCTGTGTCTGGCACTGTCACATAGGTAGACAAGGGGGTGGGTAGTCTTTACTAAGTCACGTGAGGAAGGAGTTTCCCAGAACACAAAAGGGTGAGCTATTTCTTAATCGCTACTGCTTTCCAGGGTAACAGGGCTTGCGGGAAATTCAGCTTTGTTCATTTCTAGAGGTGGCTGTACATTTTAGGTTGACGTAGCATTTCCATATGTCAGCCATCCAAGGAATGATGACTTGAATTTTGTTCAATAGGGTAAACCTGTATAGTACTCTGTTGATGTTGATCATTTAATGGGGTTACAAAAAGTTACAAAAATAACAAAACTTTACTGAAGGCCATTTCTCTATCCTAATTTCCTCTCTAAGGACCCATCATTGGAATCCTAAGTACTGACTAATCTTAAAACGTCAAGACAACAGTTGCTCAGCGATCGCCTGCTACGGATTAAATATAGGCTTATTTACAATCTGTAGCTTTCCATGTTAGAGTCAGTAAGCCATAGACATTTGGGACACCAGAAAAAACCCTTTGAGTTGCCAAATAAATGTAGTTATCTATTTCTGGCACCTTCTTTTCACAAGAAATGAAAATGAAAACCTGACTGGTTGTTCCCATGTAGTCAAGTCTACCAGAGCCATCACCAAAGATCACCAATCAGTGATCTTCGGCCTCCTGTGTCCATGTTTATTTAGAATATTTTCCTACAAAATTCTTCTCTTGTGCAAGTGATTCTCCAAAAATAGGGGAGGGGGAGAAAATCTCATTCAAATACAGGGATGTAACCGTTCCTGTGTTTCTCAGTGCAGTAAACACAAATCTTGGCAGTTGAACTTTGAAGATAGGTGTTGAACACGTATGGCTTTATTGAGCCAGAGATCAAATTAATTCTTACAAAGGCACAGCCTGAAGTGAAAGCAGTCGTTCGGTACAAAAAAAATGACCAAGGCCCAATTATTTAAGCGTGGGTTTTGTAAAGCAGTGCATTATAAAATTCAGTGTACTTTCAGCTTTCATCAGTTCATGTATTAAGATGTTGGCATCATTTTACTGACCTAAAATATCAAACTGCCTTCACTTCGGTCATTCAGTTTTCTGAGTGTTTTGACTTTTTCATGTTCAGAAAATAGGTTTCATCTGGGTTTTTCCATCATGTCTCAGAATGACAGTCATTTTATCTTTAAAGAAAACACTCTTTATACTCTGAAATAATGGTTGGGTAATGAAGGCATGTGTTCATTTGCCTGATGCTTCTTTCAGAAAATTAATAAAATTACTGAAAGCTGCTCTGTAATATATAGCCTAGACTTACGCTAAAAAAAGCCAACTCTTCGCTTTAGAAATTCAGTGGAGGAGGGATATTACAGAACCTTCAGTAAAGGCATAGGGCTGCACTTCTGTAAGCATTATGACCACTTGAAAATGATTTTTTTAAAACCCTGAATAATACGTGGTAGTAGATATATTGGATGGAACTGGGTAAATAAAATTATATAAGCTAAATTAGTAGCTGGCAAGCATAGCTGTACAAAATATATTTCCCACCCCTTTAACCTTTCTTTACAAAACAAACCACAGCAAACACTCAATCTGCCCTGACTCATAGAGCCATGTCACCCAGTTATGTTTAAAGACGTATAACTGGAGGTATTGGGGATGGAGTTTCTAGGAAAGAGACCTTGGAAGTTTTTTTTAAACATCTTTATTGGGGTATAATTGCTTTACACTGGTGTGTTAGTTTCTGGTTTATAACAAAGTGAATCAGTTATACATATACATATGTCCCCATATCTCTTCCCTCTTGCGTCTCCCTCCCTCGCACCCTCCCTATCCCACCCGTCTAGGTGGTCAAAAAGCACCGAGCTGATCTCCCTGTGCTATGCGGCTGCTTCCCACTAGCTATCTATTTTACGATTGGTAGTGTATATATGTCCATGCCACTCTCCCACTTTGTCACAGGTCACCCTTCCCCCTCCCCATATCCTCAAGTCCATTCTCTAGTAGCTCTGTGTCTTTATTCCTGTCTTACCCCTAGGTTCTTCATGACATTTTTTTCCCCTTAGATTCCATATACATGTGTTAGCATATGGTATTTTTCTTTCTCTTTCTGACTTACTTCACTCTGTATGACAGACTCTAGGTCTACCCACCTCATTACAAATAACTCAGTTTCGTTTCTTTGTATGACTAATATTCCATTTCTAATGGGTGGGGTTGTGTTCCTGTCTTGCTAGTTGTTTGGCATAGGATGTCCAGCACTGTAGCTTGCTGGTCTTGTGTGTGGAGCTTGGAGGTCTCTTGTGGACCAGTGTCCTGCAGTTGGCTCTCTAACCTCAGAGGCAGAGCCGTGACTCCTGGCTGGAGCACCAAGAGCCTTTCATCCACATGGCAAAAGAGGAAAGAGGGAAAAATTCGTAAATCTTGCTCTCAAAGTCCACTTCCTCAATTTGGGATGATTCGTTGTGTATTCATGTATTCCACAGATGTTGATTGTGGAGCTTTAATCCACTGCTTATGAGGCTGCTGGGAGAGATTTCCCTTTCTCTTCTTTGTTCTCACAGCTCGCAGGAGCTCAGCTTTGTACCCGGCCCTGCCCCTGCGCGCAGGTCGCTGGAGGGCATCTGTTTTTTGCTCGGACAGGACGGGGTTAAAGGAGCCGCTGATTCGGGGGCTCCGGCTCACTCAGGCCGGGGGTTGGGGGAAGGAGGGGCACTGCGTGCGGGGCGGGCCTGCAGCGGCAGAGGCAGCGTGATGCTGCGGCAGAGGCCGGCGTGACGTTGCACCAGCCTGAGGCCCGCCGTGCGTTGTCCCGGGGAAGTTGTCCCTGGATCCCAGGACCCTGGCAGTGGCGGGCTGCACAGGCTCCCTGTAAGCGGGGTGTGGATAGTGACCTGTGCTCGCACACAGGCTTCTTGGTGGCGGCAGCAGCAACCTTAGTGTCTCATGCCCGTCTCTGGAGCTCCTTTAAGCAGCGCTCTTAAACCCCTCTCCTTGCACGCCAGGAAATAAAGAGGGAAGAAAATGTCTCTTGCCTCTTCAGCAGGTCCAGGCTTTTCCCAGACTCCCTCCTGGCCAGCCGTGGCGCACTAACCCCCTGCAGGCTGTGTTCACGCAGCCAAGACCAGTCCTCTCCCTGCGCTCCGACCAAAGCCTGAGCCCCCAGCCCCGCCCACCCTGGCAGGTGAGCAGACAAGCCTCTCGGGCTGTTGAGTGCTGGTCGGCACCAATCCTCTGTGCAGGAATCTCTCCACTTTGCCCCCCACACCCGTTTCTGTGCTCTCCTCTGTGGTTCCAATGCTCCCTCTCTGCAGTCTCTGCCTGCGAAGGGGCTCCTAGTGTGTGCAAACTTTTCCTACTTCACGGCTCCCTCCCACTGGTGCAGGTCCTGTCTCTATTCTTTTGTCTCTGTTTATTATTTTTTCTTTTGCCCTCTCCAGGTACGTGGGGAATTTCTTGCCTTTTGGGAGGTCTTCTGCCAGCATTCAGTAGGTGTTCTGTAGAAGTTGTTCCATGTGTAGATGTATTTCTGGTGTATCTGTGGGGAGGAAGGTGATCTCTGCGTCTTACTGTTCCGCCATCTTGCCCTCGTCCAAGACCTTGGATTTTCACTCTTTCTCCTCTCCTTTCACCTGGAAATCCCCAGTCTCTGAACATTCAGAGATTGTGTGTATGTGAGTGAATATGGGTGTGTAAATGTTAGATGGATGGAAGGGAGGAAAGACAGATGACTGATAGAGATACAGAAAAATGATGGTTAGATGGAAATATATATGAAAAAAGTTGAGATGGGTGGATGACAAGATACACGAATGATGTAGAAGATAATACAAGATACTTAAAAGAGGTGTAAACGTCTTTCCTTCTCTCTACATACATCCACAAACAAGCATAGATTTACACACATCTGTACAAACACACACTTCCTTATTGTTACCTCATTTAATTAAATAAGATTGAGTCAAAGTTTGTATGCATTTGAAATACCTTTAGATTGTACTTTGTTACTTTCTGTAATGCAGCATCCATTTATTTAAAGACCTCTGTTCCTGCATCATTACTACCTTCATACCTTTGGAGCCTGGCAACCTTCAGGAAGTCTAGGAGCAAATGCTGCAGTAGGTGACTGGGCCTGGCTGCAGCCCTGGGAAGATGTGAGGACCTGATCCAGGAATTGAGGGATTGCCACCAGGGACTGTAAGAGGAAAGGGGAAAAAAAGAAAAGTAACTGGAAAGATCCCTAGCAAAGCAGGATCTCTTACAACATAATCTCTCTTGATTAATGCATTGTTTGAGGATTTCTTTTTAAATAGCATATAGTAGAAATTTTCTTTTTGGCATTTTCCTAATAATTTTGCTTTAGGGAACTGTTAACTCTGAGAGTCTTCTGTTTGCAAGCCTGTCTTCCTCCTCCACCCAGGGAGCAAGCTGTAATACTTGGCAGAAAATGGTAAAATAAACACCTGGAGGCTAAACATTATGCTACTAAATAACCAATGGATCACTGAAGAAATCCAAGAGGAAATCAGAAAATACCTAGAGACAGATGACAACGAAAACACGATGATCCAAAACCTACTGGATGCAGCACAAAACCTATGGGAGACAGTAAAAGCTGATCTAAGAGGAGAGTTTACAACAATAGTCCTACCTCAGGAACCAAGAAACATCTGAAACAACCTAAACCTAAAGGAACTAGAGAAAGAAGAACAAACGAAACCCAAACTTAATAGAAGGAAAGAAATCATAAAGATCAGAGCAGAAATAGAGATGAAGAAAACAATAGAAAAGATCAATGAAACCAAAACCTGGTTCTTTGAAAAGATAAACAAATAAAATTGATAAATCTTTAGCCAGACTCAAGAAAAAAAGGGAGAGGCCTCAAATCAACAAAATTAGACATGAAAAACAAGTTACCACAGACACCAGCACAGAAATATAAAGGCTCAGAAGGGACTACTACAAGAAACTGTAGGCCAGTAAAATGGACAACCTAGAAAAAATGGACAAATTCTTACAACCTTCTACAACTAAGCCAGAATGAAATAGAAACTATGAACAGACCAATCACAAGTACTGAAATTGAAATTATGATTTAAGAACTCCCAACAAACAAAAGTCCAGGATCAGATGGCTTCACAGGCAAATTCTATCAAATATTTAGAGAAGAGTTAACATCTGTCCTTCTGAAACTCTTCCTAAAAATTGCAGAGGAAGGAACGCTCCCAAGCTCATTCTAACGAGGTTACCATCACCCTGATACCAAAACCAGACAAAGATGATGGCACACAAAAAAGAAAACCACAGGCCAATACCACTGAACATAGATGCAAAAATCCTCAACAAAACACTAGCAAACTGAGAGAGAATAGAGGAAGATGGCAGAAGAGGAAGACGCAGAGATCGCCTTCCTCCCCACAGATACACCAGAAATACATCTACACATGGAACAACTCCTACAGCACGCCTACTGAATGCTGGCAGAAGCCCTCAGACCTCCCAAAAGGCAAGAAAATCCCCCCGTACCTGGGTAGGGCAAAAGAAAAAAATAAACAGAGACAAAAGGATAGGGATGGGACCTGCACCAGTGGGAGGGAGCCGTGAAGGAGGAAAGGTTTCCACACACTAGGAAGCCCCTTCGTGGGCGGAGACTGCGGGTGGCGGAGGGGGAAGCTTCAGAGCCACGGAGGACAGCACAGCAACAGGGGTGCAGAGGGCACAGCAGAGATTCCCGCCCAGAGGACCGTTGCCAACCAGCACTCACCAGCCTGAGAGGCTTGTCTGCTCACCTGCCGGGGTAGGCGGGTCTGGGAGCTGAGGCTCAGGCTTCGGTCGGAGCAGGGAGAGGACTGGGGTTGGCAGCGTGAACACAGCCTGCAGGGGGTTAGTGCGCCACGGCTGGCCGGGAAAGTCAGGAGCTGCCGAAGAGGCAAGAGACTTTTTCTTGCCTCTTTGTTTCCTGGTGCGCAAGGAGAGGGGATTAAGAGCACTGCTTAAAGGAGCTCCAGAGACGGGCGCGAGACGCTGCGGCTGCTGCCCCCAAGAAGCCTGTGTGCGAGCACAGGTCACTATCCACACCCCCCTTCCGGGGAGCCTGTGCAGCCCGCCACTGCCAGGGTCCCAGGAACCAGGGACAACTCCCCCAGAAGAACAAACAGCATGCCTCCGGCTGGTGCAATGTCACACCAGCCTCTGCTGCTGCAGGCACGCCCCACACTCGGTGCCCCTCCCTCCCCCCGGCCTGACTGAGCCAGAGCCCCTGAATCAGCTGCTCCTTTAACCCCGTCTTGTCTGAGCGAAGAACAGACGCCCTCTGGTGCCCTACACGCAGAGGCGGGGCCAAATCCAAAGCTGAGCCCCTGGGAGCTGTGAGAACAAAGAAGAGAAAGGGAAATCTCTCCCAGCAGCCTCAGGAGCAGCAGATTAAAGCTCCACAATCAATTTGATGTACCTGCATCTGTGGAATACATGAATAGACAACGAATCATCCCAAATTGAGGAGGTGGACTTTGAGAGCAAGATTTATGATTTTTTCCCCTTTTCCTCTTTTTGTGAGTGTGTATGCTTCTGTGGGAGATTTTTGTCTGTATAGCTTTGCTTCCACCATTTGTCCTAAGGTTCTATCCGTCCATTTTTTTTCTTAATAATTATTTCTTAATTTAATAACTTTATTATAGTTTATTTTATTTTACTTTATCTTCTTTCTTTCTTTTTTCCTTCCTTCCCCTTCATTCCTTTCTTCCTACTTCTACTAATTCTTTCTCTTTAATTTTTATCCCTTTTATTCTGAGCCATGTGGATGAAAGGCTCTTGGTGCTCCAGCCAGGAGTCAGGGCTCTGCCTCTGAGGTAGGAGAGCCAACTTCAGGACACTGGTCAACAAGAGACCTCCCAGCTCCACATAATATCAAACAGCGAAAATCTCCCAGAGATCTCCATCCAATACCAGCACCCAGCTTTACTCAACGACCAGCAAGCTACAGTGCTGGACATCCTATGCCAAACAACTAGCAAGACAGGAACACAACCCCACCCATTAGCAGAGAGGCTGCCTAAAATCGTAAGTCCACAGGCACCCCATAACACACCACCAGACGTGGACCTGCCCACCAGAGAGACAAGATCCAGCCTCATCCACCAGAACACAGGCACTAGTCCCCTCCACCAGGAAGCATACAAAACCCACTGAACCAACGTTAGCCACTGGGGACAGACACCAAAAACAACGGGAACGATGAACCTGCAGGCTGCAAAAAGGAGACCCCAAACACAGTAAGATAAGCAAAATGAGAAGACAGAAAAGCACACAGCAGATGAAGGAGCAAAGTAAAAACCCACCAGACCTAACAAATGAAGAGGAAATAGGCAGTCTACCTGAAAAAGAATTCAGAGTAATGATAGTAAAGATGATCCAAAATCTTGGAAATAGAATAGACAAAATGCAAGAAATATTGAACAAGGACCTAGCAGAACTAAAGATGAAACAAACCAATGAACAACACTAAAATACTCTAGCTGGGATCAATAGCAGAATAACTGCCTAGTATCAAACTGTTAGAGGAAAACATAGGCAGAACACTCTAGGACATAAATCACAGCATTTTTGACCCACCTCCTAGAGAAATGGAAATAAGAAGTCAGCTCGGTGCTTTATGACAACCTGGAGGGGTGGGATAGGGAGGGTGGGAGACACAAGAGGGAAGAGATATGGGAACATATGTATAACTGATTCACTTTGTTATAAAGCAGAAACTAACACGCCACTGTAAAAAAAAAAAAAAGAATAAACCATTTCTCTATCATCAAAAAAAAAAACAACTTTCAGGGAGCTTGGGCTTTTTGTAGGGCATGAGGCACCTGTCTCCTTGCATGGCTTTGCAATAAACCTTTCTCTGCTCCAAAAAAAAAAAAAAAAATAGTAGCAAACCAAATCCAGCAATACATTAAAAGGATTATACACCACGATCAAGTGGGTTTCTCCCAGGGATGCAGGGAGTTTTCAGTATCTGCACGTCAATCAGTGTGATACATCAGAATAACAAATTGAATAAAAACCATATGATCATCTCCACAGACGCAGAGAAAGCTTTTGACAACATTCAACACCCATTTATGATGAAAGCTCTCCAGAAAATGGGCATGGAGGGAACCTACCTCAACATAATAAGGGCCATGTAGGACTAACCCACAGCAAACATCATTCTCAAAGGTGAAAAACTGAAAGCATTTGCTCTGCGATCAGGAAGAATACAAGTATGTCCCATCTCACCCCTATTATTCAACATAGTTTTGGAAGTCCTAGCCATGGCAATCAGAGGAGAAAAAGAAAAATCAGACTGGAAAAGAAGTAAAATTGTCACTGTTTGCAGATGACATGATACTACACATAGAAAATCCCGAAGGTGCTACCAGAAAACTACTTGAGCTCATCAATGAATTTGGTAAAGGTACAGGACAAAATTAATACACAAAAATCTCTTGTATTTCTATCTCTGAACAATGGAAGATCAGGAAAAAAATTAAGGAAACAATCCCATTTATCATCAAATCAAAAAGAATAAAATACCTAGGAATAAACCTATCTAAGGAGGCAAAAGACCTGTATTCTGAAAACTGAAAGACAGTGATGAAAGAAATCGAAGATGACACTAACAGATGGAAAGATATATCATGTTCCTGAATTGGAAGACACAATATTTTCAAAATGACTACACTACCTAAGGCAATCTACAGATTCAATGCGATCCCTATCAAATTGCCAGTGGCATTTTTTTTTTTTTTTTTTTTACAGAACTAGAACCAAAAGTTTTACAATTTGTATGGAAACACAAAAGACCCCAAATAGCCAAAGCAGTCTTGAGAGAAAAAAAAATGGAGCTTGAGGAATCAGGCTTCCTGCCTTCAGACTATACTACAAAGCTACAGTAATCAAGACAGCATGGTACTGGCCCAAAAACAGAAATATAGATCAATGGAACAGGATAGGAAGTCCAGAGATAAACCCATGCACCTATGGTCAGTTAATCTACAACAAAGGAGACAAGAATATACAATGGAGAAAAGACAGTCTCTTCAACAAGGGCTGCTGGGAAAACTGGACAGCTACATGTAAAAGAAATTAGAACATTCTCTAACACCATGTACAAAAATAAACTCAAAATTTATCAAAAACCTAAATGTAAGACCAGAGACTATAAAACTTTTATAGGAAAACATAGGCAGAACACACTTTAAAACTTTTATAGGAAAACATAGGCAGAACACACTTTGACATAAATTGCAGTAATATCTTTTTGGATCCACCTCCTAGAGTAATGAAAATAAAAACAAAAATAAACAAATGGGACCTAATGAAACTTAAAAGCTTTTGCACAGCAAAGGAAACCATCAACAAAATGAAAAGACAACACACAGAATGGGAGAAAATATTTGCAAACGATACAACTGACGGGATTAATCTACAAAATCAACAATACTCCATTAAAAAATTAATTTAATAAATGTTTGTAAGCATCAAAAAGAAAGGTACATATACACAATGGAATACTACTCAGCCATGAAAAAGAATGAAGTAATGCCATTTGCAGCAACATGGATGGACCTAGAGATTATCATGCTAAGTGAAGTAAGTCAGAGAAAGACAAAACATCATATGATATCACTTGTATGTGGAATCTTAAAAAAATGAACTTGTTTACAAAACAGAAACAGATTCAAAGACATAGAAGACAAACTTATGGTTACCAAATGGAAAAGGTGGGGAGAAGGATAAATTAGGATTTTGTGATTAACATATACACACTACTATACATAAAACAAACAAGAAGGACCTACTGTATATAGCACAGGGAACTATACTCAATATTTTATAATAAGCTAAATGGGGAAAGAATCTGAAAAAGAAATTATATATATACCTGAATCACTTTGCTGTACAACTGAAACTAACACATTATTACTCAACTATATTCCCATATAAAATAAAAAATTTTTTAATAAAAAATAACAAGTATGAAAATTTGTCTTATAGGGAAATCACAGCCCTCAAATTTGTGTTCATTATTGTGGTTTATCAATTCTTTCTCAATTCACCTCTTAATGCGTAAGATGTACTGTACAAGTACCACCTCTAAATAGTTTCCTTGTCCAGTCTCTTCTTTACCTCTCTAGGCCTTTATGAAAGTTCCATTTATTCTGTCCTTGCACATTTAGTTTAACAACATTATATAAGATTTATTGTTCATTACCCCTTTTGAAAGCCTTATATTCCCCTACATTCCATCACTTTTAGACTTTTTTTGTAAGTGAACATCCTCAAGAGATTTAAACAGTTAGGATAACTGAGTTGGTCCATGTTCAAAGTCCTAGGCTGCACTGTTTTCTTTCACCTTCAAGGAAAAAAGTATCAAGGTTCCTGTATAATGCTAGCTGTTGAACTTTCACCATTTTTTTAACATCGTTATTGGCGTATAATTGCTTTACATTGTTGTGTTAGTTGCTGCTGTACAACAAAGTGAATCAGCTATACGTATACATATATCCCCATATCCCCTCCCTCTTGCATCTCTCTCCCACTCTCCCTATCCCACCCCTCCAGGCGGTCACAAAGCACCGAGCTGATCTCCCTGCGCTATGCGGCTGCTTCCCACTAGCTATCTACCTTACATTTGGTAGTGTATATAAGTCCGTGCCACTCTCTCACTTCATCCAAGCTTACCCTTCCCCCTCCCCAAGTCCTCAAGTCCATTCTCTACATCTGTATCTTTATTCCTGTCCTTACCCTACATTCTTCAGAACCTTTTTTTTTAAGATTCCATATACATGCATTAGCATACAGTATTTTTCTCTTTGTGACTTAGTTCACTCTGTATGACAGACTCTAGGTCGATCCACCTCACTGCAAATATCTCAATTTCATTCCCTTTCATGGCTGAGTAATATTCCATTGTATATATGTGCCACATCTTCTTTATCCATTCATCTGTCGATGGACATTTAGGTTGCTTCCATGTCCTGGCTATTGTAAATAGTGCTGCAATGAACACTGTGGTACATGACTCTTTCTGAATTATGGTTTTCTCAGGGTATATGCCCAGTAGTGGGATTGCTGGGTCACATGGCAGCTGTATATTTAGTTTTTTAAGGAACCTCCATACTGTTCTCCATAGTGGCTGTATCAATTTACATTCCCACCAACAGTGCAAGAGGGTTCCCTTTTCTCCACACCGTCTCCAGCATTTATTGTTGGTAGATTTTTTTTTTCTTTTTGTTTTTGTTTTCTTTTGTAGATTTTTTGATGATGGCTATTCTGACTGGTGTGAGGTGATACCTCACTGTAGTTTTGATTCACATTTCTCTAACGATTAGTGATGTTGAGCATCCCTTCATGATTTCACCATTTTTTTAATGAATTTGAATCACAATCTGTCTCAGCTGATTCTCAACAGAACTCTAATATTTAATACTTTTAAGTGTTTTAGGTAGGTATGCTGCCATGATGATAGTCTTGGTAATCATAGTATTATTTCCCAAAATACATAGGTTTCCAAAGAAAAACCTATGTTTTTCACCAAAAACATAGGATTTTGTGTTTGAGTGGTGTCCAGAAATTTTAGTGAGATATGTCAAGGCCTGAGAATTATTCTTCCTCCCTCTTTATTTGCCTAGATGGCTCGTTATTCCTTTTCACCCCAAAAACTCCTCTTGGAAATGGCTTTGCAACGCTATTGGGCCCCCCAAAATTATAGATTCTGTGCAGGAAAAGGCACTTCACGGCCAACATTTTTTTTTTTTTTTTTGTGGTACACGGGCCTCTCACTGCTGTGGCCTCTCCCGTTGCGGAGCACAGGCTCCGGACGCGCAGGCTCAGCGGCCATGGCTCACGGGCCCAGCTGCTCCGCAGCACGTGGGATCTTCCCGGACCGGGGCACGAACCCGTGTCCCCTGCATCAGCAGGTGGACTGTCAACCACTGCGCCACCAGGGAAGCCCCACTGCCAATATTTTAATGCATTGCTGTGAGGTCTGCAAATGTGAGGCATGGACTGTTTCCCTTCACTTATTCAGGTAGAGGAGACCATACTGGCAAGGTCACCTTGAGAGTCCAGTGATTCTGTCCTTACAGAGATCGGCCCACATTTCTGTGAATTAAGCTCTACTATCACTATGCAAGTAACGAAGTGATGCACTTTTACAATTTTGCAGTCCCATAGATTTTCACTACTATTGCAAATACTTGTCTATTTATCATCTCCTGTTCACGTCATTTAAATATCAAACTACGTGATACATATCCAAAGTGAGGTTCATACTTCACGTCAGTTTTCAAAGAACACTTAATACTTTTTATCCTAAACACAACCTTGTATGGTTAGAGATTTTATCTCTGTAGTGATTGAGGAAACTGAGATCTAGTGATTTTACACCTTTACTAAATTTAAACATCCCAGAAGTGACAGGTAATTAAGACTTGAGAATGTATTCTATGGTTTCCCATTGGACTAATTATTTCGTAAAGCCCATGTTTCAGGTTTGCGTGTTTGTTTTCACTATTCACAATTGCTAGGGAATTGAAAAGAACACATTTTAAACCATTTAAGTATCTGACATAAGGAAGCAAATTGCTGTTGTGACTACAAAATCAACCAGAATCACCAAATTAAGAGGAAAATCTACATATACATGTAAACATAAAGTTTATATTTATATATGTATACAAGTCTTCTTACATAAATGAAAGCTATGAGATTTCTGACTCACTCCACCAAAAATTTAATTTCAGTATTTTACATTGCTCTGGGCTCTGCCACCTTTACATGGATGATGAATTATTGTGTGTGTAGTCAGTTAATTCTGTAATTTAGTGAAAGGTTTTAAAATATTCTCTCTCTACATCCTGATGACTTCCTCATAAGTATTATTTTAGTTTCCTTAATTAAATGGCATGATTTACTCTAGGTGAGCAGTGGGTCATAAGAATTAATATTAGTTGCCAGAAACTTCAGTGTGAGAAAGAACCATGCCCAAGCACAGGAAGGAAAATGGGAGAATGTAAGTTTTCTTGAGGGTGTAAATACCCATTTTCCCCTCCGTGTAAAGCTGTGACAGACAGCAATTTATCAATCTTTGTGTATCTTCTGCTGATGAAAATAAACTATTTGGAGCATAATAAGTAATATACAGTCATGCAGTCTCATTAATTTGGAAAGACCCAGAGTTCAGTATCAAATCACACACAGAAATGCTCCCTCAGGATGGGAGCAAATATTTGCAAATGAATCAATGGACAAAGGTTAATTTCCAAAATATATAAACAGCTCATGCAGCTCAATATCAATAAACAACCCAATCCAAAAATGGGCAGGAGACCTAAATAGGCATTTCTCCAAAGAAGACATACAGATGGCCAAGAAGCACATGAAAAGATTCTCAACATCACTAATTATTAGAGAAATGCAAATCACAACTACAATGAGGTATATCACCTCACGCCGGTCAGAATAGCCATCATCAAAAAATCCACAAACAATAAATGCTGGAGAGGGTGTGGAGAAAAGGGAACCCTCCGACACTGTTGGTGGGAATGTAAATTGGTACAGCCACTATGGAGAACAGTATGGAGGTTCCTTAAAAAACTAAAAATAGAATCTACCATCTGACCCAGCAATCCCACTACTGAGCATGTACCCCGAGAAAACCATAATTCAAAAAGACACATGCACCCAAATGTTCATTGCAGCACTATTTACAGTAGCCAGGTCATGGAAGCAACCTAAATGTCCATCGACAGATGAACGGATAAAGAAGATGTGGCACATATATCCAATGGAATATTACTCAGCCATAAAAAAGAATAAAATTGGGTGATTTGTAGAGACGAGGATGGACCTAGAGACTGTCATACAGAGTGAAGTAAGTCAGAAGGAGAAAAACAAATATCGTATATTAACGCATATATATGGAATCTAGAAAAAGTGGTACAGAGGAACCAGTTTGCAAGGCAGAAATAGAGACTCAGACGCAGAGAACAAACACATGGACACCAAGGGGGGAAAGGAGGGGGTGGGATAAATTGGGAGATTGGGATTGACATTATACACTACTAGGTCTGAAATAGGTAACTAATGAGAGCATGCTGTGTAGCACAGGGAACTCTACTTCACTTTGCCATATAGTAGAAACTAACACAACATTGTAAAACAGCTATACCTCAATTTTAGAAAAATAGCATTAAAAAAAAAGAAACGCTTTCTGTTCAATGCAGTTCAAAAAGATTAGATGGTGTCCACACTCTACCTAAAACTACCATACTAACTACAAGATAAACCACTTCCATCTATCCATCCAGACTCTGTAAGGATTAAAACAGTACATATTAACTCTTCAAGAAGGAATCACTGAAGTAAGGGTTAACAAAAGCTCCGATACACAATATTTTTTAACAGAAAATCTTGTAAGTTTAGCTGAACATTGACCAACAGCCTACCTGTGTACTGTATCTTTAAACAAATAATCTAAAGGGTTCTTTGAAGTATAACTGAAGTTAACCAACCTGCACTGTTAAATGTTTGGCATCAAAATGGATTTTTCAAAATGTATACATTAATTCAATAATGATGATAACTATGCATCCATTTGGATTTAAAAATATATCAAGAATCAGGGAAACTTAAGGTGAGGGAAATTATTAGAAATTATTTATTCTTTGACACTGGTCCTTAGGATGGCAGTTGCTTTTAACGTCTGTCCCAGCTATGAGTTCTGAGCGTTTTTGCAATGCTGGATTGCGACAAGAATCTGTGAAATTCAAGATCACTTGGAAAGAGTGTGATCAGATGGCTTCTTCCAGACCACTCTCACTCATCAGGGTAGATGTAAAATTAACACACACGTTGATTGTATAAAAATAATTTGCATTATAATCGATCAATGCCCATTTCGGGAAAGCGCACTATGCCCCTTAATGCTGGAACATTTGTTAAAATATAGTAATTCACTCACAATTGGTAAATGCTCATCTGAGTTGATGCTTTTAACGATAGAGGGGGGAAAAAACTAAATCCTACAAACGTTTATGATGGAATCTCTTACGAAACTGGAATTCAAAGAAGCTCTCTTAACAAGGGATAGGGCGTTATGAAAACCTACAGACAATGATGTTCATATGATGTTTAGGATGGGAAAGATACCCTGATGTCTTCTGTCACCACCTCTATTCCGTACTGTGTTGCCTAGGAAAAGGTATCATATGTCAGCGATGTGATAATAGAGAAAACCCACAGAAGCCTACAGATAGCTGGTCAAATCAATACGAGCATTTTAATGGTGGTGTTAGATACAGTATCAACTTACAAACGTCAATTTCCTTTGCTGCAACAGTAATAATCACTGAGAAAATGTGGGATAAGCGTATCATTTATGGTGTCAACAACAATATCGTTGGCATAAATATGTATAAGAGTCAAAGATGTCAGTTCTCTCCGATTTAACCCACTGATTCAGTTAAATTCAAATAAAACTGTGAAAAGCATGTTTTGTGGAATACGATAAGCTGTTTCTTAAATTTGTATAGAAAAATAGTGGTGTGAGTAGCCAAGGAGCTCTTCAAGGCAAAAATGAAGGTGGGTGGGCTTCCCTGGTGGTGCAGTGGTTGAGGGTCCGCCTGCCGATGCAGGGGACGTGGGTTCGTGCCCCGGTCCGGGAAGATCCCACATGCCGTGGAGCGGCTGGGCCCGTGAGCCGTGGCCGCTGAGCCTGCGAGTCCGGAGCCTGTGCTCCGCAACGGGACAGGCCACAGCAGTGAGAGGCCCGCGTACCGCAAAAAAAAAAAAAAGAGATGGCATAGGAAAGAAGTAGGCAACCCATAATTCGTTTCCATTTCATCCTTCCTTACTCCTCAGTAAGCTGAAGTTAGAGAGTGTTGCTACAGCAAACACATGCATGTCAAGAAGTGAAATAAACTCCACTGATCTACAGTGGCTCCGCTGTTCTCATAACGACGTCTTAGGGTACCTCCCAAAAAACCTGAATTGTGTAATTCCAGTGACTCTCAGTATAAGCTAAATACTCTGATATTCAAATTTAAAATTAGCATGGCACAATATAAAAGTATACCAATGACTATTTTATTTCTTTAATTAGAACATTAAATAACAGAATTTTTTAAGCTATGGCAAGTTGAGAGAAGATGGAAAAAATTTTATATTCTAGTACTGTTAACAGTGAGAAAAAGATTGTCAGTCTTTTCCTGGAAAAGATCAAATAGTATTTCCAGCTTTGAGTCATAAAGATCATGTTGCAATTAACTCTCATTGCAGCACAAAAGCAGCCACAGAAAATACAGAAATGAATGGGTGCCATAAACAAAACAGAACGACAACCTACAAAATGGGAGAAAATATTTGCAAACAATGCAACAGATGAGGGATTAATTTCCAAAAAAACCTAATTGAAAAATGGGGAGAAGACCTAAATAGATATTTCTCCAAAGAAGACATACAGATGGCCAAGAGGCACATGAAAAGATGCTCAACATCAATAATTGTTAGAGAAATGCAACTCAAAACTACAATGAGATACAACCTCACACGACTCAGAATGGCGATCATTAAAAACTCTACAAATAACAAATGCTGGAGAGGTGAGGAGAAAAGGGAACCTCCTACACTGTTGGTGGAAAAATAAATTGGTGCAGCCACTATGGAGAATAGTATGGAGGTTCCTTAAAAAACTAAAAATAGAGCTACCATATGATCCAGCAACCCCACTACTGGGCATTTATCCACAGAAAAGCATGGTCCGAAAGGATACATGCACCCCAATGTTCATAGCAGCACTATTCACAATAGCCAAGATATGAAAGCAACCTAAATGTCCATTAACAGAGGAATGGATAAAGAAGATGTGGCACATATATACAATGGAATATTACTCAGCCATTACAAAAAATGAAATAATGTCATTTGCAGCAACATGGATGGACTTAGAGAATATCATATTAAGTGAAGTAAACCAGAGACAAATATGATATCACTTATATGTGGAGTCTTTAAAAAAAAAAAAAGGTACAATGAAGTGAATGGGTATGATTGTGTTCCAATAAAACTTTACTGACAAAAGCAAGTGATTTGGCCCCTGGACCCTAGTTATCTCATGGATATGCTTAGGTAAAGAATCCACTATCAAGAGTACTTATCAATTCCAAGTACACGAAAAGAACTTAGCATGTTTTAAACATTTCTCAAAGCTTCCTGGTTCCTAAGTATTTCCGCAATGTTTGACAATAATTTCAGATATAACCCTTAGGCCAGTGTTTTCTGAATCTGCGGGTTCCCGATGAAGAGGTGTTCTCGGGTAGCTTCACTGTGGATCCATCTACCTTCATGGTCCTCATTGGACCAATAATTCCCCCATTGGGAAAAACGCCAAACCTGTTGTGATGTGTCACTTCTGTTTCTAATAGCTCCAGGCTCTACTCTCCAAGAATTGTTATCCTTAAAACAGGCCTGAGAAAGCCACCCATTGTTACTGCCAGGGACATGAATGTTTCATGCCCTCCAACTGCAGAATCTGGCCACTTTCTACTTTTGTCACTTTGGCTCAGTAGAAATATTGCAGTGTTCTATGAATCCTTGATGCAGAGAGGAGCATTCAGGGTAATAAATCTCTATGCCAACTGCAGCATCTCTCTCTTGCTTCAGACGAGGGTAAAACATATGGATGTGTAAAACTCAGTCCGTAGGAGGCATCAACTTTTTTTCTTTCCTTTAGGAGTTCAGACCTGATGAAAGTGTCAGTACAGGAATTATGTTCTGATTCCCTGCAGGATTACAGAACATTTCTTTTGACAGTACCTGCCAATGAGTTTTCTGGTTGTCCAAGGAAGTTTCTAGGTTAGCCAAAAATTTCTAAGCAGTATCCATCTCTTTCAAGAGAGGCTGGTGGGACAGATTACTAAGAAAGAAGCTGAGCTGATCATGGGAAAGGGGATGTGATGGAGGACCATTCTAGAAATTGGAAAACCTGGAGCAGAACAAGAATTCCAACACTCAGTAGAATGTTAGAAAAAGACACTGAAATTGCCACAGTGCCCATAAATCAGCTTTTAATATACCACGTGATGGGTAGACGAGGCGTGCATTTTCTGTGCAAAGACCCTGTAACATGAATAAGATCAATAACATAGAAATGTATACGAACATCAGTTAATATTCTCCAATTTTAAAATGTAAATTTAAAATGTCAACACATGAATCAAGATGGCGGAACAGAAGGGTGTGGCGATCACCTCCTCCGATAAATACAACAAAGACACATCTCCATGTGGAAGAGTTCTGACAGAATAGCTACTGAAGCCTGGCAGGAGATCTCACATAACTGAAGTTGCAAGAAAGATCACCATGTAACTGGGTAGGACAAAAGGAACCAGGACAGGACCTTCCCCCCTAGGAGGGAGCTGTGAAAGAGGAAAGCTTCACTCATCCTGGGAAGCCCCTTCACCGGCACGGAGATCATCTGGGAGAGGAAGGGAGCTTCAGAGACTCGGAGGAGGGTGCAGTAGCCAGTTTGCAGCAGGCAGAACCAGCACAGAAGGTCTGTGCTACCTCTCTGCATGCTCCCCTGGCTGGGACAGGTCCAGCCTTAGCAGCTGTGGGCTTTGTGGATGCATGGAGGCTGGGCCAGGGTCTGGGCTGCTTCTTTAGCTCCCACAGCGGGTCCAGGTGTGCGACTACTGCGGTGCTGGTACGTCACTTCAGTGGATCTGTGCCTATGGATCTGTACTGGTGGCTTTGTGAACACACACCTGAGGAAACCAGGGACGATTGCTGGCATTCCCACACTGAGGTGAGGCTGAGGGCAGTGCCAACAATAGTGTACTTTGTGAGCCCACACAGTGGGTGACAGGCGACACCACAGAGCACACTCCCTGGTGGGTGCACAGCTCTGATGGGGGAATACTCAGTGGCTCCTCTACCAGTGGAAATGCTCCAGTCCCACCTACGTCACACTGCAGCTCAGAAACAGATCTGGGGGCTTCTACTCCAACACCTCGTGAGCAGACCCTACCCCCAGCAGGGCAGTGACAAGCACAGAGCAAAGAGGAGGTCCTGCTCAACATGTGGTGTAGGCTCTGGTCACCTCAACACCACTCACACCCCCTCTCAAGGGGATAATGGCAAGCACACAGTGAGAAAAGATGTGTCAGGCATCCATACTGAAAACAGCCCTTGCACCCAAAATATTAAACCCATGCAAGCAACGCAGGGATGCTCCCACATGAAAATAGCCCTCCAAGACCACAGTAGATATTTGTTTCTCCTAAACTCATAGAGTGGAAGAAATAAGTAAAATGAAGGATGAGAGGAAGCACTCCCAATTAAAAGATCAAGAGAATTCCCCTGAAAGAACATACAATGAAATAGACTTCTGCCGTCTAATAGACACCAAGTGCAAAAAGCAGATAATGAAAATACTGAAGGAATTAAGAAACGATCGATAGAAATGCAAATTACTGTAAAAAGGAACTAGACACTAGAGAGGAACCAAGAAAAATTAGAAAACACATTTACTGAGATGAAAGCTGAGCTAAAGGCAATAAATAGCAAAATGAAGGATGCAGAACAAACAAGTGATCTGGAAGATAAAATAATGGAAATCACCCAGTCAGAACAGCAGACAGTCAAATGAGGAAAAAAAAAAAAAAAGAAACCAACATAAGAGACCCATAGGGTAATATAAAATGTGCCAATCTATGCATAATAGGAATTCCAGAAGGAGGAGAAAGAGAAAAGGGCATCAAAAATGTATTTGAAGAAATTATGGCTGAAAATTTCCCAAACCTAAAAAGGGAAACAGATATCCAGGTATAAGAAGTACACAGGGTCCCAAACAAGAGGAACCCAAACAGACACACACTTAGACATACTGTAATTAAAATGGCAAAAATTAAAGACAGAGTATTCTTAAGGCAGCAAGAGAAAAACAGAGTTCATTACAAGGGAACCCCCATAAGGCTATCAACTGATTTCTCCACAGAAATGCTGCAGGCCAGAAGGAATGGTAAGATATATTCAAAATCCTGAAAGGGAAAAATTTGTAGCCTAGGATTCTCTACCCAGCAGGATTATCATTTAGAAGGAGAGAGAAAGAATTTCTCAGGCCAGCAAAAACTAGAATACAGCAATACTAAACCTATCCTCAAATAAATATTAAAAGGTTTTTTTCTAAATACAAAAAAAGCAAGAAGCTATAGGAAAGAGAAAATCACAGTGGGAAAGTAAATCATTTAAATAAGCCAGTGCACAGATTAAAAGAAAATTTTTTTTCACTGAAAGCAATGATAACCACCACGAACAGCAAAAGGATGAATGTGAAGATGTAAAAGAGGACATCAAAATCATATAAACTGTGGGGGAGGGGGGGAGTAAGAGATGTAGATTTTTCTTTTCCAGAATGTGTTTGAGCCTATATGACTCTCAGTCTAAAGCAAGCAGATAGGAAGGTGTTAACACACTTGAAAATCAGGGAAACCACAAATCAAAAACATACAATAGATTCACAGAAAGCAAAAAGAAGAGAACACAGCATAACAGAAAAGAAAATCAACAAACCAGAAGAGGAAAAAGAAAGGAACAAAGAAGAAATACAAACTTAATGGGGAAACAAGGTTGAAAATGGCAATAAATACATATCTATTGATAATTACCTTAAATGTCAATGGGCTAAATGCTCCAATAAAAAGACAGAGTGGCAGATTGGATAAAAATAAGAGCCTACAAGATGCTGCCTACGAGAGACCCACTTTAGGTTAAAAGACACACAAAGATTGAAAGTGAGGGGATGGAAAAAGATATTTCATGCAAACAGAAATGACAAGAAAGCAGGGGTATCAATACTTACAGCAGGAAAAATAAACTTTAAAACCAAGGCCATAAAGAAAGATAAAGAAGGACACTATATAATGATAAAAGGGTCACCACAAGAAGAGGATTTTACACTTTTCAACATATATACACCCAATATAGAAGCACCCAAATACATAAAATAAATACTAACAGACATAAAGGGAGAAATTGACAGGAATACAATAGTAGTAGGAGACTTTAATACCCCACTCACATCAATGGACAGATTTAGACAGAAAAACAGTAAGGCAACAGAGATCGTAAATGATACAATAGAACAGTTAGAATTAATTGATATTTTCAGGAGGTTACATTCCCTCCCGCCAAAGAAAAATCAGAATACACATTCTTTTCAACTGCACATAGAACGTTCTCTAGGATTGACCACATAGTATGGCACAAAACAAACCTCAACAAATTTAAGAGTATAGAAATTATTTCAGGCATCTTTTATGACCACAAAGGCATGGAACTAGAAATCAACCACAGAAAAAGAAATGAGAGAAAAAAAGATTACATGGAAACTAAACAACATGCTACTAAAAAAAACAGTGCATCAATAATGAAATCAAAGAGGAAATTTAAAAATACCTTGAGACAAATAACAATGAAAATACAACCATACAAAATCTGTGGGATGCAACAAAAGCAATTCTTAGAGGGAAGTTCAGAGTGATACAGGCCTTCTTCAAGAAACAAGAAAAATCTCAAACAACCTAACCTCCCACCTAAAAGAATAAGAAAAAGAAGGACAAATAGCAGAAGGAAGGAAATAAAGATCAGAGAGGAAATAAATAGAGATTAATAAAACAATAGAAAAAAATCACTAAAATGAAGAACTGCTTCTTTAAAAGGGTAAACAAAATTGACAAACTTCTGGCCAGGCTCTCCAAGAAGAGAGAGGATTCAAAAAAACAAAATAAGAAACGGAAGAGCAGAAATCACAACTGATACCACAGAAATGCAAAAACCATAAGAGAATACTATGAACAAATTGGACAACCTAGAAGAAATGGACAAGCCCTAGAAACACTGCAGCCCACCAAAACTGAATCAAGAAGATAAAGATATTTGAATGCATGGATCACTAGAAGTGAAATAGACTCTGAAAAAAAGAAAACAAAACAAAGAAAACAAACAACTCCCTACAAACAAAAGTCCAGGACCAGAAGGCTTCACAGATAAATTCTACCAAACGTACAAAGAATTTATACCAGTCCTTCTCAAATGCTTCCAAAAGATTGAAGAGGAGGGAATACTTTCAAAGACATTCTAAGAAGCCACCATCACCCTGATACGAAAACCAAAGACATCACCAAGAAAGAAAATTACAGGCCAATATCTCTAATGAATAGAGATGCAAAAATTCTCAACAAAATATTATCAAACTGAATCCCACAACATATAAAAAGATCATACACCATTACCAAGTTGGAGTCATCCCAGGGTCACAAGGATGGTTCAACATACGCAAATCAATGTGATACACCACATCAATAAAAGAAAAGACAAAACACACATGATCTTCTCAATAGATGCAGAAAAAGCATTTGATAAAACTCAAATCCATTTCATAATAACACTTACCAAAATGGGTATAGAGGGAACATAACTCAGCATAATAAAAGCTATTTTTCATAAACCCACATCCAACATAATACTCAATGGTGAAAAGAGGAAACCCTTCTAACTAAAATCGGAAACAAGTGAAAAATGCCCACTCTCACCACTTCTATTCAACATAGTATTGGAAGTCCTAGCCACAGCAATCAGACCAGAAAAAGAAATAAATGGTATCCAAACTGGAAAGGAAGAGGTAAAATTGTCATTATATGCAGATGATATGATAGTCTATATAGAAAACCCTAAAGACTCCACACAAAAACTACAATAAGTGATAAATGAATTCAGCAAGGTAGCAGGATACAAGGTTAACATACAGAAATCAGTTGCATTTGTTTACACTAGCAATGAAATATCAGAAATGTAATTTAAAAAACCAATCCCTTTTAAACTCACATCCAAAAAAAAAAGAAAAATTACTGAGGAATAAACCTGACCAAGGAGGTGAAAGACTTACATGCTGAGAACTATAAAACATTAATAAAGGAAATTGAAGATGATTCAAAGAAATGGAAAGATATCCCATGCTCTTGGATTGGATGAATTAATATTTGTTAAAATGGCCATATTACCCAAAGTAATCTACAGATTTAATGTGATCCCTATCAAATTACCCATGACATTTTTCACAGAACTAGAAAAGTCCTAAAATTTGTATGGAACCATAAAACGATTTATATGGAAACGTAATCCTAAAATTTATATAGGACCAGAATTACCAAAGCAATACAGAAGAAAAAGAACAAAGCAGGAGGCATAATGCTCCCAGACTTCAGATGATACTACAAAGCTACCATAAGCAAAACACCATGGAATTGGCACAAAAGCAGACGTGGATCAATGGAACAGGATAGAGAGCCCATAAATAAACCCACAGACCTACGGTCAGTTAACCTTTGACAACGGCGGCAAGAATATACAATGTGGAAAAGACAGTCTCTTCAGCAAGTGGTTTTGGGAAAGTTAAACAGCCTCATGGAAATCAATGAAGTTAGAATACACCCTCATCCCGTACACAAAAATAAACTCCAAATAGCTTAAAGACTTAAATATGACATGACACCATAAAACTCCTAGAAAAGAACATATGCAAAACATTCTCTGACATAAATAGTACCAATGTGTTCTTAGGTCAGTCTCCCAAGTCAATAGAAAGAAAAGCAAAAGTAAACAAATGGGACCTAATCAAACTTATAAGGTTTTGCACAGCAAAGGAAACCATAAACAAAACAAAAAGACGACCTAGGACTGGGAGAAAATATTTGCAAATGATGTGACTGACAAGGCTTAACTTCCAAAATATACAAACAGCTCATATAACTCAGTATCAGAAAAACAAACAACTCAATCAAAACATGGGCAGAAGACCTAAATAGATATTTCTCCAAAGAAGACACACAGATGGCCAACAGGCCCATGAAAAGATGCTCATCATCACTAATTATCAGAGAAACGCAAATCAAAACTACAATGAGGTACCACCTCACACAGGTCAGAATGGCCATCATTAAAAAGTCTACAAACAATAGGTGCTCGAGAGGGTGTGGAGAAAAGGAAATTCCCTACACTGTTGGTGGGAATGTAAATTAGTGCACCCACTATGGAAAACAGTATGGAGGTTCCTCCAAAAACTAAAAGTAGAGTTGTTATATGATCCTGTAATCCCAGTCCTGGACATATATCTGGACAGAACTCTAATTCGAAAAAATACATGCACCCCAGTGTTCATAGCAGCACTATTTGCAATAACCAGGACATGGAAACAACCTAAATGTCTACTGACAGATGAATGGATAAAGAAGATGTGGTACATATACACAATGGAATACTACTCAGCCATAAAAAAGAATGAAATAATGCCATTTGCAGCAACGTGGATGGACCTAGAGGTTATAAGTGAAGTAAGTCAGACAGAGAAAGACAAATACCCTATGACATCACTTATATGTAGAATCTAATATATGACCTAAATGAACTTATCTACAAAACATATACACAGAGAATAAACGCATGGTTGCCAACGGGGAGAGGGTGGGGGAGGGAAGAATTGGGAGTTCTAGATTAGCAGATGCAAACTATTATATATAAAATGCATAAACAACAAGGTCCTACTGTATAGCACAGGGAACTACATTCAATATCCTATAGTAAACCATAATGAAAAGAATGTATGTGTGTGTGTGTGTGTGTGTATATATATATATATCTGAATCACTTTGTTGTACAGCAGAAATTGGCACTATTGTAAATCAACTGTACTTCAATAAAATAAATTTTAAAAAAGAAGTGACATGGATTAAGGCCTGAAATAAATATCAACACATGATCCATATACACAAATATGTTAAATATGGCATGCAGCCAGGTTTAGATTTTATCTGTGTTTGTACATAATATTTTTTTTTTTTTTTTTTTTTTTTTGCAGTACGCAGGCCTCTTACTGTTGTGGCCTCTCCTGTTGCGGAGCACAGGCTCCGGACGTGCAGGCTCAGCACCCCTGGCTCACAGGACTAGCCGCTCCGCGGCACGTGGGATCTTCCCGGACCGGGGCACAAACCCGTGTCCCCTGCATCGGCAGGCGGACTCTCAACCACTGTGCCACCAGGGAAGCCCCGTACATAACTGTATTTAGTAAGATTCGTTGTGGTGCAGCTTTCATTCTCTTTTCATGTTAACTTTGCACATCTCTCTTTCAGCGTCTGAAGCCACCAAAACCTCGTTTAGGTTTTACAGTTACAGAAAGTGAGTGCAGTGCTCTGACCAGTGATGATATTGGTACGTAGGCAGTCCTGTTTTGGTAGTTTCTAAACCAGCAGCAACACACACATTTTCTGAATCTGAGATGTCAAAGGGAATTATACTACACTTTTAAATTGCTAATTGATATACAAGTACTGCATTTGTCCCCAAAGATAGCAGCTTCCTTACAGTGTTTCTTCAACTTATTTGGAAATATTTCACTTTGCAACTGAACATCCTGGAAATCAAAGCAGTTAGAACAAAGTTTTTATATAGTGCATCTGATGTCTTTAATTCACAAAATGTTTGTAAGTTGTGCGCTGCTACTGTATTGTTTTTCAAAAACCCATATGCCTACCATTCACAGTTTTTAAAAGATCCAATGTAGCTTGGTTCTGTCCATTAAGTCAAATAAGGACTGATAAATCTGAAGTTGGCTCCGTGCTATTCAGCCTCCTCTATCTGCAGAGATAGTGGTGGTCTAACTGCTTTATGAAATCCTCACGGAGTCTCCCAATCTACACTTTTCTCTTGTCCCTGAAAATATGAAAAATACATATTGGATATTTTTAAATTATGTATTAGAAGTACATTCATGGATGCATATTTTGCAGGTTTTTTTTTACTCTTTGTTCTGCACATAGATCTAGCCGATTCTTTGAGACTGCAGTAGAGTACATACTGTAAGAAAACACTGGAATTTACTTATTTAAACCAGTTGCTCAGCCTAAGTCATTTCCATTTTCAAATCACATGGCCAGCAGGCAGAAAATTTGGGATCCAACTCAGACTCTGTCAAAAAAAAAAAAAAAATCCCCCAGGGATTACATATTTCTTGCTTTCTCATTGAAAGGTTTTTGCTCAGTAACATACAAAAGAGGTTTTACATTTTATTAAACGACACCAAATTGCTCCTCAAAAGCTGTGTATAAAGTTCCCATTGCTACAATTTCTCAACAGTGCATCCGGTAGATATTTAAATGTTTGCTAACTTCATGGCTGTGAACTTCTATTTTAATGTTTTATTTCATTACTAGTAAATTAGACTCCTCATGGTTATTGATCATTCAGATTTTCCTCACTAGTGGAAATTCAGGCTTGTTCTATTTTGCTAGCTTGTTTGAAGACCAAGAAGCAACTGTTCCTGTCACCCACCTTAATTTAGCGGGTTGTTAAAATGTAGTGATTGAATCAAAACTTGACAGCAATATACATTATTTTCTAATTAAACGTTCTTATTCCAGTAGGCATGCAGCTTGATTTACAGAAGAAATAGTTTTGTAAAAATGTGGGAACAAGGAACTGAAAAATTTCTTTTTGCTTTGTTGAATGGTGACGTAAGATAGTACCTACTTTTAAATATAAGTTCCCTAATAGTTCTCATTAAAAAAAAAAAAAAAGTTTCTTATGCTTGACACATTCCTGGTGAGAAAATGTCATTTATAATGTTTAAAATTTGTTACAGGGTAGATGACTCACTGTTATACTGAATATTCACATCACAGGAGGAAAAGCTTGAGAAATGAGAAATGCCATTTTACTCACCAGCCATACTACTTGAATATCATAAATGGAAATGATTTATATATATTTTAAAATCTTCTCTCCCTTTAAAAAACTGATTTTCCCATTTATCCTATAAATATAAATGCTGTCTAGGAATGTTTAGGTACAATTATGTATATGAAAATGCATATGCTAAGAACAAAAAAGCAGTTTTTAACATACTAGTAAGAAATACTTTTGCTACCTTATTTCATCTTCTCAGTTTTCACTTGAATTTGCCCTTGGGGTGTATTTTCCTCTTCTATTGCTGTGTAACTAACAACCCCTCATTTAATCTTGTAAAACAGCAATCATTTTATTATGTGAATGGATTCTGTGGGTCAGGAATTCGGAGAGCATTTATTGAACGTGGCTGGTCTCTGCTCATGATGTTTGGGACCTTAACTGGGAATTTATAAAGGTTGGGAGCTAGAATGAAGTGAGGGCTAGTCTCTTTCTATGTCTGTCCCTGAATGCTGTCAGCTAGGACCTCTCTGGTGCTCTGAGAATAGCTCTACATGGCACCTCCATGTAGCTGCTTGGGCTTCCCCACTGCATGGTGACTGTTTCTCAAGAACAAACCAGCTAAAGGAAAGCAGGGCAGCATTGTATAACCCTTTACGATCCAGCCTCAGCATTTACAAAGTATCACTTCCTCTCTGTTCATAACTCTGCCCAAATGCAAGATGAGGATTATAGAACCCTCTCCTATGTGGGAGGAGGCTAAAAGTGGTAAAGTCACATTCTGTGAAGGGGCCAGGGGATGGGAGAAATTGCTGTGGACATTCTGAACAAATACAGTTGGTCACAGGGTGCATGTGTGTGGAGTTTTGAAAACTTAATTCCCCTGAGACATGCGAGTGATTTAAATATTCAGATACCCTTTTGTTGTACCCTCACATTGTTTAGTTCACACACACACACACACAGAAATGCATGGATAAACCCTAAAGCTATGAAATAGTGGTAATTATTCCTATTCTAGCAAAATTTATTCCAGTAAAGGACAGGACAGAAATCTTGGCCCTACCCAAGATGTATTTTTTTGATTTATTATATATTTTTATGTAGCCACAAGTAAAACCTACCTGGAAGAAATTTCTACATTCCAATGTTATCTTTGCCTTAGCAGCCTATTGACCATCCTTATATTAAACTCAGAGATCAATCTCTGTGAAACGGAACGAGGTATGAAATGTTATCTCAGGAAGAATACTGGTTCGTGACGTTTTCATAATGAAAACACATAAGGAAGAAATAAGCATTGAACATGGCATTTCATAAGACTGTCTTTTTCACGTAGGATGCATTTGCCTAACATAGAAACAGCATCAACATTTGGCCAAGAAAAAAAAATATTGCTGATGCTGTCTGCCGTATGGGCAAAAGTTTCAAACAATTTGCAGACCAATAGCTTGCTTATCAAAAATATTAAATTGTTGGGAAAAACCGCGGACCGAGAATCCCATTTGGAAACTCATTTGACGGTTTTGTAGTATTGAGATGATTAATTATATTAATAATTGTGGAAGCCACAGTTCTTAGTATAGAAAAAGGAAGACATAAATATGTAACAGTGCACAGACAGAAGCCAAAGAAAACAGTGCCCGAGAGAGCGAAAACATGATCTTGTAGGCCTATCACATGCTGACATTCTTGGAGTGATTCAGTGCATGGGAAATGGGTTGGGTCTAGGCAAAATGGTGGTTAATTTGGTTATATCTGTTCAGTCCCTACTTTCTCTGTCTAGCCTAGTTGTCTTTGCCAAAACCAAACTCTGTGATGTCATCACCTCCTAATTCTCTTACCTGGGAAAGCTGTTCATGGATTTAGTATCCAGTTAACAGGCAGTGTGGTAATAGATCATTCAGGTGGGTGGTGAAACCTAAATACTGATATCTATATCCAGCTGAACCCCCTTGTTACCTGGGTGGGATTTGACCTGTCACAAACTCTCCATTTCATTTTGTCACTTATAGGTTGAGCTGAATATAAGCTTCTCCCTGATTGAATCAGTAATCAAAAACTTCCCAAGAAAAGTTCAGGACAAGATGGCTCCCTGGCTAATTCTACCAAACATTCAAAGGACTAATTTCAATCCTGCTAAAACTCTTCCAAAAAATTTAAGAGGAGGGAGCACTTCCAAACTCATCTTACAAGGCCAGTATTACCCCGATACCAAAACCAGACATGGACACCACAAGAAAACAAAATTATGAGCCAATGTCCCTGATGGATTTAGATACAAAAATCCTCCACAAGGTGGGGTGGAGTCAAGATGACAGACTAACAGGATGGGGAATTCGGGTCTGAGCACAGCTAGGGCACCTACCAGGCACCAGTGGGGGACCACAGACACCTAAGGGGACAGGAGGAACCCCCAGCGACCGGGTAGGATGTGGGGCCGGGGGAGGAGAAATGGAGGTGGGATGGGACCAATGCCCTGGAGGGGTGGTTTGGGTAGGGGAGGGGTTCCCAAGCCCAGAGGGGCCCACCCACAGGGGATCAATGGGGACAGGGTCCAGACGCTCAGGAAAGCAGAGGATCAGAAGGGAACGTGGCCAGTGTTTCCCCTGCCCATTTGGGCCCCGTGGAGCCTGCTCAGGTCCTGGGCCTGATCCTCCACCCTCTGGCTGTGCTGAGCCTAAGCCCTGCCCCTGCACCCCCACCCAGGGACTAACCTCTGAACTCTGCACTCTGCTCCATTTCCCAGCCACAGGGGGTCTGGAGCCTAAGCTCTGCCCCAGCTTAAGCTCCACCACCACAGCCAAGGCCTTTTCTGGCTTTTTTTTTTTTTCTTTTTTACGTTGTGGTTCTGTTTTACCTTGTTGTTTCATTTATATTTTTTTCTAATAAATCTTTTATTAATTTTATTTTGTATGTTATACTTCGTTATTGTTCTGCTCCTTTTGGCTCATTCCCTCTGCCCCCCTTTTCTCTTTTGCCATGCTGCGTGGCTTGCAGGATCTTGGTTCCCAGGCTGGGGGGCGGGCCTGAGCTCCTGTGGTGAGAGCTCCAAGTCCAAATCGCTGGAATAACAGAGAACCTCAGACCCCAGGGACTATTAAGTAGAGTGAGGTCTCCTGGAGGTCCTCATCTCAGCACCAAAACCCAGCTCTCTCCTACTGCCTGCAAACTCCAGTGCTGGAAGCCTCAGGCCAAACAACCAGTAAGACAGGAATACATCCCAACCCCCCCCAAAAAAATGAGACGAGAAAAAAATATGTTACAGATGAAAGAGCAAGGCAAAAACCTACAAGACCAAATAAATGAAGAGGGAATAGGCAACCTACCTGGAAAAGAATTCAGAGTAATGATAGTAAAGATGATCCAAAATCTTGGAAATAGAATAGAGACACAGATCAAGAAAATACAAGAAATGTTTAATGAAGATCTAGAAGAACTAAAGAACAAACAAACAGAGATGAACAACACAATAACTGGAATGAAAAATACTCTAGAAGGAATCAATAGCAGAATAACTGAGGCAGAAGAATGGATAAGTGAGCTGGAAGACAGAATGGTGCAAATAACTGCCAGGGAGCAGAATAAAGAAAACTGAATGAAAAGAATTGAGGACAGTCTCAGAGACCTCTGGGACAACATTAAACGCACCAAATTCGAATTATAGGGGTCCCAGAAGAAGAAGAGAAAGACAAAGGGTCTGAGAAAATATCTGAAGACATTATAGTTGAAAACTTCCCAAACATGGGAAAGGAAATAGTTACCCAAGTCCAGGAAGTGCAGAGTGCACCCAAGTCCAGGAAATAGTCACCCAAGTCCAGGAGGTGCAGAGAGTCCCATACAGGATAAACCCAAGGAGAAACACACCAACTAACAAAAGCTAAATTTGAAGAAATAACATTAAAAGCAGAAAGGGAAAGGAAACAAATAATATACAAGGGAATCCCTATAAGGTTATCAGCTGATTTTTCAGCAGAAACTCTGCAGGCCAGAAGGGATTGGCAAAAATATGTGTGTGTGTGTGTGTGTGTGTGTGTGTGTGTGTGTGTGTGTGTGTACTTATTTATTTATCTTTATTGGAGTGTAACTGCTTTACAATGGTATGCTAGTTTCTGCTGTACAACAAAGTGAATCAGCTATACATATACATATATCCCCATATCCCTTCCCTCTTGCATCTCCTTCCCACCCTCCCTTTCCCACCCCTCTAGGTGGTCACAAAGCACCGAGCTGATCTCCCTGTGCTAGGCAGCTGCTTCCCACTAGCTATTTTACATTTGGTAGTGTATATATGTCAATGTTACTCTCTCACTTTGTCCCAGCTTACCCTTCCCCCTCCCCATATCCTCAAGTCCATTCTCTACATCTGCGTCTTTATTCCTGTCCTGCCCCTAAGTTCTTCAGAACCATTTTTTTAATATTCCATTTATATGTGTTAGCATACAGTATTTGTTTTTCTCTTTCTGACTTACTTCACTCTGTATGACAGACTCTAGGTCCATCCACCTCATTACAAATAACTCAGTTTTGTTCCTGTTTATGGCTGAGTAATATTGGCAGGATAATATTTAAAGTGATGAAAGGGAAAAACCTACAACCAAGATTACTCTACCCAGCAAGGATCTTATTCAGATTCAGTGGAGAAATCAAAAGCTTTACAGACAAGCAAAAGCGAAGAGAATTCAGCACCACCAAACCAGCTTTACAACAAATGCTAAAGGAACTTCTCTAGGTGGGAAATGCAAGAGAAGAAAAATACCCACAAAAACAAACCCAAAACAATTAAGAAAATGGTAATGGGAACATACATATCAATAATCACCTTGAATGTAAATGGATTAAATGTTCCAACCAAAAGACACAGAATGGATACAAAAACAAGACCCATATATATGCTGTCTACAAGAGACTCACTTCAGACCTAGGGACACATACAGACTGAAAGTCAGAGGATGGAAAAAGATATTCCATTAAAATGGAAATCACAAGAAAGCTGGAGTAGGAACACTCATATCAGATAAAACAGACTTTAAAGTAAAGACTGTCACAATAGATAAGGAAGGACGCTACATAATGATCAAGGGATCTATCTAAGAAGAATACATAACACTTATAAATATTTATGCACCCAACATAGGAGGACCTCAATATATAAGACAAATGCTGAGCCATAAAAGGAGATATTGACAGTCCCCCACAATAATAGTGGGGGACTTTAACACGCAGCTTACAGCAATGGACAAATCACCCAGACAGAAAATAAGGAAACACAAGCTTTAAATGACACAATAGACAAGATAGATTTAATTGATATTTATAGGACATTCCACCCGCAAGTGGAAGAATACACTTTCATCTCAAGTGCACGTGGAAAATTCTCCAGGGTATGTCACATCTTGGGTGACAAATCAAGCCTCGGAAAATTTAAGAAAATTGAAATCATATCAAGCATCTTTTCTGACCACAACACTATGGGATTAGAAATCAATTACAGGAAAAAAACTATAAAACAAAAACACATGGAGGCTAAAGAGAGTGCTGCTGAATAACCAAGAGATCACTGAAGAAATCAAAGAAGAAATTTAAAGAACAACTAGAAACAAATGACAACGAGAACATGACCACCCAAAACCCATGGGATGTAGCAAAAGCATTTCTAAGAGGGAAGTGTATAGCAATCAAGCTCACCTCAAGAAACAAGGAAAATTTCAAATAAACAATCTAACCTTACACCTAAAGCAACTAAAAAAAAGAAGAAGAAAACCCAAAGTTAGTAGAAGGAAAGAAATCATAAAGATCAGAGCAGAAGTAAGTGAAATAGAAATGAAGAAAACAATAGCAAAGATCAATAAAACTAAAGGTTGGTTCTTTGTGAAGATAAACAAAATTGATAAAACTTTACCTTGACTCATCAAGAAAAAAAGGGAGCGGCCACAAATCAATAAAATTAGAAATGAAGAAGGAGAAATTACAACTGACACCACAGAAATACAAAGGATCATAAGAGACTACTACAAGCAACTATATGCCAATAAAATAGACAGCCTGGAAGAAATGGACAAATTCTTGGAAAGGAATAACCTTCCAAGACTGAACCAGGAAGAAATAAAAGTATGAATAGACCAATCATAAGTAATGAAATTGAAACTGTAATTAATAATCTTCCAACAAACAACAGTCCAGGACCAGATGGCTTCAAAGCCAAACACTATCAAACAGGGAAGTGTTAACATCTATTCTTCTCAAACTCTTCCAAAACATTTCAAAGGGACAACAATCCCAAACTCATTCTACTAGGCCACCATCACCTGATACCAAAATGAGACAAAGGTATCATACACAAAAAAAAGAAAATGAGAGACCAATATCACTGATGAACATAGACACAAAAATCCTCAACAAAATTCTAGCAGACAGAATCCAGCAACATATTAAAAGATCACACACCATGATCAAATGGGATTTATCCCAGGGATGCCAAGATTCTTCAATATGCACAAAGCAAACAATGTGATACACCATATTAACAAATTAAAGAATAAAAACCATAATATCAACTCAATAGATGCATAAAAATCTTTTGACAAAATTCAACACCCATTTATGATAAAAACTCTCCAGAAAGCGGACATGGAGGGAACCTACCTCAACATAATCAAGGTCATATAAGACAAACCCACAGCAAACATCATTCTCAATGGTGAAAAACTGAAAGCATTTCCTCTAAGATCAGGAACAAGACAAGGATGTCCACTCTCACCACTATCATTCAACATGTTTTTGGAAGTCCTCGCCATGGCAGTCAGAGAAGAAAAAGAAATAAAAGGAATCCAAATTGGAAAAGAAGTAAAACTGTCACTGCAGATGACATAATACTATACATAGAGAATACTAAAGATGCCACCAGAAAACTACTAGAACTAATCAATGAAGTTGGTAAATTTGTAGGATACAAAATTAATGCACAGAAATCTCTTACATTACTATACAAAAACAATGAAAGATCAGAAAGAGAAATTACTGAAACAATCCCATTTACCACTGCAACAAAAAGAATAAAATACCTAGGAATAAACCTACATGAGGAGGCAAAAGACCTGCACTTGGGAAACTATAAAGCACTGATGAAAGAAATCAAAGATGACACAAAGAGATGGAGAGACATGCAATGCTCCTGGACTGGAAGAATCAATACTGTGAAAATGACTATATTATCCAAAGCAACCTACAGGTTCAATGCAATCCTTACCAAATTACCAATGGCAATTTTCAAAGAATTGGAACAAAAATTTCACCATTTGTATGGAAACACAAAAGACCCCGAATAGCCAAAGCCACCTTGAGAAAGAAAAACAGAGGAGGAATTAGGCTCCCTGACTTCAGACTATATTACAAAGCAACACTCATCAAGACAGTATGGCACTGGCACAAAAACAGAAATATAGATCAATGGAACAGGATAGAAAGTCCAGAGATAAACCCATGCACCTATAGTCACCTAATCTATGACAAAGGAGGCAAGAATATACAATGGAGAAAAAAGCCTCTTCAATAAATGGTGCTGGGAAAACTGGACAGGTACATGTAAAAGAATGAAATTAGAACACTCCTTAACACCATACACCAAAATAAACTCAAAATGGATTAAAGACCTAAATGTAAGACTGGACACTATAAAACTCTTAGAGGAAAACATAGGAAAAACACTGTGACATAAATCACAGCAAGATCTTTTATGATCCACCTCCTAGAGTAATGAAAATAAAAACAAAAATAAGCAAATGGGACCTAATTATACTTAAAAGCTTTTGCACAGCAAAGGAGACAACCCACAGAATGGGAGAAAATATTTGTAAATGAAGCAATGGGCAAAGGATTGATCTCCAAAATATAGAAACAGCTTATGCAGCTCAATATGAACGAAAAAAAAAACCTAATCAAAAAATGGGTGGAAGACCTAAATAGACATTTCTCCAAAGAAGACATACAGATGGCCAAGAGGCACATGAAAAGATGCTCCACATCACTAATTATTAGAGAAATGTAAATCAAAACTACAATGAGATCATCTCACACTGGTCAGAATGGCCATCATCAAAAAATCTACAATCAATAAATGCTGGAGAGGGTGTGGAGAAAAGGGAACCCTCTTGCACTGTTGATGGGAATGTAAATTGATACAGCCACTATGCAGAACAGTATGGAAGTTCCTTAAAAACTAAAAATAGAATTACCATATGACCCAGCAGTCCCACAAATGGGCACATACCCTGAGAAAACCATAATTCAAATGCACCCCAATGTTCATTGCAGCACTGTTTACAATAGCCAGAACATGGAAACAACCCCCATGTCCATCGACAGATGAGTGGATAAAGAAGATGTGGTGCATATATATAATGGAATATTACTCAGCCAAAAAAAGGAATGAAATTGGGTCATTTGTAGAGATGTGGCTGGACCTAGAGTCTGTCATACAGAGTGAAGTAAGTCAGAAAGAGAAAAACAAATATTGTATATTAATGCATGTATGTGGTACCTAGAAAAATGGTACAGATGAACCTATTTGCAGGGCAGGCATAGAAACACAGATGTAGAGAATGGACATGTGGACATGGTGGGGAAGGGGAGGGTAAGATGATTTGGGAGATTAGGTTTGATGTAAATAGACTACCATGTGTAAAATAGATAGCTAGTGGGAACCTACTGTATAGCACAGGGAGCTCAGCTCAGTGCTCTGTGATGACCTAGATGGGTGGGATGGTGGGGGAGGTCCAAGAGGGAGGAGATATAGATAGATAGATAGAGATAGAGATACATAGCTGATTCACTTCACTGTACAACACAAACTAACAACACTATAAAGCAATTTAAAAAATGATAACTATTTAAAAAATCCTCCACAAAATATTAGCCAGTTGGGTTCAACAATACATTAAAAGGATCATACATCATGATCAAGTGGGATTTATTCCAAGGATGCAAAGATGGTTCAACATCTGCATATCAATTTGATATACCACATTAACAAAATGAAGCATAAAAATCATATGATCATTTTAATAGGTGGAGAAAAAAATTTTCAATTGTCAGTGTCCATTTAGGATAAAAGCTCTCAACAAAGTGGGTATAGAAGTGGGTATAAAAGCTCTCAACATAAATAAGGGCACATGACAAGCCCACAAGTAACATCATACTCTGTGGTGAAAAGCTAAAAGCATTTCCCCTAAGATCAAGAAAAGACAAGGATGCCCACTCTCACTTTTATTTAGTAGAGTAGTATAAGTCCCAGCCACAGTAATCAGACCAGAAAAAGAACTAAAAGACATCTGTCACTGTTTGCAGATGACATGATATTGTATATAGAAAACCCTAAAGACTCCACCAAAAAACTGTTAGAACTACTATAACAAATTCAGTGAAGTTGCAGGATACAAAATCAATATACAAAAATGTGTTGTGTTTCTATACACTAATGACAAGCTATAGGAGAAATTAAGAGAACAATTCCATTCACAACTGCATCAAACAGAATAAAAGACCTAGGAATAAATTTAACCAAGGAGGTGAAAGACTTGTATGCTGAAAACTATGAGACATTGATGAAAGAATTTGAAGATACCAAATAAATGGAAGGATATTTTGTGCCCAAGGATTGAAACAATAGTGTTAAAATGTTTAGATTTCACACTATGGACACTGGTCTGCAGAGCCATGTGCAAGGCCACTGCCCACAGTACCCTGTGAGCAAGTGAAACTAGAAAGCACAAAGAAAGAAAAAAGAAGACAGCAGAGTAGAAGGAGTTGAGCTCACCTCCTATCATGAAAACAGCAAAATCACAACTAAGTGCTGAACAACCATCAACGAAAAAGACTACCGAGGGCTTCCCTGGTGGCACAGTGGTTGAGAGTCCGCCTGACGATGCAGGGGACGCGGGTTCATGCCCCGGTCCGGGAGGATCCCACATGCCGCGGAGTGGCTGGGCCCGTGAGCCATGGCCGCTGAGCCTGCGTGTCCGGAGCCTGTGCTCCGCAACGGGAGAGGCCACAGCAGTGAGAGGCCCGTGTACCGCAAAAAAAAAAAACCGAGAAAGATATTCTACATACAAAGACAAAGAAGAAACCAAAATGAGAGAGTAGGAAGGGCACTTTGGGGATATAATTAAGTCCCATCCCTGATGGGTGGGTGGTCCACCACCTGGGAAATCATTATATTCCACAGGTTCTCCCACAGGAGGGAGAGTTCTGAGCCCCACATCAGGCTCCCCAGCCTGGGGCTCTGGCATCAGGAGTAGGAACCCCCAGAGCATTTGGCTTTGAAGGCAAGCAGGGCTTGATTATAGGAGCTCCACAGGACTGGAAGAAACAGAGACTCCACTCTTAAAGGGCGCACACAAGGTTTCATGTGCACTGGGACCCAGGGAAAATTAATGACTTCATAGGAGGCTGGGCTAGACCCACCTGCGGGTCTCAGAGGGTCTCCTGCGGAGGCGGGGGTCAGCTGTGGCTCACTGTAGGGGCAAGGTCACTAGCAGCGGAAGCCCCAGGAGATATTCCTTGGCGTGAACTCTCCCAGAGCTCACCATTTTGGCACTGAGACCTGGCCTCATTGAACAGCCTACAGGCTCCAGTGCTGGGATGCCTCAGGCTAAACAACCAACAGGGTGGGGACACAGCCCCACCCATCAGCAGATAGGCTGCCTAGAGTCATCTTGACCCCACAGCCACCTATAAACACACCACTTGACACAGCCCTGCCCACCAGAGTGCAGGTACCAGTCCCTCCTACCAGGAAGCCTACACAAGCCCCTGGACCAACCTCACCCACCAGGGGGTAGACACCAGAAGCAAGAAGAACTACAATCCTGTTGCCTGTGGAATTGAGACTGCCAACACAGCAAGTGAGACAACATGAGTTGGCAGATAAATATGTCCTAGAGAAAGGAACAAGATAAAACCCGAGAAGAACAAGTAAGTGAAGTGGAGATAGGCAATCTTCCTGAGAAAGAATTCAGAGTAACGATAGTAAAGATGATCCAAGATCTCGGAAAAAGAATTGCAGGCAAAGACCAAGAGGATACAAGAAATGTTTAGTAAAGAGCTATAAGCTTTGAAGAAGAGACAGAGATGAAAAATACAATAACTGAAATGAAAACTACACTAAAAGGGATCAATAGCAGAATTACCGAGGCAGAAGAATGGATAAGGGAGCTGGAAGACAGATTGGTAGAAATCACTGCTGCAGAACAGAATGAAGATACAAAAATGAAAAGAAGTGAGGACAGTCTGAGACCTTTGGGACAACATTACATGCACCAACATTCACATTATAGCGGTCCCAGAAGGAAATGAGAGAGAGAGAATGGGCCTGAAAAAATATTTGAAGAGATAATAGCCAAAAACTTGTATAACGTGGGAAAGGAAGCACTCACTCAAGTTCAGGAAGTGCAGAAAGTCCCATACAGGGTAAAACCCAAGGAAGAACACACCAGGATGCATATTAATCAAAATGACAAAAATTTAAAGACACGGAAAAAATATTAACAGCAACAAGGGAAAAGCAACAAATAACGTATAAGGGAATCCCCATAAGGTTATCAGCTGATTTTTCAGCAGAAACTCTGCAGGCTGGAAGGGAGTGGAATGGTATATTTAAAGTGATGAAAGGGGGAAATCTACAACCAAGAATACTTTACTGAGCAAGGCTCTTGTTCAGATTTGATGGAGGAATCAAAAGATTTATAAACAAGCAAAAGCTAAGAGAATTCAGCACCACCAAACCAGCTTTACAACAAACACTAAAGGAATTTCTCTAAGTGGAAAAGAAAAGGTCACAACTAGAAAAAAGAAAATCACAAATGGGAAAGCTCACTGGTAAAGGCAAACTTACAGTAAAGGTAAGATATCATCCACACACAAATAAGATATCAAATCCAGCAATCATGAGAAGAGGAGAGTACAAGTACAGGAAATTGGAAATGCATTTGAAATTAAAAGACCAGCAACTTAATACAATCTTGTTTACATATAGACTGCTATGTCAAAATCTCATGATAACCGCAAACCAAAAATCTAATAGATACACACAAGCACACACACAAACACAAAAGCAACCCAAACACAACACTAAAGATAGACATCAAATCACAAGGGAAGTAAAGAGGAGGGGAAGAAAAAAGACTTACAAAAACAAATCCAAAACAATTAATAAAATGGCAGTAAGAACATACATATCAATAATTACCTTAAACATAAATGGATTAAATGCTCCAACCAAAAGACACAGACTGGCTGAATGGATATAAAAACAAGACCCATATATATGCTGTCTACAAGAGACCCACTTCAGACCTAGGGACACATACAGACTGAAAGTGAGGGGATGGAAAAAGGTTTTCCATAAAAATGGAAATCAAAAGAAAGCCAGAGTATCAATACTCACATCAGACAAAATAGACTTTAAAATACTGTTATATGAGACAAAGAAGGACACCACAGAATGATCAAGGGACCAAACGAAGAAGAAGATATAACAATTATAAATACATACGCACCCAGCAGAGGAGCACCTCAGTATATAAGGCAAATGCTAACAGCCGTAAACGGAGAAGTCAACAGTATCACAGTAACAGTGGGGACTTAAACACCCCACTTACATCAATGGACAGATCACCCAGACAGAAGATCAATAGGGAAGCACAGGCCTTGAGTGACACATTAGACGAGATAAACTTAACTCATTTTATGAGGCCACCATCACCCTGATACCAAAACCAGACAACAATACCACACAAAAAGAAAATTATGGGCCAATATCATGGATAAACGTAGACTCAAAAATCCTCAACAAAATACTAGCAAACCGTATCCAACAATAAATTAATAGAATCATACACCATGATCAAGTGGGATTTATCCCAGGGATGCAAGGATTTTTCAATATCCGCAAATCAATCCGTGTGATACCCCATATTAACAAACTGAAGAATAAAAACCATACGATCATCTCAATTGATGCAGAAAAAGCTTCTGACAAGATTCAACACCCATTGATGATAAAAAACTCTCCAGAAAGTGGACATGGAGGGAACCTAGCTCAACATAATAAAGGCCATATAGGACAAACCCACAGCCAGCATCGTTCTCAATGGTGAAAAGCTATCAGCATTCCCTCTAAGATCAGGAGCAAGACGAGGGCATCCACTCTCACCACTTTTATTCAACATAATTTTGGAAATCCTAGCCTGTGGCAATCAGAGAATGAAAAGTAATGAAAGGAACCTAAAATGGAAAAGAAGTAAAACTGTCACTGTTTGCAGATGATATGATGCTATACATAGAAAATCCTAAAGAAGCTATTAGGAAAGTACTAGAGCTCATCAATGAACTTGGTAATATTTCAGGATACAAAATTAATACACAGAAATCTCTTGTATTTCTCTACACTAATAAAGAAAGATCAGAAAGAGGAATTAAGGAAGCAATCCCGTTTACCATCGCATTAAAAAGAATATAAATACCTAGGAATAAACCTACTTAAGGAGGCAAAGGACTTGTACTCCAAAAAGTATAAAACACTGATGAAAGAAATTGAAGATGACACAAACAGTTGGAAAAATATACCATGTCCTTGGACTGGAAGAATCAATATTCTTAAAGTGACTATACTACCCAAGACAGTCTAAAGATTCATTGTAATCCCTAACAAATTACCAATGGCATTTTTCGCAGAACTCAAACAAAAAGATTTAAAACATGACTGGAAACTCAAAAGACCCTGAAAAGCCAAAGCAATCCTGAGAAAGAAAACTGGAGCTGGAGGAATCAGGCTTCCTGTCTTCAGACTATACTACAAAGATATAGTCATCAAGACAGTATGGTACTCGCACAAAAACAGAAATATAGATCAATGGCACAGGATACAAAACCTGGAAATCAACCCATGCACCTCTGTTCAATTAATCTACAACACAGGAGGCAAGAATATACCATGGAGAAAAGACAGTCTCTTCAGTAAGTGGGTGCTGGGAAAACTGGACAGCTACATGTAAAAGAATAAAATGACAACATTCTCTAACACCATATATAAAAATAAACTCAAAATGGAATAAAGACCTAAATGTAATACCAGATACTATAAAACTCTTAGTGGAAAACATAGGCAGAAGACTCTTTGGCATAAATAGCTGCAATCTTTTTGGATCCACCTCCTAGAGTAATGAAAATAAAAACAAAAACAAACGAGACCTAATTAAACTTAAAAGCTTTTGCACAGCAAAGGAAACCATAGACAAAAGGAAAAGACAACCCACAGAATGGGATAAAATATTTGCAAGTGATGTGAGTGACAAGAGATTAATCTCCAAAATATGCAAACAGCTCATACAGCTCAATATCAAAAAAAGAAACACCCCAATCAAAAAGTGAGCCGAAGATCTACATAGACATTTCTCCAAAGAAGAAATACAGATAGCCAAAAAGCACATGAGAAGTTGCTCAAAGTTACTAATTATTAGAGAAATGCAAATCAGAATTGCATGACGCTAAGCAACTTAGTGTCCATCCACAGATGAATGGATAAAGAAGATGTGGTACATATATACACTGGAATATTACTCAGTGACAAAAAAGAATGAAACAATGCCATTTCCAGAAACATGGATGGACCTAGAGATTATCATACTAAGTTGAAGTATGTCACACAGAGAAAGACAAATATCATATGTTATGACTGATACATGGAATCTAAAAAAAAATGATACAAATGGACTTACGAAGCAGAAACAGACTCACAGACTTCAAAAACGAACTTATGGTTATGAAAGGGGAAAAGTGGGGGAGGGATAAATTAGGAGTTTGGGATTAATGTTTACACACTGCTATCTATAAAATAGATAATCAACAAGGACTTACTGTATAGAACAGAGAACTCTACTTACTATTCTGAAATAACCTATATGGGGAAAAAAGTCTGAAAAAGAGTATATATATATATATATATATATATATATGTATATCTGAATCACATTGCTGTACATCTGAAACTAACATAACATTGTAAATCAACTATAAAATAAAAATTTAGTTTACAAAAATGTCTCTACTACCCAAAACTCTCTACAGATTCAGTCTCCATCAAAATTCCAATGGCATTTTTCCACAGAAATGGAACCAACTGTAAGATTTCTATGGAACCACAAGAGACCAGAGTAGCCAATGCAATCTTGACAAAAAAGAGGCATCATGCTTCCTGATGTCAAACAAAAGCGATAGTAATGAAAATAATATGCTATTGGTATAAAAACACACATAGATCAGTGGAAGAGAGTAGAGAGCCCAGAAATCTACACATATATGGTCAATTTATGACAAAGATGCCAAGAATATACAATGGGGAAAGCACTGTGTCTTCAGTAAATGGTAGTGGGAAATCTGGACAGCCACATGCAGAAGAATGAAGCTGGATCCCGATCTTACACCGCTCACAAAATTTAAGTCAACATGGATCAAAGATCTGAATGTAAGACCTGAAACCATAAAACCCCTAGAAGAAAACATAGGCAGTAAGCTTTCTGACATAGGTCTTGATCTTGATTTTTTGATCTGACACCAAAAGCAAAGGCAACAGAGACAAATAAAAACAAGTGGGATGGGGCTTCCCTGGTGGCGCAGTGGTTGAGAGTCCGCCTGCCGATGCAGGGGACA